>NC_030677.2:162276527-162876527 GCF_000004195.4 Xenopus tropicalis
CTCCTTTGTTGCCTTTGCTGTATGTTTTGGGTCATTGTCGTGCTGGAACCATCCACGACCCATTTTCAGTTTCCTGGCAGAGGGAAGGAGGTTGTCGTTCAGGATTTCACGATACATGGCTCCGTCCATTTTCCCGTTAATGCGAATAAGTTGTCCTGTGCCCTTAGCAGAAAAACACCCCCAAAGCAAAATGTTTCCACCCCCAAGCTTGACGGTGGGGACGGTGTTTTGGGGGTCATAGGCAGCATTTTTCTTCTTCCAAACACAGCGAGTTGAGTTAATGCCAAAGAGCTCTATTTTGGTCTCATCAGACCACAGCACCTTCTCCCAGTCACTCACAGAATCATTCAGGTGTTCATTGGCAAACTTCAGACGGGCCTGCACATGTGCCTTCTTGAGCAGGGGGACCTTGCGGGCCCTGCAGGATTTTAATCCATTGCGGTGTAATGTGTTTCCAATGGTTTTCTTGGTGACTGTGGTCCCTGCTAATTTGAGGTCATTAACTAACTCCTCCCGTGTAGTTCTAGGATGCTTTTTCACCTTTCTCAGAATCATTGACACCCCACGAGGTGAGATCTTGCGTGGAGCCCCAGAGCGAGGTCGATTGATGGTCATTTTGTGCTCCTTCCATTTTCGAACAATCGCACCAACAGTTGTCACCTTCTCTCCCAGCTTCTTGCTAATGGTTTTGTAGCCCATTCCAGCCTTGTGCAGGTCTACAATTTTGTTTCTGACATCCTTGGACAGCTCTTTGGTCTTTCCCATGTTGGAGAGTTTGGAGTCTGCTTGATTGATTGATTCTGTGGACAGGTGTCTTTTATACAGGTGACTAGTTAAGACAGGTGTCCTTAATGAGGTTGACTAATTGAGTAGAAGTGTCTAACCACTCTGTGGGAGCCAGAACTCTTAATGGTTGGTAGGGGTTCAAAAACTTATTTCACTCAATGAAATGCAAATCAGTTGCTATCTTTTATTTAAAGTTATTTTTTCGATTTTCCTTTTGATGTGCTATCTGCCACTGTTAAAATAAACCTACCATTGAAATGATACTGTTCTGAGACTTTTCATTTCTTTGTCATTGGACAAACTTACAAAATCAGTGAGGGGTCAAATAATTATTTCCTCCACTGTATATAGTATACAGGGAGGAGCACACCCTATACAAGTCCAAATGCCCTTGGTGCAGGTCAAAAAACAAAAATATAGTAGAAAGAGTGCCGCACACACAGGGACTTGATACAAAAGAAAAAGTGGTTTTATTGAAAAAATTCCAACGTTTCGAGCACAATCTGTGCTCTTCCTCAGGGACAAACCTGAGCACAGATTGTGCTCGAAACGTTGGATTTTTTTTCAATAAAACCACTTTTTCTTTTGTATCAAGTCCCTGTGTGTGTGGCACTCTTTCTACTATATATATATATATATATATATCAAACTCAACAGTAGAAAGCACTCACAGCTACAGCATCAATCAGGTCAGTGATTTATTTCAGCATACCATCTACGCGTTTCGATCACCACAGGATCGTCATCAGGATGATATATATATATATATATATATATCAATCCTTCTATATTTTGTTGAGTCACCTGTATATATACCCCTGACTGGAGTAGGTGTATTGGGTGTGATGTGGGCTTGGGCAAAAACCTCTCAGATTTTGTTCCTGGTAGGCTAGCATCTTAAATGACATTTCCTTAGTTGGAACACTCTCTTACTGATTTTCAGACTGTCTCCAGAAACTATGTTGCCACTATTCACCTGGAGTGGGGGTTATTATGGCTGATCAGAGGCAAACAAATATACGATCAGTAATGGCAAATGGCAAATGTTGGGCAAAGCGGTGTGAAGGTCACTGCCATCCGACCTTGAAGCAGCACAAACACAACACGTCCTCTGTAATGATAAATGGCATTTTACCATTTGGCAGTCTGATGGAAAAAAGTGTGAGTGTAGAATGTAGTGTTCTGCAAAGAGACTGCTAATGTTTTGTAAAGGGGGAATAATGTTCTGGGGCTATCCTGACAGGCAGGTGCAAGGATACTCTTGGCCATATAGTATAACTAAGCATACAACATAGTTACAATGAACTTGACACTGCATTTATAAATAATCCATTGTCTCAAAGCTGGCGCTTTACTCAAAAGAGCATTTGCCCAATAAGGAGCACATGAATGATTGTTTTATAATTTAAGATATATACAATAAGGCTTCCTCTCTTCACATTTTATATTTTACGTGCACTCGAATACAGTTTATGCAAAAAAAAAAAAAAGTTTATTAAAGACAGTGACATATGAACATAAAATAAAGGATTAAAGCACAAGGTGTAAAAGCTTTTGCTCAAACTGTAAAATACAGTAGGTGTTTTGGGAAAAGTAAAAAAAAAAAAAAAAACAATTGAAATTTTTAAAATGACTAAGTAATGGGTTTTATCTAAAGGGAAAATATACTTAATAAATGCCATTATAAAGTAATGTTTATCCACTACATATTTCCCTTTAATATACTGGGCATCGATCAATTAATGCACCTAAATTTTATCTTCTGTTTATAAATAAGATATTAATTATGTAGTGGAAACAATAAGCACAGGCATACATTATATAAGAAATATGTGCAACCTAGATAATGCAGGGAAGGATTCTTCTGTCTGCAGTAAATTACACAATTATTTGCTATCATCTAATGTAAAATACATGGAAGATGAGCAATACTTGAGAACATGGTATATTTTCCCTTTAGATGTACATAGGCTTCCTTTGTCCTGTTTCAACTTACATTAAGAACCTGTTTCACAGTTACATAAGACACACACTTAACAGCAGCTTATAGGGCAGACACACAAGGAAAATGGCACATTTTATATTGTAACATCACAGTTTTTTTTAATAATTGGTAACACTTAATTCTTAACATCTATGTATAAAAAAAAAAAATACAAAATTGCCCTTTGAATAATTTGGCTAAGTCTGTTTTGTTTCATAATAAAGTTAATTTTTCTATTTACGTAATCCCTTAACAAAAAGGAATTTTGCATACAGAATACGTTATGAATAGAATGACGCAATATCAAAAACTAATGGACATTTTTGCAGTTATTTTAAAATAATAATGGGAGGGGCACAAGTTATGCTGAGCAACCCATATTGTCCTCACATATAGGACCAGAATGTTGCTGCAAAAGGCCATTGGACCTATACTTGCAAGCAGTTTTCTCTTGGCACCAAAAGGCAAACAAGCAAAACATATCCATTCATGCGACGCAACAGCAAACAATACACTGAAGGCACTTCCTGCAACAAGAGGACTTTTTTCTCTGAAAGTGTGACAGTCTGGAGCAAAATAGCAACAGTGATATCCGATCTACAGCTGCGGCATATATACATGCACAAGCCATGTCCAGCATTGAAAGAGCAATCCAGTGACTGGTAAGTAATTGTTGCATGCAGTAGAAAGGTGCTCTCTGTAATCAGCTCCTCTGCATGCGACGGATTACAGTGTCATTCATGCAAAACAATATGCTGCTTATTCCTTGAGCAAACAGTAAATAATGCAGCGGTCTTATTGTTGTAGTCAGTAACAAAATAAATGTGTTAATACAAATCTATCAGACGAAGCATGCTGGTATTGAAACCATTAGCAGGAGGAGGTCTTTCTCATTATACTTGAGACTCCTCCTGGATCTAAAGAAGTTAAATCAATAGTGGGCAAACCCCCACTCCCAGGCAGTTAAAACGGTCTACATTATGCATGGTCCCCAACCTTTGCTCTTTAACAGCAATGAGGGAGAACAATTGGGGTTGGCTATCCCTTTGGAAATATAAGCATGGCCTTCAGGCAGTGCCTGGGCAGAGACTACGTAGCAAAGAACAGAATCTTTGGTGGATAGAGTGTGTGGATACTATCACTCCATTTGCAGACTAAGCATGCTCAGAGAGGCTAAAAAGAGCCCTGTATATAGCTTCCACCCCATATTGCACAGACACTCTTGTTACAAAGTTTTAGTTCAGAGCAGAGGTCTTTAACCACTGGACATCTGTGTTTTGAATATAGCCTAAGACAGAAAATTTGGCCTATTCAAGATATTTCATGCATAATGACCCGGGGACTGTACTGGATCCCCCCTGTGATCCAACTGATCCTGAAGTTGAGCCAGCTCTGCCAATTCATTTAACTCTTGGAACTGTCGGTCAGTTTTATGGCTGACTAATGATCTGTAGAAGTGAACAGCAAACACTATGAAAACTAATCCAAAGGGGACCATGATAGCTGTGGAGGCGATGGCAGCTGCTTGGCCAGAGCTAACAGTAGAAGTATCATTGGAAGATAACTTTGGACTGTTCACCGGTAGAAATTTTACCCAACAAAGCAGCACGACCTCTGCCAGGAACAGGAGCGTCCCAATAACGGTGGAAAAGGCCCAGGCCAATTCGATATGACGGTGCATCCGTTCATGTGGGGACTCTTTCACAGAATTGAGATTATGTACATTGCTCACTGCTTCTATATTAGGGAGAATGCAGGTGCTTATCATAAGTGCAAATAGATGGACAGCAACCAGAACAGTGGTACAGGCACTGAATGCAATAAGAAGTCCAGGAGGATAGGCGTGATCGGCTTCTAGCTGAACTTCCACCATTGCAACCTATAAAGAGAGAAAAAAAAATATGTGGGGGACAGTCACAATAAATATATAATATACAGTATGTATATCTTTATTAATAAAGCGCTACTTATGTACGCAGCGCTGTACAGTAGAGGTCAGTTTGGTCATTTCCCTATGGCACCAAACTGTATGTAATTATATCCTTATAAACGGTGCTTAGTGATATCAACAGTTATAATCAAAGCTTATATGGTGTCATTTCTGTCACATGACTCACTGAAACTTGTATATTGTAATAAATAAATGTAAAATATGAGGATATTAGAAGTTACCTCAGAGTTCCATGACCTGTATAAAATTATATCCTTATAAATGGTGCTTAGTGGTGTAATTTCCGTCACATGACTTACTGAATACAGGTATGGGACCTGTTATCCAGAATGCTCGGGACCCGGGGTTTTCCAGATAAGGGATCTTTCCATAACTTGAATGCCATGACCTGTATAAAATTACTCGGCTTTCTGCTTTTATATGGTCTTTTTGGTGACTTATAGTGAATAAAGTACCCCCTGTTGTAAAATAAAGGATATTATATCTACCAGACAGACCTTCAGGCCTTGAAGCATTTGGCTATTAAAGCTGACAAAACATTCATAAAAAACCCAACAGTTAACAAATAAACAAAATCACACATAAAGTGTGTAATATACAATATTAATAAAGTGTGCATTTTTAATCATTTAATGCACAGTATATCACAGTATGCATCAGAGGGGGTCTCCAGCTGAAGCACAATGACAACACTCAGAATCCAATCCCCCCCATTTCTTGCTTCAACACAACTAGGATAATACCATGCTTTGTACAGTAGAAGGGGCCTATGGTATGGATCAATACCAGAGCTGTCCAACTAGAGGCCCACAAACTGGATGCAGCCTCCAAAAGATGTTTATTTCCCTTGATCTACTCAGAGGCTCCACAGACTTCACTATATGATATTATTTTAATTTAATTTGGCCCTCCAGAATTCTGTACAAGATATTATTGGGCCATTACATGTAATACATTGGCCTTCACTGACCATGCAGGGCCCCGCCAGGCAAAAGTTAATGAATAATAGAGGCAATTTCCTTAGGTACTAGAGTAACTGCACGACTTGTGCTGCTAGCAATATGCACAACATTCCGGCGGAGCTGGAGAAAGTTCTCCTCCTGAAGGGCGATGACACAAGGGGCACTTGGTTGGTGCTAGAATTGCTGCATATAAAACACTTTTAAATACTGGAATTGCATGTTATCTTGCACAAATACGGTACCAGTCATTTGAGCACATTAAATGGTTTACAGCAAGTCTTTTATATGCAACACTTTGACCCAAGAAGGAGGAGGGGGCGGGTTTGAAGATATTTCCTATGGGCAACAAAGTACCCCTTGTGTCACTGCCCTCAAAGTTGATTGGAATGGTTGAGGAATTACTAGGTAATGTCTGGTTTTAAAGTGTCTTTAATTACAAGATTAGTGGCAAACATAAGAATTTTAAAGCCTTTGGGATAATCAGTTTAAAACTAATAAACATGCCAAACAATACACTGGCAACCTAAATAGCTCGAGGGGAAGATCTGCTTATAACATTTTCTGCAATTAGCCTTCATATTTAATGGTTTTTGAATGACTTGGTTTTCAGTTTGAATCGAGGTCCTGCTTGCTATATTCACTGAACATAACAACCTGGTCACTTAATACATTTCAGAATAGAATAAAAATAAGAAAGAAAACCACTAAATAATAGTCTAACCTTTTTATAAATAAGCTTTCTGGTTGCCAGGTTCACTGTACATAGCAGTTTCATTTTCCACAATGGAGGGTGTCAAACATATGGAATAGACCCTCACACCAAAATAACCTTTTAGCAACCTTTCTTCATTTAGGAGATGGATAGACAGTTAGGTCTAATGCATTACTGGGTGCAGGGGGTGTTCCATTTGCCTGGAAGATATGTTAGCTAACACAATTAAAATAATCAACTCCGACACAATGTTGAAATTAAAGAGACAGAACCTAGGCTAGAGTCATTGTGAAAGGAATTCTAGGAAAGGGATTGCAGGGTTTCATGTAACAACTTTTGAAAATAAGGGACTAATCCCTATACTTTATGGGGTAAAAAGTTTCCCCAGGGGTTGTAACCCACAGCAACCATAAAAAATGCTAAGAAAAATAGACATGTGTCCTTCAAGCACAGAGAATTCCACTTAATATTCTTAGCAATGGTTCCCAGCTATTTTTCATTGTGTTGTAGATAGGATTTAGGAGAGAAAAGAGCTTTAACCAGAAGTGTGTAACTAAATTTATATATGTAGATGGTTTAGGGCAATGTAACAAAAATTAAGAAACATTACTGGGAAAAAAAACCCTTTAGATGAATGAACTCTTTTGGCTTAAGCGTCGTTATTAAACCCTGGAGCTAAAGCTCACTATGGAACTGCCCTAATCTATTAATACTTGCATTTCATAATCCTAAAGAATGCAGAAGCTTAACACCGAGAGCTAGGTCTGGAACATCCAGCAACACCAGGAAAAAAACGTTTGCAGAAAGAACGCAATGTAAGAAACGTAGCTGAAAACTAGTCCACTATTTTGGGATCCGGCCAAACCAAAGATTAGGCCGTTTACCGAACCAAATCAGAAATGCATATGCAAATGAAGTGACAAAGGGGTTAAAGAGAACCGCATGCTGCGCGTGTAGTTTATGTGACAAAAAGTCACAAGATTTTAATGATTTGGTTCCGCCAGGTTTGTGAATTCGCTGGATCTGAATCCTGCTGAAAAAGGCCGAATCTTGGCCGAATCGTGAGCAAGAGCAGGGCAGAACTGATTCAGGCATAGGATCTATTATCCAGAATGCTTGGGACCTGGGGTTTACCGGATAAGGGATCTTTCTGTAATTTGGATAACCATAAGTCTTCTAAAAAAAAAAAAGTCACTTAAAAAGTAAATAAACCGAACAGAATTTTTTGCCACCAATATGGTAGTAACAATCAAGTACAAGGTTCTGTTTTATTACAACAGAGAAAAGGAAAACACTTTTTGGGAGTTTTTGGGAGATTGCCTTCCTGTAATTCAGAGACTTCTGGATAACAGATTCCATAATTGTATTATATTTAAAACACAAAGCAACATTTTGCCTAGGGAAAGCATTCCCTGCTATGGGTGGGAAGGATATGTCACTATGTTGAGATCAATGCACTATGTCCCATTCTGCCTTGCACTGAACTTACCTCTGATGTTTAAAAAGCTTTATACATACTATCAAGGTGGCCATACACAAGATCTGCTTGTTTGGCGACATTGCTATGCAAGCGGATCTTCTCCCAATAGAATAGGCCCTTGTATGGTCACCTTTACAATGCATACTGTTATAACACTAATAGCCCACACAGCAGTACCACTACAAACCACCTATGATTGTAGTAAGTGGTTTAATGGCATTACATTGTCACTGCATACTTGGGGCTGACTGTGGACAAAATTCACTCAAGCATGCAATTCTTTAAAGTCCCTAAAAGCAATAACAGGTAGTTTGAAGCAGCACTGGAATATTTGGAGTACGGAAAGAAACTGTAGTACCTGAAGAAAGCCCTTGCAGACGTGAGGAACAAATGCATTGTGGATACTGCCCTGGCTGGGGCTGAAACAAGCACCCCAGTGATACATGGTAGCAATGCTAACTGGTGCAAATGTACAGCTATGTAGATTGTTATATTTTGGATATTTTATTTTTACTTGTTATAAAGTCAGATTCTGAATTTATTGCTAAACCTAAAGATTTATCTTATAATACAATGATGGTATCTGCTGTAAATGTTTGCAACGGTGTGAGGGGGAAGTAGCATCTCTGGGTGCCCTTGTGAGCAGTTAGATCTAATCTCCTAAACCGGTCACACCACTCACAGCACCACACTTACATGGAAACTGGGAGCCTGCACTCTGCAGAATGGTATGTACACAGGTATTTTGAGCATCCAATTATGTTACAGTCTAAATGGGCTAACTTTACAGCTACAGGCACTATAGCAACAGTGCAAATATTAGAAACAGAAATTTAGAAATTGGTATTTCTATAAGGTGTCTAGTATTGACCCTGAATCTTCTGCTAACTGAACAGTCGTTCAGAAGTCACCACTGCATCCTTATGCCAGTAATAAGTGTAAGGTAATAAAACACTTAACCTTTTATTATGGTACCAGCCCGTAGGCCTAAGGAATGATATGGAAAACACTGGCCATGTCTAATTTTCTGTTATAAAGGCAACTAGATGAACACATAGGTTAGAGAACAAAGATATCCCTATCTTAAAATTCAGTAAACAGGTGGGTACCATGCAAAGCCCTACAGTCTGACATACTTAATCTCTATATCTATTGAGCCAGCTACTATTTGGAGCTCAGGTCAACTACTATCTTTCATTATTAAATTCCTGTTGAAAGGAAAAAAGTGCTCACTCGTCAAGTCATGTTAATGTGTTCTACCTCTGCAGAGACAGTTCGAACCCAGCTTGAGCTCTGGTAAAAAGTAAGTTGGGGGGGTGGTGTGGTCTCTACAATGTGGGAAATAATTTGACAGATCAACATTTAAACTAAAAAAAAAAAAAAAAGGGTGGGACACAAATATTTATAAAATGAAAATGAATGGAGTCCTTTGCATTGTCCCTTCAGCTATTTGTTGAAATAAAATTCTCTCCACCATAAAACGTTGAGGTAACAAGGAGGGCTGGTGGGGCCATGCACCAAGGGCTCCAATTTAGTAATAAATATATATATAAAAGAGAGAGAGAGAGAGACACACACACACAAACAGTAACTCAGTAATCCTACAGCTCTCCATCTGTCAGCTGTGCTACTGGGACTGCTAAGTGTCAGTTGTATGTGACAGGTTGCACATCACTAGGAGAGACTTGGCCTGCCAGTAGATTAACAGTATTTCAGCCTAAGGCTACTCCTGGGCACTGGGGCTGCTACACATAAGAATGGGCTATTATTAGACGGGCTGGGAGCAGTCTAGCAGACGACACCATGTACAGCACATGACATGTAAGGTGACAGCCGCTTGTACAGATGGGGCCGAGCACTTACCATGGCGAAGCCGGAAAGCAGCGCCGAAGTTCGGCTTGAGGCTTTGAGCTTGGCCCGGCTCAGGTACAGCTTTCTCCAGGACAACGCCTGCATTGAGTGCTCGTTCAGACTCATGAGCTCCACGTAACTCCGGCTAATCCACTCCGGGTAGGACACCTCCTCCTCCTGCAGCTGTGGGGGGCACGGGCGGGATTTAGCTGCCACTCCGCACTCAGGGAACATTGGCCCGCCGCCTAATTAAGTAAATCTCCTTCGCCTCATTTCACGCTTAGAGCCACCGCCTCCCCAGCGCTGCACTAGCTCCGGCCTCCCTGGGATAAAGAGGGTGCGCGTCACAAGCCACACAATCAAGGCCACTTCGGAGGGGCGAGGCTATTTCAAGGAGGAAATCAAGCCCTTCCCATTCCATGGAACAACTTGTCGCTCTCTTCCGCCAACCGTAGTGGGATTTTGTTCCGCCAACCAGGGCCTGATTGGCGGGGATGGCGCTTAACGGATATTAAAGTATTGGCTCTATTGGTGGCTGGAACAGGTGTCAACAGCTTTACGGGTTTGTTGGGGGCGAGTCAATCCAATAGTTGCCACAAAACTGACTTTTTTTTTATATTACTAAGTCCATGATAGGAGCGAAAAAAAGAGGGTGGGATTTTGTAGTGTGAATAGAAACATTCTCCGCACCACCCACTCCCCCGATCAATGCTGTGGAAAGTACAGCTCTAAAAGTGCAGGCTTCATGCAGCAGTCATAACAAATAAAGAAGCGAGCTTGCTTGGCGCCTGCGTACTAGGCAGTCCCCGTGACCGACCAAAATATCAATAGGAAAGGTTCCCGAATGTCAGGAAATGTCTGATTCACTGTAGCCAGCCAACCCACGCGTGTCCGCTGCAAAGTTGTAAGGCGAGCGGCCTCCGAGGCGCCCGGACACCATGTTTCCCTTCTGCGGCCCGTGACGTCAGCGACCCTTTAACTCCACTGGCAGCGATGGTGTCTCTTGTACTTTGTGATGCCGAGCGGGGGATTCTTTGATAAACCTTAACTTTTCTGGGGGGCTTTTTTATAAGTGGTGTTTTCTATACGGATCTCCAGCACAATGCAAAGCAGCTGGCCGACTCCTTAACGGAGGAAAGCTCTTTTCCAACAGCCATTAGCCCCATCTTTCCAACTCTCCTCCTCAAAAACAATGGAGGCAAAGAAAGACTCTGCAAGAAGATTGGTGTGTAGATGTTTTTATTGTCTGTTACGTAGAATTAGAGCGGGGCAGAGTGAGGCAGGGTATGCGAGTTAGCTGGGGCCACACGAGTGCCTCTGGGCTGGGGTGAGTGTATGGCGGGGGGCTACAGCAGTGCCTTTTGTTTCCAAGCCACACGGTGCGAGTGTAGGGTTAGCTCTGTACAATGGGCTTTTCGCATGGCTTTGTTGTTATTTCCTACTTGTGGTGTAGACGTGCAGCTCCCATGGTCCCTGCTGGCTGCTGCCTGAGCAACAACTTCACGCTTTCTATCTGGCCCGGAAGCAGCGCTAAGAACAAGCAAGCGATCAGCTAGCCACACAGGCAGTGCGCTTTAAAAGCGAGCAAACGAAGGCTTCATCGCTTTCAGCCTTTCTATCTGTAATGCTGGACTTTGTGCCTGATGAACGGTGAAGGCTCATCGCTAGGCTTTTCATGTAAAAAGCACATTGACGACCCTATGATCGTGGGACCATAATGAAATAGATAGAGGAGCAGCCCACCTTTACGTCTCCAGCTGTTGCACTGTAACTATTCAATGTCCTTTCGGATGTGGTAGTTATGGTTTGGCAACGCGTGTTGGGGGGTAAAGACAGAACCCTGTTAGACTGAACTCTGTTAAAAGGAAAGAACATGGAAAAGTGCGCTCATGTTTAATAACTACGTTAAGTAGGCTTGACTGTAGTAAAAACATGTATGCATAGGAACCTAGGCCTGTGAGACAACGCCCAATATTGTATCATATGTATCTAATGTATGACTGTCACAGCAACACTCATCCCTCAACGAGTGTCGATGAGAATAGTCCCTAGACTCTGCTCTGCAGCGTGGGCTTCTAAACGTATCCCTAGCCAGTTGTGCCTAGGACTGTCCTATTCATGGGGGTGCCAGCTGTGCCTAGGACTGTCCTATTCATGGGGGTGCCAGCTGTGCCTAGGACTGTCCTATTCATGGGGGTGCCAGCTGTGCCTAGGACTGTCCTATTCATGGGGGTGCCAGCTGTGCCTAATACTGTCCTATTCATGGGGGTGCCAGCTGTGCCTAGGACTGTCCTATTCATGGGGGTGCCAGCTGTGCCTAGGACTGTCCTATTCATGGGGGTGCCAGCTGTGCCTAGGACTGTCCTATTCATGGGGGTGCCAGCTGTGCCTAGGACTGTCCTATTCATGGGGGTGCCAGCTGTGCCTAGGACTGTCCTATTCATGGGGGTGCCAGCTGTGCCTAGGACTGTCCTATTCATGGGGGTGCCAGCTTTGCCTAGGACTGTCCTATTCAGGGGGGTGCCAGCTGTGCCTAGGACTGTCCTATTCAGGGGGGTGCCAGCTTTGCCTAGGACTGTCCTATTCAGGGGGGTGCCAGCTGTGCCTAGGACTGTCCTATTCAGGGGGGTGCCAGCTGTGCCTAGGACTGTCCTATTCAGGGGGGTGCCAGCTGTGCCTAGGACTGTCCTATTCAGGGGGGTGCCAGTTGTGCCTTGGACTGTCCTATTCAGGGGGGTGCCAGTTGTGCCTTGGACTGTACTTTTCATGGGGGTGCCAGTTGTGCCTAGGACTGTCCTATTCATGGGGGTGCCTGTTGTGCCTAGGACTGTCCTATTCAGCGGGGTGCCAGTTGTGCCTAGGACTGTCCTATTCAGGGGGGTGCCAGTTGTGCCTAGGACTGTCCTATTCAGGGGGGTGCCAGTTGTGCCTTGGACTGTCCTATTCAGGGGGGTGCCAGTTGTGCCTTGGACTGTACTTTTCATGGGGGTGCCAGTTGTGCCTAGGACTGTCCTATTCATGGGGGTGCCTGTTGTGCCTAGGACTGTCCTATTCATGGGGGTGCCAGCTGTGCCTAGGACTGTCCTATTCATGGGGGTGCCAGCTTTGCCTAGGACTGTCCTATTCAGGGGGGTGCCAGCTGTGCCTAGGACTGTCCTATTCAGGGGGGTGCCAGCTTTGCCTAGGACTGTCCTATTCAGGGGGGTGCCAGCTGTGCCTAGGACTGCCCTATTCAGGGGGGTGCCAGCTGTGCCTAGGACTGTCCTATTCAGGGGGGTGCCAGCTGTGCCTAGGACTGTCCTATTCAGGGGGGTGCCAGTTGTGCCTTGGACTGTCCTATTCAGGGGGGTGCCAGTTGTGCCTTGGACTGTCCTATTCAGGGGGGTGCCAGTTGTGCCTTGGACTGTACTTTTCATGGGGGTGCCAGTTGTGCCTAGGACTGTCCTATTCATGGGGGTGCCTGTTGTGCCTAGGACTGTCCTATTCAGGGGGGTGCCAGTTGTGCCTAGGACTGTCCTATTCAGGGGGGTGCCAGTTGTGCCTAGGACTGTCCTATTCAGGGGGGTGCCAGTTGTGCCTTGGACTGTCCTATTCAGGGGGGTGCCAGTTGTGCCTTGGACTGTACTTTTCATGGGGGTGCCAGTTGTGCCTAGGACTGTCCTATTCATGGGGGTGCCTGTTGTGCCTAGGACTGTCCTATTCAGGGGGGTGCCAGTTGTGCCTAGGACTGTCCTATTCAGGGGGGTGCCAGTTGTGCCTAGGACTGTCCTATTCAGGGGGGTGCCAGTTGTGCCTAGGACTGTATTATTGGGGGGGGGGGGTGCCAGTTGTGCCTAGGACTGTATTATTCATGGGGGTGCCTGTTGTGCCTAGGACTGTCCTATTCAGGGGGGTGCCAGTTGTGCCTAGGACTGTCCTATTCAGGGGGGTGCCAGTTGTGCCTAGGACTGTCCTATTCAGGGGGGTGCCAGTTGTGCCTAGGACTGTATTATTGGGGGGGGGGGGGGGTGCCAGTTGTGCCTAGGACTGTATTATTCATGGGGGTGCCCGATTTCTCTCTTACCCTTAATTAACTGGTCCGGTGCCGGTGCTGCTGCGTGACACAATAAAGCGACCCATGTTTAACCTGACATATGTGTCCCGTTCCCTAGCGCTCTATTGACCGCACCAGGTACGCAGAGCACGAAGACCTGTCAGACGTGGAGGACATGGTGAGCATCAGGGGCTTCAGCCTGGAGCAGAAGATCAGCAGCAACTCCTACCGAGGGGACTTCGTACGCTACATGGAAGGCAAAGGTAGCGGCAGCAGCTGGTTATTAGGTTAATGCCTATGCCCTATACCGTTAGCTGTACAGTGCGCCGCCGCGTAGCCCTGCCGGTACCAAGGCACGACAAGCAGCCCTTAGTTGCAAGGTGCAGTGTAAGGCCGGCTACACGTGTCAAACTGTAGGGATTTAAATTTCCCGCCAGGTGCCTTGGCGATTAAATGACGTAGCAGCACTTGGCATCACCTGTAAGCAGGGCCGGTGCGCGGCAAGCGCTGGGCTGGAACTGCATGTAGCTTCCCTCGGTCTTGGCCTTCGGGCGGCAGTTTTATTCGCTGTATGTTTATTCTCCTCACAACTCGTTATCCCAATTATGGCAAGAATACTTTGTTCCTTCAATTACATTTACGTCCCTATAATATAGTCTCGTATAATTATGAGTGTGTGGTGACTATGCGTGTGTGTGTGTGCGCGTGTAAAATCGTCTTTTATTACGATTACGTCGGAAACATAAAGTGACATCCATTGACGTGTTGGAATGGGATGTTAAGTGCGAGTTTATATACCCGGCCTGCGCTTCCATCACCAAGTCACTCAAACAATCGGGGGCACTCCCTCACATCAGTGCGTGTTCTGCGCTGCAGCGATAGCATTTATATGCAATTAAGGGTATTAGTTGGCAATACCCAGACACGCACTTAATTTTTCCTCATGATCTAGCGTTCTTATATTATGTTGTGCTGGATCTTTTGCTCAGGACAGCAATACAACTTTAAAGTAAGTCAGTGGAAGCCAGAACTGTCTGTTGCAGAAGATATATTTGAGTTATATTTGAGTGAACCCATGTTTAGCTGTAATCAATTTACAAAAACTACTGATAGATTGTTGGGATGTATTTACAATATACTGATACTGTCTATCCACATACAGATACAGTTTGCTTATTACTGCCTGAAATGCAATGAAGCTTAGGTTTGTTGTGTCCCAAAATAAATCTCATACTGCTGCCTGATAGTTGAGTAAGCCAACATAAACCTACACTAAATCTGCAAGGGTAATGTACAGGACCTGGACAAATGCACACTCCCAATCTTAAATAGTTCATATTTATTATACCAAAATACACAAAAACCATGAGGACTAATTTAAAATAATTAAAAACAGAAACACCGATTTCTCCCAAAACCAGTGGAGCACATTCCACACAAGCCGCGCGACTAATCTCCCAAAATGCCATTCCACCCGCTAAAATGTTAATTGCTGGTGGGATGGCATACGCGGCGAGAGGCAACTTCGGCAATTGTGGTGCCGCATATGCCATCCCACCAGTGATTTACATTTTAGCCAGTGGGATAGCATTTCGGGAGATTAGTCGCCCACGACAAGGGAGATTTGTCGCGCTGTGTTCCACAGCCCTTTGGTGACACATCTGAGGTAGTATACAATGTGTACTATGAAATTTCAAATTAACAGACTTAGTGATCAAAATTATGCAAAGATCCCATATACTGAAAACTCCAGGTCTCAAGCATTCTACATAATTGTGCCTATACTTTACACATCCCCTTTATTTGTTATATCCTACTTCAAGCACTTAGGGGCACATCTATCAAAGTATGAATTAGTCCGAATGGAAAAAAATGGTATTTTTTCTGACTTTTAGAACCGTGCGTATTTTCTATGAAATTTTCATTAATTTCCACGATTTTTTCGTACTTTGCGACTATTTGTGCAACAACATCACATTTGCCGCAATGATTATGAAAGTTTTGGATTCATTCAAACTTCGGTATAGTGACTTTCCTTGGGCCAGGTTGGAGCTGCAGAGTGCCATTGAGCCCTATGGGAGACTTTCCTTGGGCCAGGTTGGAGCTGCAGAGTGCCATTGAGGCCTATGGGAGGCTTCTAAAAACATGCACAGAAGGATCAAAGTCAGAAAGTTTTTCGTGGCTTTTATGATTGTTCGGATACAAAAATTTCGGATCGTACCATGATATTTTCATACAACCACGATGCGATCCAAAATTTTCATATTTGATATGATTTTTTCTTAAACGTACTTTTCACAGTCCGAAATTTGGACTTTGATATATCAGCCTTTAAGTCTAGGGAATTAAATTATCCCATTATACCAAGTGTCACATGGCACACGGATAAAAAGCTATGCAATATCTGGAACTGGAGAGGCACTGTAAGCTACAGGGTTATTGTAAAATATTTAATTCCTGTCTCCTGGAGTGATATGATTCCTGCTGATATTAGGAATCTGAAAAAAACCTGAGGCCATGTAGTTATGGGAGTTTTTAGTGTAGAAACCTCGTGCTTGTTGGCATTTGGGTGTTTTGTTGAGCTGTACAGACACAGGTCTGTACGTATCTTAATGATGTCATAGTGATGTCAGTTTGCTGCTGTCATACATTAACAGTGGGTTGCTGAGCCTCTCTTCCCATGGTCAGACTGGCCTGCCAGAGCACCAGTGGATATCGGTGGGCACAGTCAACATCTAAGGGGGTGATTTATCAGTGGTTGAGTTTGGTATTTTATTTCGATTCAAGTTTTTTTGGATTTGGAATTGGAGTTATGGTTTGAAAACTCAAATGTCTAGTATTTATTAAGTGCAAACAATCCAAAAACTCAAATGTAAAACTTCGCCATCTAAAAACTTGCGAGTTTTATAGACGTAAATGGGAGTTGTCCTAGGAAAAGTCAAGCCATATTGTCAATTCAAGTTTACAAGTTTTAATGGAGTTTAAAACTTTAATCGCACAAATTTACCACTTTAATAACTAAGCAAACGTTCGATATGCGAGTTTAATCATTTTAGAAGAACAAAATGGAATTCACAAATTCCAACTAATAGTTGTGAGAGTAGGCCCTGGGTGTCAGGTTCTCTAGTTGGCCCAGTCTGACCCTGTCTCTTCCACTTTACCTTTCTTGGCTTTATTTTTCTCTTTTGCGTTTACTACAGAGTGTCTGATGAAAATGGATGATGCTTGGAGGAATTCTTGTTCATGTTTTATGATTTACTTGTTGCAAATAAATAAATAAAACCCAGGCAGCTACACCTAAGACTTCCTATGCAACTTGCTCTGCATACTTTGTGGTTCACTCTCTCCTTTACATCCAACTGGAAATATCAACCAGATTAATAGTTTCACTGTATGTTTCACAGCTTTATTACTCAAAAGACAACAGGCCTTGTTTTGCAACTGACCCATATGCAACTGCAAGAGCACCAAGTGCGGCAAAATGTTTTTTTGGAGTATGTAATGCTGTCTTGAGACCCTGGTGCAGCTGTGATTACCCATTTATGCGCTGGGCAAAATCACAGGTTATTAGGCAACTAGGTGCTTTCATGCCAGTGCCATAGATTCTACAATCTATTGCTTTCACAAAGAGAGTTAACTGACCTAAAAATATTCCCTTTGCAATGTACTAATTTGGCCCTAGAAGAACCATTTTGGGGGTCTGATAGGACATTTACTTTTTGAAAATTATCATAACAAACATATGCAAATGGTCTGCACCCAGTAAACCATATTTTCAGTACAAAAAATTATCATTGGGATGACAGGCCAGTTAAACCATAAACTGTCCAAAAGTCTACCTGTCCTTTTGTAAATGTGTTAAGCATTTTGCTGGGCTGTATATAAAATTATATAAAGATATCCTTTTAAGATTTCCTCCATCTTTCCATATAAATGCCTGTTACAGTCTGTCCAACATATTGACCTTAGAGAGCCTTCCCACTCTGATTACTGAAATTGTAAAATTGTTTCATTCCAGATTTAAGCTTGACATTCTTTTTTACTGAAGTACTCTACTAAAATTTTTCTTGGAAAAAATTTTTGTTTCCCCTTCTTCAACAGAATTTACCTATGAATATGTTCAGAGAGAAGCCCTTCGAGTACCTTTACTTTTCTCCACCAAAGAAGGACTGGGTATTAAGTAAGATTATTACTATTTATTTTTATATGGAATATGAAGTTTAAGAAGGAGGTTGAGCAGTGCATTTAAAGGATTGTATGGGACACCTAATTAAAATAATTGAATGCATATGCTTTGCATATTTCCTCATGCTTGTCTTGTAAAGGTTTCACATACATGTCCAGATCTAATCAGAAAAATTTTGTCCAAACTGCCAAAGGATATAGGCATGTATGTCAGTTCAGAAATAATGGACTCATAATTGATCCCCCCTGCATAATGTACTTATCTGTGCACTAGTAGTTTTATTATTTACCTTACAAGAACCTACATGGCATTTAGTTTATTTGCCCTCTTTAGCACCCCCATACAAAAAAAACCCCAAAAACTTACCTGGAATTCATCAAATCAGTAGCTTCTGGATCTGGGTGAATAAAGAATCCTGCCTAAGAGATTTGGCAAAGTGTTAACCCCAATTCAGTCCCCAATTTTTAAATACAGATTTGAGAAAATTCACAAAAAGTTGCATCATTTAAAAACGTGCACTTTCCAATTGTGTGGCATTGCAGGTTTGGATTCCGTTCGGGCAAATCCTAAATTAAATCCTGAGTTTGGTGTATTACTACTTTACTCAGACCTGAATATTGAAGAGGCATTATGCCCTGTTGACAGTCGGGGTCAGAGTGGGATGTCGGGACACCAGGAAAAAACCCGGTGCTCCCGTGGCCGATGGTGTTCCTCCCCTGACACGTTAATTTTATGCGCGCTCAGGGCAGGGCGGGGCGGGGGCCCGGGCCCCAGCAGGGGGTTAGAGAGGCTCAGCGGGGGGCCCCTGGGGCGGCAGCCCTGGTGAGCCCTGCACCCCCCAGTCCGACCCTGTTAACAATGCTCAGCTCTGATCATTTGTAAGTCTAGCAGTGTCAGATAGCAGTTACTTCCAGCCCATGGTCTGTCTTGCAAACGCATTACTAAAGTAATAAAGAAAAAGCTGCAGGGAAAAACACAAAAATTCACAATCCAGTTTTTTTTTTAATTTTGTTTTGTCATTGAACTATCTGTTAGTATTTGTTTTCTACGTAGGAGTTATAGGGAATATACATGAACTATAAAGTCATAGCAACCAAGTAGCAGTGCCACTTCCCAATGAGTCATCATGGACCTACAACTGTAATCTAAAAAAATGGACCTTGCACATTTTCAGGCAGTAATTGTTGGTCACATGCTTCTCATGTTGTTAACTATTGCTGTTATGGGAATCAGACCTCTGCATTTTGTTGTTGTTTTTATAATCTCACCGGGACATGTTCATAGCCCTCAGTGAAGATCCTCTTCACTGTGCTCCTTTAATGCATTTAATTCTTTATTTATTCTTGATACAATACCTATAGTATGTATCCACTGAAAACTCTTATTTGTATTCCTATTATAGAATGCCAGGACAAGATTTCACTGTTCGGGATGTGAAGCTCTTAGTTGGTAAGTAGTTGCCTTTTTATTTGTCGTTGAGAGCCCTCTAATGGTGTAAATATAAGCCACATATACTAATGCTTTTTGGATTGTCTCACCAGCTATATATCTACCTTTATTCAGTATAAGATTCTTTAACAATATCAGCTTCTATAATAAGGAACATAGATTTTTAACAGGCTCACACTATAAAGCAAACCTTTAAATGGAGTTAACCTAAAGATACCTATTGTAGAAGGTAATATAAAGTAATATAAGCATTTTTGCCAACTGCTATTTTTTTTTAGTTTGTTTTAAATTCCCAAGAACAAAAATTTGAATATGAAAACCCACAATAAGTAAAATAGCATAACTTAAATATTCCTTTACTTTATATTTTCATGGCAGCAATTTATCCTTCAACCATTTTTCTGTTCTTCTTATACCTAACTTTTTTTATTAATTTGAATTCATTGTCGAAATATAGAATCTACATTGCTGACTGTAAAAATGTTAATAGAAATAGAATTTTATAACTTTATAGCTGCCATAGATATGTTGCAAAGGCATTTTCTGTACGGGCAGGTTCAGAAAACCATGTTAACCAAATATATATATGTTTTTAAACAATTTGTCAGCCAGAAACTCGTTATGATAATAATAACAAATACTACATTCTAAGATCAACAAATTATGGACTATGTTTTTCTCTTAAATTAGCCAATATAACAATATATATTTTTTCCCAGTTTTACACCATTTTTTTTCTGGTCTCCTGAACATGTAAAAGTAGGGCTCTACTGTAGATCATGGCATCTAGAAATTTCACTGTGGCATAAATTCTACATTGTTGGCGGGAAATGGGTATGGGTTAAACTTTGTAGACTGTGGCTTCTTTAATAAGCAAGATATCAGTGTCCATTTTAAAAGCAACTATATATTCAGTTTATAATATATATTATGAAAAAGAGAATGTTAAAAAACAGATTTACATATTTTCTGGTTATATAAAGTGTAAAAATATATACAGTATAACAGCATTAAACTATGAGCCAGTGAGTGTTTTTGTTATCGCCTGCCAGGAAAGTACACCTTGCACTTTCAGGTGATTCCTAATCCCCCACCCCACCAGGGCGCTACAAAATGCCCTTATTGTTTAAAATGGTAGGAAGAATTTCCTAACTTTAAATTGAACTGAAAACGTTACTGAGACGAGTGGTGAAACATATGGGTTACTTAGGCCTAGTTGATAGACTTACCAATACTACGTTATACTACTGTATATCATGACTTTGGCTAATGAAAACCTTCATTAGCAATGAAGGATGGTATGTTGGATTGGTTCATGTAAGAAGTGAGTCATGCTTCAGACTTGTGTGCAGATATTCACTACTTTTTTTTTTTTTTTTTTACTGTAGCATTTTCTTGTACTGTATATTCAGCAGTATATGTTTTTATAATGTGTTAATAATAAAGGTTACAAATGAGGATCATGATGTGGTGTCTAAATATTGTCTAAATGACATTTAAAGCCAAATAAATGGATGTGCTCTCTCTAAGCTACACCTACAGGAATAACAACAATGGGTAGGGTACAGAACCATGAGGTACCCCACACTAAGCTGATTTGATGAGGATTTGTTGGTAAAGAAGCCAAAGTGTAAGGAACACCCGACGGTGCTCTTCTTCGGTGCTGTGTCCAAAGTGGGGCTGTCATGTAGGACGTAGCAATGTAATTGCATCGCCCTTATAATATTCAGAAGAAATAGAAGCCAGAGACCCAGGTTTAATGACCTAATATAGGTCTTACGTTAAGTTCCTGGGTGCGCCTAGATTACTATTTTGACTTGATCTTCTGGTTTCTGACTTCCTGCATCAATTCTGAGCACGTTGATTGCTGCCTGCCCAGATCATTTGCATGGATACTGTGAATCTGAACACAGCCTCCTCCTTGGTCCTGACTTTAACACCGGTAAGGGCCGTTGGGCCTTGACACAAAGATAGATTGTTTATAAATATAAGAAGAGACAAGAATTTTTTTTTTGCAGTCAGTGTGCAGACTATACAAGTTATTCTGTAAAACTCTGCAGTCTTACGGACTGGAGAGTTGTTGAACAAACAAGTTGACCAGTTCAAGAACAATAAAAAAATTGACACACTGTAATTTAATCAATATCATTGTCTACATTATACTAACATTTAATTTAATAAAATGTTATTTTTAAAGCAAACTACACCTTTTTGGTTGTGAGTTAATTCATATAAAAATAAACAACATATATACAAATTAAAGTGTAATGTTTGTATATTTCTGGTGGAAAAATGTAATAAAAATTAAGGTATAGTGATCCTTTATGGCAATGATGAAATGTTTACTATGGAAATAATTTATAAAAAGAAACTATACCATTTAGTTTGGTCATTCAGTGCATAATACCCTGTTACCTTTTATCTGTTCTTACATTTTAAATGGAAAAGGAAAACTTGGATTGCTTCAGGCCATCAACAGCCTGCAAACATCTCAGATGTCTTGATGTGAGCATCCGGCAAGATACTAACAGTATGCTTCAAGACTTTCAAGAGAGGCTGCCAAAGGGACCTTGTCCTGCAGCATAAAATAAAAAGGGTAATAAAGTATAAAACTGTTTGCAGAAAATAGGAGTTGTAAATCACACAGCCAGTTTCCTCAGATCTGTACCAATTTAGCAATGTAAAAGTACATGCACAAAACTACTCAAAATATTGTCTAATAGAAAATGGGAAATCCCAATGTCCTTTGGTTTATGCTTCTCAACAAATAAAAGGCACTAAAAAATTGAATGAGTAAATGTGTAGAGTGGCAAATGGATGGCCTAGTTTAGAAGATATTGTTGCATTGTATTCATTTTTAAAAAAAGAACCTCATTTACGTTGCTAGAAAACTATGGATGTCATTAAAGTATTTTATTCTGACCTGAGTGGCCAATTAAAATTATTGTTCATGTTTCTCTAGATTCATTCTGTTAGTAGGGATGGGGCCTACTTTTGCTTCTACAGTACTGCAGAGTCTTAGGAAAATATGTATCAAAGAGTGATAATAGTAGTTTTTCTCAATAACATTTTACAGCTCTCTGTTACTTTTAGGGGATTTTTATTAATATATTTATCAAAGGGTGAACTCTCACCTTCCATGATATATGGCCTTGCTGTCAAGGCTATATATCACACAAACCTATCCTGACCTATCTATACACCCACATACCATGCATAAACTATATATACCAACAAATGTTTCTGTCTTGCAGGGCAGCGTGTGGCAGATAAGATTTAAACCTGTGCTTAGAATGACTGGAAACATATATACATTACATAATTTTAGCCTTTTCTTACAGTGGCATGGTGGCTCAATGGTCAGCAATGTTGTCTTGAAGCATTGTGAATCCTTAGTTTTAGTCTGACATGGGGACTCTGCAAGGAATTGTTCTTCCTCTGTGGATTCCTCTGAGTACTCTGACATTTTACACATTACAGAATTATATAGAGAGGTTAATTAGCTGCTAGTGATAGTGACTCTGTTATGCAAAACTCATAATGACCTTAGATTATAAGCTTTAATGGGGCACTAAATAAATTAAATGAGTAACAATCTCTCTAAATTCCTCTTTGAACATTTCCATAAATAAAGAATGATACCTGTAATACCTCCCCTGGCGTTTTTCTGATATATTTTTTTATATTTTTTATTTTATATACTGTACTTACTGCACCAGACTAAAGTTTCGGCATCTCTGTTGCAGCAATGACCCAGGACTTCAGAGTTGTCACAGGTGCTCTCCATCATGAAAAAGTGTCTATGACACTAACATGCTCAGTGTGCTCTGAGCAGCTGTTGGGAAGCTAAGCTTAGGGGCTGTCGCAAATTATCAAGCAGAAAATTATATT
Source organism: Xenopus tropicalis (assembly GCF_000004195.4). Lineage (NCBI taxonomy): Eukaryota > Metazoa > Chordata > Amphibia > Anura > Pipidae > Xenopus > Xenopus tropicalis. The sequence continues at coordinate 162,299,813 of NC_030677.2, forward strand.
GGCCTGTCATGTAAGCTGATACTACAGGGCTGATTAAATTCTGATGTTAATTGCACTGCTTTCTGAGCTGCCATGTAATTATATGTATTAATTACTAGTCAGCCTTATATTGTGACAATTATATTTTGTATATACAGTATATTGTGAATGGGTCAGTAAGCTCAGGGCTGGAACTAGGGGTAGGCAGAACGGCACCTGCCTAGGGCCCAACAGTGAGGGGGAGCTAAGCAGGTACCTCTGTTGCCAACTCCTAGTCCTGGATCTCCCCCCTCAATGACGTGCATGTGCGCGTGAGGGGGGGAATGGGGAAGCAGAGGGTGGGGGCGAGGTAGCCTGCTGGGTCGCCTCTGCCTAAGCTCAGGTAAGTGACAGCAGCACAGAGCACGTGCCGTAAATCTGCAGAAAAGATGGGGAGCTACTGGGGGCATCCTTAGAGGCACAGATCTTCACTGCTAGACAAGTTTTGTTGTTGCATTAAGGCTCATACAGAAGTTCAAAATATAATGTACAACATTTCTGCCCTACATCTTTATTTAAGCTTTAGTTCTCCTTTAAGGTTTCCTGGGGCTGCTTTTTGCTGCCCCTAGTAAAATGCCACACGTGTTCTCCTTTCCTCATGGCAGAAGCAGCACTGACTGATCCACCCTGTATCCTCTTCTCCTGTCTTCAACACTAAACAATACTAAGACCAATGGAACATGGGTTGTTTTATATAACATTTTTGTAAGTTATAATTTTGGTCTGCAATTGTTTCAGTTGTACTCAACTGAACATTGAAGTTTGTAAGTATTGATTGTCAAGCTAAAATACTCCCATTAGCCGTCTCTATGAAAGCCCTTCTTGTGGGATGAATTGTTTTTGCAATGTTAATTTACCTAGTTTTGCTTAGTAATATATTAACTTATGTTGAAGAATACAATTTGTAATTAAACATAAGAAAGAAAAGCCTCATTTACAAACATAGGTGCTAGAGGTTCGTATAGCAATCAGTTATCAATTAACTTTGATCAGCCTACTGATCAAAGCTAAAGTTTGACTGGTTGCCATTGGCAACTGCAGAGGTGCAGTATAGCAACTATGTGTGTAAACTTGTACTTCATTATTGAAATTCTAATTGTTGTCAAATATCATTCTGCTCACACATGTAGTTGTGCCGAATTCCGCTTAGTGTGACTGCACCTGGGCTGAAGCAATGACTATAGGTGCAGCCACAAGTGTAGGGGCAGATTCTCAGCAGGCCGAGAATCTGCCTAGTGTTGCACTAGCCACAGCTTTTCTATTTTTGTCATCCTCCCAAGTTTTTTTTTTTTTTTTAAAGTAAGAGATGTAACTATTTGACTAGCTTATCATGGAAAGTTGAAATGTATAGGCTGCATATTCTGGCAGGCAGTGCTTCAGAATAAGGAGACCAAATATGGATTGCGGAGTGTACGATGCATCAATACATATCAACCAAGTAAGTATATTTTCATTTGGATCTTGAGTATTAAAAAAATCTCATATCCATCAAGATTTTACCATTCTTTTTATTTGATAGCACAACTGAACAATAAGAGGAGTTAGAGGAAGATGTGCAACACAAGAATGTTGATGGAAGATAGCATGGAGGAAAAGCAGATATGGGTTCTGTGTAAGTTACATACAGATGACTAATAAATACATCTAAAGCTGTTTTTAATAAATAAGATTAGTATATATTTATGGAAGATTCTCTTAATACTAATGATTCATCCTTGGTGTCATTACATTTTTGCAGTCTTGCAACAGTCAATTTAGCACAATTCGTTGTTATCATTCTCATATTATTTTTGTTGCTTCTTGAACAGGCCACAGTGTCTTTCCTGAGATACTAGCTTGTAGTATACCCTTGTGTGAAATTTTGGAACCTATTTATTAATGTTAATAATCACGTTAGGTATTGTTTTTTATATTGCATAACAAATACATCTTACACATTTTATGAGCAGCAATTATCAAAGCTTGTTGTCCTTTTATTTAAATTATTTCTTGAATTATTTTTTATCAGAGTACCAAAAACACTTAGATGGATGTGTACATTTCTAGACAAAAGCATGCTGAAAGAAACTGTATCAAACTATGAAGAGACAACCTGCCACAAAATGCCCAGTAAAATGGCTTTTTGCACAGAATTATTTTTACACCTTATGGGTTGTGGCAGACGCTGAGATTAGTCGCCCGCAACAAATCTCCCTTGTCGCGGGCGACTAATCTACCCAATATGACATCTCACAGGCGAGAATGTAAATCGCCGGTGGGATAGCATATGCGGCACTCGTGATTTGCCGAAGAGGCAGCTTCCGCAAACGCGTCGCTGCGTATGCCATCCCACCAGCGATTTACATTCTCGCTGGTGGGATGTCATATCGGGGAGATTAGTCACCTGCGACAAGGGAGATTTGTTGCGGCGACTAAACTTAGCGTGTGCCACAGCCCTTAAATACAGTGGTTCCACTAACCTGAACACAGATAACTCATGTAGTTCCCTGGAGCAGAAGAGACAACAATTCTAACTAAAGTTTTTTTGCAAGAAGAATGGATTACATGTATGGTAAGTAATAAAAGGTTCCTGTAAATGTAAATGAGATAAGGAGCAGTAATTAGTCTTTTTTCCTTTACAGGATGTGCAAAGAGTGGATGGCAGGAGACGGCGATAATTTGTGGGTGCCAAATAATGAGATGCTATCTAGTCTTGGACAGGCCGAGATCAAGCTAGGAAATCAATACAGTAACTTAGAGCATAGCCCTTAAAAACACAGATTTCTCTATTATGATGTTTGTTACATACATTGATGGAGATATCTGTCATGTGAGAAGTTGCTGATATTGGACTGCCTCTCACCAGAAGTGCATTCAATACAGGTTTATGGATCTACTATCCTGAAGGTGCTAAATATTGAAGTGGTTAAAGTAGGGGTTGAATAATCCCCTATAGGTCTGGCAATTAAGCTTGGATGCCAGGAACTATAATGAAGATGTGTACTTCCTGTATTCACTTACAAAGGAATTGAGATACAGGAAGTTATGCAATACCTTGCTCTGGTTTACCTTTAAAAAGTATTTATGGCACACCAAACTGTAACTACAGGTAGTGTTGCTGAGTGTGGCATCGAACAATGGAGCCCTGGGGAAGGTGTGTGCTGTGTTATGTGGAGGGAAACGTGCCTTGACCAGTGTCTGTGGAGGCCCAGAGATGCACTCCTGCCTTGCAGTGCTGTGGTCCTGAGTAAATACTCGCCTGGACACTAGCTGCAAGGAGTTTGTATGTTCTCCCTGTGTTTGTGTGGGTTTCCTCGGGGTACTTGGGTTTCCACCCACACTCCAAAAACATACAGGCAGGTTAATTGGCTTCTGACTAAATTGACCGTAGTGTGTGTGAATGAGAAAGGGACCTCAGATTGTAAGCTCCTCTGAGCCAGGGACTGATATGAATATAAAATAATCTCTGTAAAGCACTGCGGAAATGTGTCAGCACTGTATAAATAACTGGAAATAAATGTAAAAAAAATCTTTATATTGTGTTCAGGCTCTCTGTGCTTAAAGCTTTGGAAGGATAGCTACATTAGGATCCGACTGAATTTTCTAACCTGGCCGATCGATATTTTAGGCCAGAAATCGGTCGGGCAGGCCCCTCGTTTCTGCCCCTACACGGGCCGTTTCTGCCCCCACACACTAAATGACAATATCGGGAGTGATTTAACCGAGCTATATGTGTTTTTGGAGAAGACTTAAAGGAGAACTAATGCTCAACAAAGACATTTACTCTAGACATGCTACGCTATGGGACAGATATCAATGGAGGAAAGTTAGAGTTAACCATTTGATAAATATGCTTCTAAACATCCCATAGAAATGAATAGAAAGTGGGTACATTTTTATGTGGTAAGCTCTTCTCACATTTTGATAAATCTGCCTCTATATGTTTTGGGCTTTGTACTTGTCCCACTTTAATTTTACTTCAATTTTGATTTGGCTTACAAGGCACAAAAAAATACAATGCATTCTGCATCAGCAAAATGTTTTATGACATATGTATTTTCACTTCCTTCTTATGTTTTGATGATTTATGACGACTTATGATTTATGATGTGTTTAACTTCTCAACAACAGCCTAGAGCACACTGAGCATTTTTATTGTCATAGGGGCCGATTCACTAAAGGGTGCAAAAATGAGTGTTATTTGTAGCATGCATTAAAAATATTATCACTTCTTATCAATTCACAAAAAAGACACTTGTCTGAATTAAGAAGCAATGTTATTGTTGTTATTTATGTTGCGATTACATATTTTTAAGCGATATTTGAAAGCATGCAATATATTTCTGCGTTATTTCGTAGCACGCGATATTACGCACGTAACCGCTATTTTCTGAAAACTACCGTTCTGAAAATTACCATTTCCCTGAAAACTCTAGGGCACTCTAGGGCGAACACATACTTGATTTTCTTCTTCAGATTCCAGAAAAAATCTGTAAACTCCATCTTATCACCACAGACAAACACCAGCTGCAATTTTGTTTAGTAACGCCTACTCCTGGGAGGCGTTAAGTTTCACAGTAATTATCACCACATTTTATGCTGTTAACACTTCAGATATGTCTGTTTTCAAGACAGCAACATGATTATACCATTTTTTCAGTCTATGAATAGCAGTGTAATCTGTGATTTTCATGAGTTTTTTTTTTCTTCTTTCTTAATTTCATGTGGTATAATAATCCTGCGTGTGGTTTTGTCTGATCTTCAACAGTTATTAGTCTAGTTATAAGCACAACCATATACCAGAGGCATCAGGCAATTTCTCAAGCTCACTGTGGCTCAAGCTCACTGTGCTATTAACCTTAGCTTACACTGGTTAAAAACGATTACCATAAAAATAGCCTCCACCAGTGAATCATTAATCTTAATGCCATATCTACTTGTTGGTTGCGGCAAGATCAGTTATATCCTAGCACTGGAATTCGGTAACACTACCTGGGATTTAAAAATTAAATACATCAGGATAGAAAAGCTACCTTCACGTGTAAATTCTAAAAATTAAAACTTTATAAAAGTGTGGTTCTCCTCATTAATGTTCCTCAAATCAGACAAACATATGAAGATGTACAAGGATAAGGCTTAACCACACAAAAAAGCGCTATATATGAAATCATATATAGATAAGTTTGCCACATTGGTGTGTTTTTTGAGTTCTTCCCTTTTGATATAGATGGAAATCTCTCTGTGGAGGTCCATAGGGATTAAAACGCCTGGTATGACATAGGCGTGTGTTTGCTACCTCCATAGAAGTAATTATAGTTTTATTTCTATCTTCATGTTAATAAATTATTTTTATTTTAAGGACAGTGATATAAATTTTATACTGTTTCAAAATATTGTTAACCACAAATTCCTTTTGCTCTTTCAGGAAGCCGCCGGGTAGTTGATGTGATGGATGTGAACACTCAGAAGAGCATAGACATGAGCTTGTCACAGTTTGTTCGATACTATGAAACACCAGAAACGGAAAGGGAAAAACTGTACAATGTGATCAGTCTGGAGTTTAGTCATACAAAGCTAGAGAAAGTGGTAAAGCGGCCTACCGTGGTATGGCGACTTGACTTTAAATAAGTATTTATAACTTAAGAATGATAATTACTTATACAAAGCATACATATTATTTATTCTCATGGCACACAAGATACACTCTATCAGGATTTTTCAGATGGTGGGAAAGCACCTGAAGTTCCTGCCAAAGATGCACCTGTTACTGCTTGGGACAGTCTCTTTCCATGAACTCTTCAGCAGGGTTCAGGTGCATTACTGACAGCTGAAAAATGCTAGCAGAGAATATGCCATGGGTACCATTTTTGCTATTTTTTCAACATGTTCTGTGTTACATCTGAGCATGCATGGTCATCATCTTGTCATTGTTATCTTGTTATGTCACATAAACACATCATTTAAAATGTTTCACTGTACACTGTGCATGCAGTTCTTTCACCCTTAGCATATGCAAATTAGGATTTGGTTCAGTATTTGACTAAATCTTTCATAAAGGATTTGGGGTTTCGCCAAACCCAAAAATAGTGGATTTGTGTATCCCTAACAGTAAGCAATACATTTCTACATTAAGGGAGTGGTAAAATTAATATGCCAATATTTAGAGGCAGCTGGGGGGGGGGGTTAAAAGGTGTGGTGCAACACACAGAGTTAAAGAGCACTTTGTTAAAACACCAAGGAAATGTTTTCTTTGTGTCTATTTCCCTGATATTAGCATATTTTATTAATCCACCAGCTGGCATTATCAGCTGACTAGGGCAGTTTACAAGAAGCTTGACATCCACACAGCACACAACGTAGCGTAGGATGGGAAATCTTCAGGGAATATAACCGGCTGTGCAATTTAGGGACAAGTTTGTTATAGAATAAACATTTGAGGGTTTCAGACTTCAGAGACAATTTCCATTTGTCTACAACTACAACAAAATTTCCATTTTGCACACGTTACCCTTAAATGCTAGCACTGTGTAAGAGGTTTGGGTATGTAAATAATATGGGTCTTAGAGCTGTGTCTCCCAAAATCTAAATCAGGTGGGTTGGTGTTTCTGAGATCTATATATGATGACTGATTATATGGACTGATTCAGTTGAAATAACTTCGTTATTTTGTTAAGCATAAAATATTTTTCAATGGATAACTGCAACAGACTATTGCTACCCCTTCCTCCCCTTTCCTTTCTGTATCCCTACCCCCTCTCCCCCTATTATGCACGTTACCCCCTTTTTTCTTTGTAATTATTTGAAAAATGAAAATAAAGAATATACAAAAAAAAAAATATTTTTCAATGATAGATACATTTATAGAAAGGAACTAAATACTGCCTATCCATATATTGCTACCTCTAGGTTGATGCAGTTGACTGGGTGGATAACATGTGGCCGCGGCATTTAAAGGAGCTACAAAAGGAATCAACAAATGTAATAGCTGAAATGAAGTATCCTAAAGTGAAAAAGTAAGTTTCCTCTTTTCACTTGTTCAAATTCTAAAACAGTTCATTGTTCTAAAGAGGTGCTTTCATTTGAAGAAAAAGTATTTATGTAATTACATAACATTTGGGGAAAAAAAGTTACATTACAGTGGCATTACAGTGGCAGGCGGACCATGGATCTTAACACTGATGACTAAGTTCCTTACCACTTCAGTTTTTTGACAGAGCACCTTGTGCAATGCATGAGGATTGCTTCAAAGCTCATTCGTTAGGCTTTAGAGCACTGCCACATGTGGTAGATTCAATACACTTACAATCCTATAAGCTTTTTAATGTACCTACACCCACTGCGTCGACCCAGTTGCAGGCACACAAAGTGGATTTTGTCACTAAACTGCAGTTCTGGATCTAACTCTGTTACTGCACCTGGGCCAATGCAATGGTTCTGGGTTATAAGGTACATCAAACTTCTTGCCTACATTTATTTGCAGGTCTAAGAGTAGAGAACAGATTGCTTATCTTACAGAATTTGGTATTTGCAGTTGATTGTTTCAGGGAGTTTGTAAAATTTGCTGTCACGTTCTGACTTTATTGGCTGATGCCACAGGGGGCTGTTTCTCAGTGTGGCCGAGAACCAACCTTGTGTGGCATCAGTGTTCAGTCTGCAATTCAAAGCGCCTAATGGAAATATAATTAACTGTACGCAAATGTATTTATTGTCTTGCTTTTTAAAGGACATTAAAGGTCAACCCCAAAAATAATTTTTGTATAATAAAAGAAAACATAATTCTAAGCAATTTTTCAATATCAAATCATTGAAAATGATTAGTGCTTTAAAAATTTGTAAATGTAATTGCTATAGAGAGCAGCATTTGCTGAACTCCTGGTTGTTACTTTTTAAACAATGTTGCAAGTGCCAGGCTCCTCCAGCAAGTCAGGTCTGTAAAATCTGCTGCCTTGTGTTACATTATTTTAAATGCCAGAGCCACCAGGGCAGGGGTTAAAAAAGGACAGGAAGACACTGCTTTTAATAGCAATTATATATACACTAAAAAATAATTACAAATATGTAATGAATGTATATTGCAAAGTTGCTTCGAATTGAGTTTTCTTTTATTAGGGCAGGGGTACACGGGGAGATTAGTCGCCCCGCAACAAATCTTCGTTTTCGCGGGCGACAAATCTCCCCGCAGTGCCATCCCACTGGCTAGAATGTAAATCGTTGGTTGGATGGCAAGTTGACTTGAGAGGAAACTTCAGCAATTTCGGCAACTCACAATTCAAATGCAAAATAACTGAACAGTCAAGTCAAGTGGCCCCCTTGTTAAGATGCATTTTTATTGTTATTGTGTCTGACTGCTTTATTTTTAAATACATTCTAATATTCTAATATAAATATTCTCGAATGCCACTGACTGCATCATAATAAAATGTAATTACATGTCATTTTATTGGCATTAAGAAGGTGAAACATTAAAATGTCTTAGAACTGCCTTTGATTTCTTTAAAAGTATTACAACAAATTATGGTAGATTGCCATTGCATCTAATCTTTTCTAAACTTAAACCACAAACAATAATTGTTTACAAAATTAGCTTTTCCTAGTTTTTCCAATGCTGGCTAAACGCTGCAGCAGAAGGGTTAGTAATGACACTTCTAAGCACTAATGCGTAATATGAGACTTACTGCTCCAGTTTCTATTTAAGCATCTGTGACAGGATCTGGCTAGGATACTGTGAATGGGAATCACAAGCAATGCACTGGGTCCCAGAAGGGTGGAGATTCTGCTATGGAGATTTTTTAAAGCTCGCAGATTGCAGGTCTGACAGCATTGCGAATCATTTCGTCAACCTCGGCCTTGGATGTGGTTGCTAGGCAGCCTTGGCGGATGTACAAAAATGTCTCTGATTTGCAGTAGCCTATCATTTTCAGAGACCACTGCACACTGTCTGCATATTGCTGACACCCTCTAGCTCATGCTGTTTGGCAGGGGAAGGGGGGGTTGTAGCCATGCTAAGTGAATTCTTTCAGAACCAGTTGTGACTGCTTACTCCATCATCTTCAGTGAGGTAATGAAGATTTTAACAGGTTAATGCCATGTCACTTACATTAATTCAGCATGGTGTGTTGGAATTACAGCACTCTTGATACAAATTAAGAGATGAAATGCTTTATCATCCTCATCTGTGCATATGCAGTAGGGACCTATTTCCTAGCTTGATTCTGGGAAATTCTGTTATTTATAGTTTGTGAGGTGCAGTTTTCTTGTGAAGCATTTATGTATTATTACTGTGGACAGGGTGGCAGTAGAACATACATTTTTTTAAAGAGAAATGATGTCCACAGTATTCCCAAGGAATCTAGCAAAGGTTACAAAATTAATGTTTTGTTCATTTTATGTATATTCTGTAATGCAAATAAATGTAATTTTCAGCTGATGTACTTAAACAATTGAATTCCTTCTTTAAATGTTCTTTTCAGACTGGTTTTATTATAAAAACACTGACCTTTAAATGGTTAGAAATATCCAGTGATTCTCCAACCAATGTTCAGTGGGAGATGTAGTGTCATTAACTGTGTTCCATGACTCTGAGGCCCAAGTGGATTCAGTGATCTTCTTACTACTGCTTCTTTTTAGAGCCCATTTAAAGTGCCAAAATACTGCATTCCAATTTTCTCTAAAAATGAATGGAACCAGTGAAATATGTATATAACTGTATTTATGATTAATAGATCTAACTATAATTTCAGGAATTATTTATCATATTGATAAAGCTTGGATGTTGACTACAGTAAGGGTGTGCTTGGATGCTTGTAGGTCAAGAAATGCTTGTTTAACTTATATTAAACCCTTGATGCAAAAGAACTGCTGTGTATATGTAATTTTATTTGCATGGTTGTGTTTGTACTTTGTGAGCTACTGAATAAGACTAGCTCAGGTGTGGACTAGATAATTACTTTAAATACTATACTCTTCTATGTGTAATAGATTGGACCAATTTAACTACTGAATTCCTCATAAATGAAATAAAAATACAGGTATGGATCCCTTTCTGGAAACCCATTATCCAGAAAGCTCCGAATTACTGAAAGCCTGTCTCCTATAGACTCAATTTTAATCAAATAATTCAGAATTTTAAAACTGATTTCCTTTCTCTCTGTTGTAAAATAACAGTACCTTGTAATTGATCCCAACAAAGATATAAATGATCCTTATTAGATGCAAAACAATCCTATTGGGTTTAATGAATGTTTTATTGATTTTTTATTAGAATTAAGGTATGGAGATCCAAATTACGGAAAGACCCCTTATCTGGAATACCCTTTGTCCCGAGCATTCTGGATAACGGGTCCTATACCTGTATATGCAAGCTACAAATGTATTTTAACAAAGCAATATTTGTAAGTTAGCACACCATTAGTGACATTGCTAGTGTGAGGGATGATCTGCTATCCTTTTCTATATAACCTGTGATAGCCAGTGTTGCTATGGTAAATCCCTAAATACTTTAGTTGCATTACATTTCATAGTACTGCAGGCAGAATGCTGACATTTAAAAGGCCACTGCACACAGAGCGCAGTGTATTTGCGCACAAATGAGTGGATGACCCATGGCAAGATATGTTGAAAGTGGTCATACTGAATGCAAAATGTTTAGAAATATTTAGAAAAATAATATTCCAACTTTTGAAAAACAGATTTCAATGCAGGATTCTCCTGGAGAAGCTCTATTAACTGATGTGTTTTGAAAACATGTTTTCCCTTGACCGTATTCCAGTTTATTGAATAATGTTGCCTCACCATTAAAGAAGAAGGAAAGTCACTTGGCATTTAACTGCCAATAGATTCGCCACATTAGTGCCACCGAGAACAATATACTTATTCTGCAGAAAGCATTGCCATACCTGAATAAAGAGCCCTAGAAGCGTTCACTGTTTGCTTATGACAGCAGCTGTCATTTTAAAAAGCTTCCCGTTTGCAGTCTAGCTGTTATAGCTGAGGTCATACATTCCTAAGGGAGGGGGGAGCAGGAGAGGGGAGAGAACTGTGCAGACTCTGGCCAAAGGAATTAAGGAGAGGAAGTCAGGTACCTGAACATAATGTTTACAAAAAAAGAGGCAAGAAATCTTGTGTTTCTTTTGACTCAGTGCAGTGTTTCTGTGAGTACTTATGGCTGTATTTACATAGACCTTTCTGATAAAGCTTACTTAGTTTTTACCTTTCCTTCTCCTTTAGGCATGGTCACATGGGAGCATACCATATTTTTATTCTCATTCAGTAAAGCAAAGAACCAGTGAATTCTTTCTAAATTCAAGGCTGTCAAAGGGGCATATTTATTATAGTGTGTAAGCCGGTGATATTGCCCGTCAGCATTTGGATTTGAATGGTCACCTACGACTTAGAAGACAAAAGCAAACATCTGATATGGGCAACATCACCGGTGATGTTGGCTTACACACTATGATATATGTGTCCCTTAGTGTTTATGTTTGTAACATTCATGTTGATGCTTAATGTATGTATTGTCTTTTAGTGAAACTGTCGTACCACAAAATTTTAATGAGGTGTTCTTTTTTCATTCAGGTATTGTTTGATGAGTGTAAAGGGCTGCTTCACAGATTTTCATATTGATTTTGGCGGGACATCTGTTTGGTACCATGTATTCCGTGGTGGGAAAGTAAGTTAATTAACAGTTTGTGTGATTATTTTGAGTAATTTGCTTCCTTTTATATCTGTGCTTGTGTAATTAAGCCAATGCTCTACTAAAATTCCATAGCTAAATTAATATCTACTTTTATATAGCTCTAAAAAGAAACCTCTAAGTGACTTTCCAATATAAATGAAAAGGACAGTATACACACCTTTTTTGCATGAACTTGCCTGTACTAAACAATTTTTTTTGCCTATTGTTTAGAAATAAAGAAATAACTAATGGTCTCTGTTATTTCTTGCACTAAGCAAAAAGATGCAGCCAGTTTTGTGTTAGCACTTCCTGATCCTGGAGCTGCTAAAACGAATTACCGGTCCACTGAGAAGCCCCTAATAATGAGCTGCTGCTTAGAGAAGGGAGGGGTTTGATTGTTGAGGTAGCTAGGGAGATCTGAACTAATTGCCCTATTTATAAAGGAAAAACAGTTTGGTGAAAATAGCCCAACTTTCAAATTAGTGCTTTCTAATAGTAAACAATAGGAAAATATGGATATTTTTAAATCAAAACAATTGGCAGGCTGTATACTGTCCCTATAAATAAACATTTCAATAGTTTTGAAGTTTTATGTGTAAAGTAATTGCAACTAAAGCAGAATTTTTAATCCCTTTTTTTTCTGTTGGTGTGGCTTAAAACATTTTAGCAAAATTCTGTTCTAATCCAGGTCTGTAAATAGCCTGCGCTGCGCTTCAGTGTGGCAAAAACAGACATATGGTTTCAATACAAAAACAATAAAAGTCTTATTTACTGTATATATTTGATAGTTTCTTAAAATTACATTTTCTTTTATTATGAATTAAAAAACTTTTTGGATGTAAGACTAGTTTAATTTTTGTAAAATATATAATAGAAAAGTCGTAACATTATAACAGTATGTAATTTTTGTCAGACTCATGGTTAAGACAGATTAGGCAGGGCTTGAAAATGATTATTGAGTGTGTTTCTATATTTGGTGTTGCTTTATTTATAATGCTGTCACTTTGAATAAACAAGATTTCAAGAGGCAGGTTTTCCCTTTCTCAGGTATCAAACAATATTGGCAAAGTGAATTTCTAAATCAAATTAAAAAAAACCCCCAAATAAACAAGAGACCACAAATAATGTGTCAGACGGCACCAGGGATTGTCTGTGGTGTTGATGGCACATGTCTGTTGCCTCATATACAGTTTCCTGCATAGTGATCATAAGTAGAGAAATCTCTAGCATTTAAAGGGGACCTGTCACCCAGACATAAAAAACTATTTAATAAAAGTCCTTTTCAAATGAAACATGAAACCTCAATTCCTTTTTTTGTTAATACATCCATATACATTATAAAGGCTTTAAAAAATACTAGCTGTCAATCATACATTGTCTTCCTGCCCCTATGTTTTAGGCATAGAGGCAAGGTAGACAATTACCTTTTACCAATCACTAAGAAAAAAACATGTTAACTCACAGGTGTATCATGTGGCCTAAATTGTATGTGTGAAGCTCTCAATAGATGGATGAATCACCATATGTTTTGTGTATATGACAATTGTATGACTTGATCAGAGTAGCAGTTATATCTGATGTGTGAAAGAATTGCAACATACTGTAGCTTTGCGCCAATCATAAATGTGTCATAAATAATCAGACCCCACTTCATCTCTATGGAGTGCTATGAAATTGGATGTACTTTTATTCTTTTTTTTTTCATGAAAAGCGCCCACCACTGAAATTTCATTACATATTTTGTGCCAGAATTCAATATAATTTGATTTCATGCATTTGCAAGCAGTGAACCTAAAATGACACAATATGGTGGGTAGGGAATCTCTTATACTTAGCTGTACGGTTACGATCTGTTTACTCAAGTTTTCACCTCAAAAATCCAGTCATCTATGTGGTTTGACTGATTTGATCTGCAGACTATAACTAATCACTGGCAGAGGCTCCTGGTGGCAATACAGTTTAGGGCTCTGGCACACGAGGAAGTTTAGTCGCCTGCGACAAATCTCCCTTGTTGCGGGCCACTAAACTCCCTGATATGACATCCCACCGGTGAAAATGTAAATCGCCGGTGTGATGGCATACGCAGTGGCGCGATTTGCGGAAATTGTGCCGCCGCGTATGCCATCCCACTGGCGATTTACATTTTCGCCGGTGGGATGTCATATCGGGGAGATTAGTTGCCCGCAACAAGGGAGTTTTGTCGCGGGCGACTAATCTCCCCGTGTACCAGAGCCCTTAGAGAAGTTTGCATAGAGGTTGAGAAAGGGTAACTTAGTTAATCAGTTGTCAACATTTCATCAGTGCATGTCAATAAGATATAATTGATAATCTGTCACTACTCAAATTCACTTTGAATGAGAATTGCTACATGTGGCCCTGCATGCGCAGCTATGAACCAAAGTTTGCATAGTCTTCATAGGAAATAATAGTTTAATCAGCAGTCTTACACATTTCCATCAGTGGGAAGCAAGTCACAGGATGTGTAGGATGTTTTCATAGTCACTACATGTAACCTTTATCAAAATGCTTAGTGTTCTGTTGCACACAGCAATGACATTTTGCAGATTTACCACAATCCATTCATATCTATAAATGTATATTGATTGTAAGCCCTTTTTGTAATTGTAAGTTCTTTTGGGAAGTGGTCTCTCTTTTTTGTGTAATCTGTACAGTATGTTCAGTGTATACACCAATTCGTTGTACAGCAATGCGGAATATGTTGGCGCTTTATAAATACCTGTTAGTAATAATGCTGTAGATGTATTATGCTATAATTTATAGTATAATAGGATTGTTTTTCCTATAGGTATTTTGGTTGATTCCTCCAACTGGGCACAATTTACAGTTATATGAGGAATGGCTTTTATCAGGGAAACAAACTGACATATTTTTGGGAGACCGATCAGAAGGGTGTCAAAGGATTGAGCTCAAGCAAGGGCAAACATTCTTCATTCCATCAGGTAGTATGCACACTCTGATTTCTATAAACCACTATTAATCATGCTTAGTTGTTTTGTGATAGAACAGAATAGTTGTCTGGTCTTTCGCCAGATATCTATTTACATAAGTTTAAATGTTAGCAACATCACCAAAGTTGAAACCAAGGTGCTTGTATACTTACTATAAGTGTGCATGCATCTTGCTGTAACTGTCACCTAACTCATAGCACAGCTAGGCAGTATTAGCCCTTCTCCCTTTTGGTTAGAGCAGAACAACTTCTTATTTTTGAACATTAAAAAAAGTATTGTTAATTGTTAATTACCCAAATTAGAGTGGCCACTCATTAACTTTTTATTCAGTCAACTGGCCCTGGACAGGTGTTTAGATATTATCAGGTCTGGCCATTCACAGATGTGCAAACAGCAATGACCCAATCATTAAGACCAATAAGAAGGCACATTGGGAGATTATAATTTATTTTCTCAGGAAAGACTGAAATCCAAATTGCAAACTGCCTGACCTAATCTGTGCAGGTATGCCATATTTTATTCCTTTGTTAAATACAGAATATTGCACCGTTCATGGTAGTTTTACCATTTTTTGAATGACTGCTACTGAATCACACAGCTCATCTGATTTTATATAAATAAACACTAACATGCTGACACAAGACTTCTTGTAGAAGACACTTTAATAAACAAAAAGTGACTGTAAAGCCTTCTTACACACAGGCTATTTTCCTATTAATAGCTATATTTAATGTATTATATTTTATATAAACATTTAGGATGCTTAGTTCATGAAGATCTCTGGTCAGATCAAAAGCTGATATACTCTTTGAAATGTAATTTGCTGCCTAAAGTTGATTTGTGATTATAGGTGCTAAAGGGCAGTTACTAGTCATAATCATTCAGGTCTTTGCTTTCATTTTCTTACTTGTAGTAGACAATCCAAAACGAATTGCTGATAGGTGCTTAATTGAACAAGTATAACCTATCTTCAGAAATTGGTCCCACCACCCCTTTTTGTAGAAGCAGCATCTATGGCTGGATTACACTCCAAGTTACTGCTGGTCAGGAAACATTCTGTTGGAGTAGTGGGAGAGAATGAAAAACTTGGTTGATAACTGTGCAGTGCTGCCATCTAGTGAGGTCCAAGGCATACATTTTGGAAGTTGCACTAGAAAATAACTTAAACATTATTAAATGTAGTGGAATTATTAAATAAAAGAAAAAGATTAAAGGTAGTACAGGTATGGGATCCCTTATCTAGAAACCCGTTATCCAGAAAGTTCTGAATTAAGGAAAGACCATCTCCCATAGACTCCATTATAAGCAAATAATTAATTAAAATTGTTAAAAATGATTTCATTTTTCTCTATAATTATAAAACAGAACCTTGTATTTGATCCCAACTAAGATATAATTAATCCTTGTTGGAGGCAAAACAAGCCTATTGGGTTAACTTAATATTTGAATGATTTTTAGGAGACTTAAGTTATGGAGATCCAAATTATGGAAAGATCCCTTATCCGAAAGACCCCAGGTCCTCAGCATTCTGCATAACAGGTCCCATACCTGTACAGTGATACACATGTGAAAAGGGGACATGCTGAGCTTTCCTTGCCACATAACATAAAAAAAGACCCAGTTTTCTCTCCTATATTTGTTTCTAGGTTGAATAATAACAATTATAATTACAGAATCTTTAGTTCAACAGAACATCATGGAAAATAGTTAGCAATATTGGTTGTATGGCCTCCCTATACATAAAAACAGGACAACAGAAAAATTATGTAGAATGGAATTGTTGAATGTAAGAATGCTTCTTCCATGAGTTAGCTACTAAAGGCTTCTGTATTATTTTGATTGCTAATACCGTATATACTCGAGTATAAGCCGATCCGAATATAAGCCGAGGTACCTAATTTTACCTAAGAAAACTGGAAAAACGTATTGACTCGAGTATAAGCCTAGGCATCCATTTCTTTTAACACACCTGCATGCTAGCTTGTGTCAGAGTAGTAAGGGCAGCCCGTATTACCTATACAACCGGCCATCCGTTGCGCACGCGCATGCACGGCACAGGCTGAGAATCGGCCCCCATATGGCATCAGCCTGACAAAATAACAACCTGGATCAATATTGTTTTGCCAGCATTACAACTATATCAGTAAAATATATTCACTTAACATTAGGCCCTTGCTTAGTCATTGTTAAACAAGCTGAACTACAACTTTCACCATCCAATTCTAGTACATTGATGCAACAATTATTGTGTGCACTATAAATGATAAACAAGCCTTATTATACAACACAAACCCTGTGGGCAGTTCCAAGATCTGACTGGATTGCTGGATGGTCAAAGCTGCCTCCTGACCTGGATTGGCCCCCTGTTCCCCTACACAATATTCACTTACTGTACACATTGGGAAGCATGAAAGGCAAGGTTATTGTTCTCACACAGGTATTAGTCAGAGACAGAGTTCACGGAATGATGCACTGTGGTTACTGTGGTTATTCTGTGCCTTTTCCTTCGATTCCCCCGAGGCATCTACTTTAAAGATAAACTTGATTTCTTTGTCCGACGTAACAGGGATCATGACACTGGGTCTATGGAGCTGTACAGCACTTTGCACGCACGGCACGTCGCTTTGCACAGCACATCGCAGGGCACGGCGCAAAGCACATCGCACGGCATCTTGCACAGCACATCGCACGATCGGACAGCACATCTCGTGCACGGGGGTGGTGCCGTGCGTGCATCGTGCTCTGCGACATGCTGTGCGACGTGCCGTGCGTGCGAAGTGATGTACAGCTCCATAGACTTAGTGTCACGATCCCTGTCACGTCGGACAAAGAAATCAAGTTTATCTTTAAAGTAGATCCCTCAGGGGAATCGAAGGAAAAGGCCGGTTGGATAGGTAAACCCGCACTGCCTCTACTACATGCCTCGAGTATAAGCCGAGGTTTCCCTTTTTAGCACATTTTGAGTGCTGAAAAACTCGGCTTATACTCGAGTATATACGGTAATATAAAAACAACTGGGACATTGACATGAGTATAGCTCCTAAGGGGCACTGCACCCGGATTCAGCAAAGGGAACTATCAATGGGTTACCATGTTTTACTGGTGACTTAAATGTGGGCTTGAATAGTTAAGCCAGGCTTCAATAATAAGGCTATATATGAAATTAATATGCAGTTTTGGAGCTATGATATGCTGGATACATTTTCTAAAAGGAGGAGAGCATTTATTTCTAAATTATTATATATGCTATAATATGCTATTCGGCTCGGCAATATATTTTATAATTTTGTGGGTTTTTAAAGGAGAAGTAAAGGCTAGTAAAGAGTTAATCTCAGGCTGCGGGCTTACCTTCAGTTGTCTCAATAGTGCCCTTAAGTCTCCCCAAATTGCAATCGTACAGATGATCAGAAGCCAAACAGGAAAAAAAAACGCTGAGCTTGGTAAAGAGGATTCCCATAATGCATCGCTCCTGCAACGACCCTACGACCAGGACTGTAGGCAGCGCATGCGCACATGTCCCTATTCAGCACAAGCAGGCGCGCTCCGGTTGCCATGGCGACGTGTTGCCTGCATGCAGCGGCCAGAGGATGCAGCCAGCTTGTGCTGAAGGGGAGACGGGGAGACTACACATTTTTCTGTTGGTACTAGAGTCTGTGCAGGAGCGAGGAGCGCGGGGGGGGGGGTGAGGACACAAAGACGCAGCAAGCAGGTGCGGGGAGAATCTGTAATCTGAATCTTTTTTTTTTTTGCAAACCCATACTGCAGTTTCCAAGCATGGATGTCTTTAAAAAGAACCTTAATCCTATTGTTCTAGGATGGTTACTGTAACCATGCTTGGATTATTTGAAATTGAAAAGTGTACTTTGTAATTATTAATATAAAACAATAAGATTAAAACCAATTAAAAATCAGATCATAGTTATATTTACCTATATTGACTTAGGTGGTTGTTGTAGCAAATTATATCTTTTGACTGTTACAATCTGCTACATGTATCCTTTATTCTATGGAAATGAATTGCCCTATTTAGAAATCTAGGTATCCAGAAAGCAGTTCAGGGCTAATGTGTCTTGGTGCTTTCTTATGACTCCACAACATTTATCTGTATATATTGATAGATGTGTACTTTAAACAACATTATTTAACCTTATTAACAAATTACCACCTGCTCATGTCCTATACATTTGCATGTCAGATATTCAGAACAGGCAAGGCGGTTATTATCATTTACTCTACGCAAAGCTTCCTCTCTCTGCTTTGCCATGGTATACACAATTAGGGGCAGATTTTCAAATTCAAGTTCGTGGAAAAAAAAAACTCAACAAAACTCTTGTGACTTTTCTTTTCAAATGCTAGAATGCTTGAATACTTTTATATATATATATATATATATATATATATATATCTATATATATATATATATATACACTTTTATATATATAATATATATCCTTTACTGTACAAGCTAATTGAAGCTTAAAGCACATGGGGCAGTTTTTTTCACAGTGTATTATAGCTGGCAGAGAAATGTCTAACGCCATCCCTAAATTATTGGGACAGAGTATAAGCAGTTTTGCCTGTTTACCTGCTCACTAAAATTCAGGGCAGTACCAGCAGTGCTATTAGGCTATGGAGGCACTATCAGTTCAGGCAGCTGAATCCCTCAGCAGAGGTGACAGGTAGCTGTTATCTTGCTACCTTCCTGTATAATCTGCAAGATTGTACCAATTGCTCCTTTATTGATGATGTAATCTGTTTTTCGGATAATTTTGCATCAGTCAATTGCCTTCTGTCTTTTGTCACACAAAATAAATAGTATCAATAATATTAGTAGCACATTTTTAATTGTGTATTGGAAAGTTGTTTAGAAATATATTTTCTTTAAATTGGCTTTTAGATTGTAAGCTCTTTTGGGCAGGGCCTTCTTTACCTCCTTTATTAATTTTTGTAAGATATACGTATATAGGCACCATTTATTTTTGGTTTTAAATACCCTATAAGACCTAAAAGATGATGTTAGAATTTTTTAGTCCCAGTCTTTCCTGTTGTAACAAAAAAACTGACCTGTACTATGCATGTCTACCCTATGATATAAAGGGAGGGAAATCACCCTTAAATACCTATAATCAACTTTAATAATCAAAGACTTCCATAATCCATTGAGGTTATTTATTAAAAGTGCATGTTAGCACACCAGGCAAGCTCTAGTCTGTAAACAGGCCAATGATCAGGGCAGACAGCAGGCAAGCATAGACTGTATTTGCCTTGTATTGTGACTTTTATATTCTACAAATGCTTGTGAGTCTGTCCCTAAGCTCAGATGACTGGCAGCTGCATAGAGCATGTGCTGGGTGTCTGCTAAATAGAAGATGAGAGCTACTGGATCTTCACTGCTAAAGGGCTGTGGTTCCCTTGATCTGGCACAGAATCTCAAAATATAATGGGCAGCATTTCTAACCTATTTTTTTGTTAAGCATTAGTTCTTCTTTTAATGGCACCTGAAACTTTAGCTGGACCTGATCAATCACAGGTGTAAACCGAGGCAGGGAATAGAATCATTACCATTTACTACATACACTTGGCATTCTGTGATTTAAGCTAATGCCAGACGTGGCGTAGGGCTGATATTTTCGGCAAGCGGAAAAACGCTTGGCAAAAATACAGCCCTACGCCTGCTACTTGTGCCTGCACCCGAATTAATGAGATACGCTCGGGTGCAGGCACATGTAGCCGATATGCGCATGAAAACGCGAGAGAATGCAAAGACTCGCGTTTTCATTAGTATATCGGCTACAAGCGTTTTTCCGCTTGCCGAAAATACCAGCCCTACGCCACGTCTGGCATCAGCCTTAACCAGGGGGAGCAGTGGCCTATAAAGAAAAGATTCCAGGTTCCAGTGCTGTTATGTGGTGTGTACTTACCTTGGGAAAGTAATCCAACTAGTGCAAATCTGTCCTATTATTGATTTACCTATTAGTGATTGATTTTGATGGTGTCTGATGTAGAAGGGCTCTTTGCTTCAACTTGGGCATTCATTCCTGCTTTTGGTTCCCCAGAGCAAATTTAATTTAGAATATTGTCCAATTAGACAATATCTACCCTCATTATCAGGACAGTAAGCAACTGTGTTCCTTAGCTGCACAAGAGAAACCAATACCAGTAGCTTTTGGAATATGTTGCATATGCTCAATTCTGACATGCTAGTCAGCATTAAAGCGGTGGATCACCTATAAGTTAACTTTTAGTATTTTATAGAATGTCCTATTCCTACCAACTTTGCATTTGGTTTTCATTATTAGTTTTTATAGTTATTTGCCTTTCTCTTCTGGCTCTTTCCAGCTTTGAAATGGGGGTCACTGACCCCCAGCAACCAAAAACTACTGCTTTGTAAGGCTACAGTTTTATTATTATTGTTACTTTTTATTGCTTATCTTTCTATGCAGGCCCTTCTGCTATTCATATTCCAATCTCTTGTTTAAACCACTGCCTGGTTGCAAGGGTAAATAAGACCCATGCAACCAGATAGCATCTAAAATACCAAATGGAGAGCTGCTGAACAAAAAAGCTAAATAACTGAAGAACCATAAAAAATGAAGAGATGGTATTAGTACTGATCTTAACTGGCCTCCTCCTCAGATTCAGGCTGTAAACCCCTGTATTGTTTATATATGTAATCCCCACTGTTGTTTACACCTTTAAGCCCCTGTGTTGTTCACACCTTTTAATGCATGCATTGTTCACACCTAAGGCTCAGACTATAGGAGCAGCACCAGCATTCTGCCACTGTATGCAGAGCCGGAATTGTAAGACGGGCACCCCAAGGCTGCCCCCTGTCTGTCGCCCCCACCCCCCCATGGACGCATGAGCGAACGGCGCACGCGCACACCTCCCCGCGCATGGGCAAACTCGCGCTCGCGCATGCGCGGGTCTTTGCAATCGCGTACGGATCAGTGGGGGATAGGTCCCCATTGCTCCGTATGTGAAAAAAACTTTAATATTTTGGTGCGGCAGCATGCCGCCCCCCAATTGTTGCCGCCCTAGGCCCGGGCCTTTGTGGCCTTTCCACAAATCCGGGCCTGACTGTATGTACTGCCTGCCCTGTGCTACTTGTGTGTATAGCATACACAGGCAGCATAGAGCATGCAGTGTATGGTACACACAGGCAGCATAGGACAGGCAGAGTATGGCACACTCTGCCTGCCCTATGCTGCCTTTGTGTGCTATATTCTGCCTGCCCTATGCTGCCTGCGTGTGCCACACTATACCTGCCCTATGCTGCCTGTGTGTGCCATATTCTGCCTGCCCTATGCTGCCTGTGTGTGCCACACTATGCCTGCCCTATGCTGCCTGTGTGTGTCATACTCTGCCTGACCTATGCCCTATGTCCTATGACATCATATAATTCTTTAATATATGAATGAAGGGGGGTATCCTTACAGTGAGCACCAACCATTTGGGTTTTTGCTGTGCTACCACCATTAATGTGGGTATGGTCTTAAAAGCTCTTGTGATAACATGGGTGTGGTATAAATTGGGTGTGTTTTAAAAAACGGAGTGGTCAAAACTAGCTTGCATTATCGGCCATTCACCATGTAGACCAGAAAAATTCCTGCCCTCTGTACCACAGAGGTTGGACAGCACTGTGCTAGATGATTCAGTAATCCACCATGGGTAGCAAAGTCTTAATCCATGCCCTCAGCTAGAATGTGTAAAACTCTTTAATGTTCTCAAGCAATGTTCCACATTGATTTATTGTCTGGGTCTGGCATTTATTAGTTAACATAAATAGAAAGAGTAATGATAGAGCTGGGCGGTATGACCAAAAATTTATATCACGGTATTTTTCAAAATTATATCGGTGTCACGGTATTTGACGGTATTTTTTTTTTCCATGCATGATTAGGTGTTAACCCCATTTCCTAATAAATTAGAGAATAATTACTGCAGTATTGAAAATCAGAGTCAGGCAAGCGAAGGATCTGCAACAGAAAGTCGTAAGGTAAATCAGGCAGACTTAGTTTCCCAGGCAAGGCCGCAGACAACATAGCACAGGAGGAGGCATTTGATAGCTTTAAAAAACCCCCACGCATGCGCAGAACCGGCGCCGTCAGCGCTTCACGGACGTGCACGCTTTGACATGTGCGTGCGCTTTGACGCAAGGAGGCGCGCGAAACCGGGCCGCACGGGTGAGTACCCTGACACCCCGGTATTGCGGTATCTGAAAAATGAATATAGTTCATAGACCTACTGTCAAAGAAGAAAATATAGAGTCTGCAGAATTTGTAGCTGCTTAGGAGACCCAGTGGATTTCTAGCCTTATGCACAGTTTAGAGGAGAACTAAATAAAATCTAAAGCGGTGGTTCACCTTTAGGTTAACTTTTAGTATGTTATACAATGGCCTATTCTTAGCAGTTTTTCGTTGGTCTTCATTTTTTATTTTGTAAAGTTTTTTAATTATTTGCCTTCTTTTGAATCTCTCCTGCTTTCAAATAGGGGTCACTTGCCCCAGAAGACAAAAACTATTACTCAGTGAGGCTACAATGTTATTGTTATTTATCTTTCTGTTTAGGCCCATCCCATTCATATGTCTTTCAGTCTTTCTTTCAAATCACTGCCTGGTTGCTAGGTTAAATTGTACCCCAGCAACCAGATAACTGCTGAAATTCAAAACTGGAGAGCTGCTGAACAAAAGCGAAATAATTCAAAAACATCAAATAATACAAAAGAAAGACCAGTTGCAAATTGTCCCAGAATAACATTTTCTATATCATACTAAAATGTATTGTAATGGTAAACAACCCCTTTCATATAAGCCTTATCTAAGGGAAGTAAGAATTGTTTTGAATAATCAGTTAAAAATCCTGTACAGGTGTAGGACCCGTTATCCAGAATGCTCAGGACCAAGGGTATTCCGGATAAGGGGTCTTTCCGTAATTTGGATCTCCATACCTTAAGTCTACTAAAAAATAAAAAAACATTATTTAAGCCCACTAGGATTGTTTTGCATCCAATAAGGATTATTTATATCTTAGTTGGGATCAATTACAACAGGGGTGGGCAAACATTTTGGCTCACGGGCCACATTTACTCACCCCCGGGCCAGGGCGGGCCCCCTTCTCTCTTTAATTCCGGCATGCCAATGACATCAAGTCAAGTAGTTTGCCCACCCCTGAATTACAAGGTACTGTTTTATTATAACAGAGGAAAAGGGAATCCGTTTTAAAATTCTAAATTATTTGAATAAAATAGAGTCTATGGGAGACGGGCTTTCTGTAATTCGGAGCTTTCTGGATAATGGGTTTCCGGATAAGGGATCCATACCTGTACCATTTTTTTAAAATAATGTTACTTTTCACTACCCTTCTCCCTTCAGCAGTCTGTCTTTCTATGTGTGATGCAGCTGGTTATTTTAAAACCGTTAACTCTAAAGGTGGCCATACACGGGCCGACTATAGCTGCCGATATCGGTCCCTTGGACCGATTCGGCAGCTAATCGGCCCGTGTATGGGGAGAGCAGAGCGGCCTGGCCGACCGATATCTGGCCTGAAATTGGCCAGATCTCGATCGGCCAGGTTAGAAAATCTGGTCGGATCGGGGACCGCATCGGCTCGTTGATGCGGTCCCCGATCCGACTGCCCCATTGCCGCCCACATAATCCGATCGTCTGGCCCCAGGGCCAAACGATCGGATTATTATTTTTTTTACCTAAATGGTCCCCGATATCGCCCACCCGTAGGTGGGGATATCGGGGGAAGATCCGCTCGCTTGGCGACATCGCCAAGCGAGCGGATCTGCTCGTGTATGGCCACCTTAAGGCTGATGCCACACGTGGTGTTTTTCCGCTGCGTATTTTCTAATTCTCTCGGCGGCTGAAAAACTCCCGATATCATCATCCATAGAAACAGCTTGAAAAGACTCGAAGCAAACCACACAATGCGGAAATACGCTAGAAAACGCCTTAGCACGGATTTTTCAAGCGTAGGCCGAAATACGCCAGTATTTGCAAAGCAAGCTACTCCTATGTATACGCAAAGGCAGCTGCCAGACCTAGCGGAAATACGCGGCGTTTTTTGCTATTTCGCACTATTAGCACCATGGAAACGGGATTTGCTTACGTCACCAGTACTAGGCTGAAAAACGCCATTTGTGGCTTGTGCGGCGTTTTTAGCCGAGAAAAAACACAGCGGAAAAACGCCACGTGTGGCATCAGCCTAATACATTGTTTAAAGGAACAGTAACACCAAAAAATGAAAGTGTGTAAAAGTAACTAAAATATAATGTGCTGCTGCCCTGCACTGGTAAAAGTTGTGTGTTTACTTCAGAAAGTCTACTATAATTTATATAAATGAGCTGCTGTGTAGCCATGGAGGCAGCCATTCAAAGGAGAAAAGGCACAGGCACATAGCAGATAACAGATAAACCACTATTGTACTCTACAGAATTTATCTGTTATCTGCTATGTAACCTGTGCCTTTTCTCCTTTTTTCCAGCTTGAATGGCTGCCCCCGGGGCTACACAGCAGCTTATTATATAAATTATAGTAGTGTTACTGTAGCAAACACACCAGTTTTACCAGTGCAGGGCAACAGTACATTATATTTTTATTACTTTAAAGCTCTTTCATTTTTTGGTGTTACTGTTCCTTTAAGCAAAGGGAACCCGTGTTTGACCTGTCAATAAACATCTGACTCCCGCATTAAGAAAGATTGCCGAGAGAGTGTTGTAGAAGAGTAACTTGATTATGCAAAAATCCGACAGTTTTAATTGAGTATTTTAGAGTAGTTTAAATTTGTGTTTTAAATATGTGTAACTTTCCGAAGGTATAGGGAGACAGGCCTTTAAATCATTTTCTTTTAATCCCAAAACTTCAAGCAGATTACACTGCAGTCGCTCTGCTTCTGCTTGTGATTAGAGAAGTCTCAGTGGCTGTTGTCAAATGAAATGAAACCTTAGAGGCATTCTTTCTTGATGCTTTTTTTTTTTTTTAACTTCCCTTTTTATTGAACTGCTCTGGAATTGCTTCCTCTGAGAGCACACAGCTCAAGCTCCCTTATAAAGGATAAATTGCTGATTTTTTTTTTTTTTCTATGAGGGGGAGGTGAATCCTTTCATTTCTACATACGGTCTGTGTCCCTGCTGCTTAGACAGCCTTTCTACATTACATAAATGCTAGAAAAATCATCCGTGGCTGCTGCACAGTAAAAAGAACTAGAAGAACAGAAAGCATTTTAAGCATTAGCATTGATAATGAAGCACAATGCTCAGCTGTCTTGGGGTCAAATTGCAAGGAGAAGCCAGCTTGATTTTGTTCTAGGCCAGCGTCGCTCCGCACCAGCATTTTAACTGATAAAGCAGGCTGTCTCAAACCTGGTTACTTTCTATTTGTAGGATGGATACATGCCGTGTATACACCAGCAGATTCCCTAGTGTTTGGTGGGAACATTCTTCACAGCTTCAATATTCCTATGCAGCTTCGTGTTTATGAAATTGAAGACAGAACAAGGGTAAGATCTCTTTACGCATCACTTTATTTACTTAATGTCTTTCCTATTATCATAGGGAAATTGCTTCCTGCACCTCCAGGGTCCATTCATAGAATTTATTTTTAGGAATGTATCGAAACCAGGATTCACTTCGGGATTCAGGGAAATCCTAGTGATTGTCCAGACAAACCAAATCCAAACCCTTAAATTCAAGTGACTTTAAAGCTTTGGACATCAGAATATTAAACATCTAAAATAGAGCTTTTGTACTATAAATAACACACATTCACATAGCCTCTTCTACCCACTGAGTCTGCATGTATATGTGTATTTATGTTACCTATCCCTACACCAGAGGTCCCCAACCTTTCTTACTCGTGAGCCACAGTCAAATATAAAAAGACTTGGAGAGCAACACAAGCACCATAAAAGTTAATGGAGGTGCCAAATAAGGGCTGTGATTGGCTATTAGGCAGCCTCTATGCACCCTATGAGCTTACAGGGGCTTTATTTCAGGGCTGTGGAGTTGGAGGCAATTTTGGGTACCTGGAGTCGGAGTCGGCAAAAAATGAACCGACTCCGACTCCTACTAATGGGAATAAAAAAAAAAAAAAATAAAGCAAGTTTAAATGTCCCAATTCACAAACAGTCATAATTAATTAATTCTCTGCTTTAAGAATAAAGCCCAATGCACACAGTGCATAAACGAACACGTTGAGTGACCATGAAGCTTTTCATTGACTGTATGAATGTATAAAATATATTAGCATATTAAAAACAGAGGAGTCGGAGTCGTGGAGTCGGAGTCGGAAGTATCAGAAACTGAGGAGTCGGAGAATTTATCTACCGACTCCACAGCCCTGCTTTATTTGGTAGGAAATCTTGTTTTTATTTAACCAAAACTTGCCCCCAAGTCAGAAATTCAAAAATAACTCCCTGGTTTGAGGGCACTGAGAGCAACATCCAAGGGGTTGGGGAGCAACATGTTGCCCCTGAGCCACTGGTTGGGGATCACTGCCCTACACCATAATCTTCAACCATTGTAGTCAATGGCCAATGACTCATTATATGTTATTATCACGTTCAAGTTTGGTCCTACTGTTTAGCAAATTGAAGGGGGTTCTCTACCCATAACTGTTTTCATCTTTTGAAAAAAAATTTAATTCTGAGCAACTTTCCAATTTATATTATTTTAACATTTAAGTGGTTTTAAAGTTATTTGTCAATGAAATTTCTTGGTTCTGAACAATGCATAAAAAGTTAGTTAAGTAAGGTCAACAAAGATCCAGGACCGAATGGTATTCATCCAGGGTACTAAACAACCTTAGCTCTGTGATTGCCAAACCTTGTCACTTAATTTTTCAGGATTCATTTAGGTCTGGATGGTGCAGAGAGACTGGCAAATTGCTAATGTGGTGCCGTTATTCAAAAAGGGATCCCGTTCTCAGCCTAAAAATCTGTAGGCCTGTTAGTCTGACATCAGTGTTAGGAAGGGATAGGATACCTGAATACATTACAAATACTGTGAGCTTGTGCCAGCATGGTTTTATGCATAACAGATCTTGGCAGACGTATTTAATTGCCTTTTATGAGGAGGTGACCAGGAACCTTGACTCTGGGATGATAGTGGCTGACATCTACTTGGACTTTGCTAAAGCATGGTATACAGTACTGCACAAAAAGTTAATGATAAAATTGAGGAATATTGGCCTGGAACATAATATTTGTACTTGGTAGAGAACTGGCTGCAGGATAGATTACAGAGTGGTAATAAATGGAACATTTTGTAATAGGACCAGAGTTGTTAGTGAGAGTACTGCAGGGGTCAGTCCTTGGTCCTTTGCTTTTTAGGGTAAGGACCCACAGAGAGGTTTAGTTGCCGACTTACCGCTCTGAAATGGAACAAAATGAACAAAAGGAGTTGCTGGTGGAAAACCCTTGTTTTTTTTGTACCCTTGGTTTTTTTGTAACCCTTGGTTTTCCACAGTTGCTGCAGGAGGAAACTTTGCGCGACTTTGGAATATGGAAGCAATGTGAAGGGCTTTCCACCAGCAACTCCTATTGTTTCCCAATGGAAAGCCATTTTGGAGCAGTTAGTCAGTGGCTACTAAAGCAAATAAAGTGCTGTCTTGTTTAAAAGGGCATCAATTCAAAGGATGAAAACATAATTTTACCTCTTTATAGGTCCCTGGTAAGGCCTCACCTTGAGTATGCAGTGCAGTTTTGGGCTCCAGTCCTTAAGAAGGATATTAATGAGCTGGAGAGAGTGCAGAGACGTGCAACTAAACTGGTTAAGGGGATGGAGGATTTAAGCTATGAAGTTAGACTGTCGAGGTTGGGGTTGTTTTCTCAGGAAAAAATGCGCTTGCGAGGGGACATGATTACTCTGTACAAGTACATAAGAGGGGATTATAGGCAGATGGGGGATGTTCTTTTTTCTCATAAACACCAGAGGCCACCCCTTTAGAATAGAGGAACCGAAGTTTCACTTGAAACAGTGTAGGTGATTTTTTACGGTGAGGGCAGTGAGGTTGGGGAATGCCCTTCCTAGTGATGGCAGATTCCTTTAATGCTTTTAATGATGATTTTTTTTTGGATGATTTCAGAAATGAGCATAAAATTCAAAGTGAAGTTAAAATCTTCAAATAACATTGATGTTGGTATATAGTTTATCTATGTGAGTGTATAAATTCAGTCAGTGTGTGTTTGTGTGTTTGTGTGTGTGTTGTGGTTTGCTTGGAAAAAAAGCAGGGTGGAGATCCCCTTTAAACATTTTAAACTGTTTAGACTTTAAAATGTCATTACATATGGTCCAAATTAAATAAAAATAACTTGAATACAGGCCAACTATAGGTACTTATCACTGTTTATATGTTATATCCATCTTAAAGCTGATGTTCACCTTTTATATTGACCTTTTCCAAGCAACTTTTTAGTTTGTCTTCAATATTACTTTGTATGGGTTGTGAATTATTAAAAGTTTGTATTCTGACTATTTCCAACCTGCAACTGAATTTGATATCTGATGTCAGGGGCATTCACTTGTTTTGCAATGGTTCAGTTTAAATGTTATCTTTTTTCTTATTTTTAATTGCTTTGCTTTTTAATGGTCCAAACTTCTACCTGGTTGCATGCCTAAGCATTGCATTACATAATATGTAAGGTATGGGATCTCTTTTCCATAAATCCGATATTCAGAAAGCTCTAAAATATGGCCTACTAACTGGCCTCCCAGACTCCCATCTCTCTCCCCTGCAATCAATCTTAAACTCTGCTGCCAGGATCCTCCTGCTCTCTCCTAAGAGGGAACCTGCTCAGCCTTACTGAAGCTCTCTAACATAGCTGCCTGTTAAGCAAAGGATAGCTTACAAAATCCTTCTGCTAACATTCAAAGCCCTTCACTCCTCTGCTCCTCACTACATTTCT
The DNA here is from genome assembly GCF_000004195.4 of Xenopus tropicalis. Lineage (NCBI taxonomy): Eukaryota > Metazoa > Chordata > Amphibia > Anura > Pipidae > Xenopus > Xenopus tropicalis. The sequence goes on from NC_030677.2 coordinate 162,329,363, forward strand.
TCACTGGTCTCCCTGCATCTTCCTGGTCATCTCCTCCGCTCCTCTCAGAGCCTCTGTCTTTTTACTTCATCCACACCCACTGCGCTCTCTCGTCTTAAACCTTTCTATCTGGCTGCTCTTTATCTCTGGAACCCTATACCTGAATCCCTCCATAGGGAACACTCACCCACCCTTTTTAAGGTAAAACTCAGATGCTACCTTCTGGAGCACTAAAACATTATTTTGCCTAGTCCTGCGCTTAAAGGAACAGTAACACCAAAAAATAAAAATGTTTTTAAGTAATCATAATACAATGCACTGTTGCCCTGCACTGGTAAAATTTGCACATTTGCTTTAGAAACACTTCTATAGTTTATATAAAAAGCTGCTGTGTAGCCATGGGGGCAGCCATTCAAGCTGGAAAAAGGAGAAAAGGCACAGGCACATAGCAGATAACAGATAAAACACCATTGTATTGTACAGAACTTATCTGTTATCTGCTATGTAACCTGTGCCTTTTCTCTTTTAAATGGCTGCCCCCATGGCTACACAGCAGCTTCATTTACTAAACTATAGTAATGTTTCTAAAGCAAATACACCAGTTGCACCAGTGCAGGGCAACAGTACATTATACTGTAGTTCCTTTTATACACTTTGATTTTTGTGGTGTTACTGTTCCTTTAAGGGCAAATGCCCATACCTAGTGCACCCTTAGGTCTAGTGTGGTAAATACAATACCGTGTCCTCAGCGCTTTGTGATTAATGATATAGAGTCAGTGAAGAAAGTGACGAAAACTCTGTGTGTTCCTGCTGCTCCTCCTCAAGTCACCCCTTTGACTGGGTCCCAAACGCATACAAAGAATTATGGCAGGAGCGCATGTGGAAAATAAAGAACAAAGAACAAATAATAGTGCAATATTGTAATCTTATGGTTCGCCCCACATAAAATTTATTACAGGGACAAATGAGTATGTAAACCACATATATAGTGCGACCTTCATTAATTGTCGCACTATATATGTGGTTTACATACTCATTTGTCCCTGTAATAAATTTTATGTGGGGCGAACCATAAGATCGGTGGGGGTTAGGGTTAATGAGCACATCCGCAACATTAAAGCAGGGAGGATGAACCATGGAGTATCCAGACACTTTAGACAGTTCCATAATAGTGACCCGAAAGGGATTTTCTTTATGGGACTTGAACATATCTCTTCAAAATTAAGGGGGGGAAACAGATTTACTAGACTTAGACAGCGTGAAACCTATTGGATTTTCAAACTGAATACACTGCATCCTGAAGGACTTAATGTGGATCTAGATTTGGCTGCATTTTGATTTTATGGAAGTAATTGTTATTTAAATAATTTTATTGAAATAATTTTTAAAAAGTTTTTAAAAAGTTTAAAAAAAAAAAAAAATGTGAAATTGCTATGGCAACGCTCTACTCTTCTAGTCTGCCCTTCCTGAGTTATGTGTGGAGGGACAGATCCCTTGCACTTCCCAACTGTGGCCAGCAGGGGCTCTACACTTACGTCACACACTAGCGGTGATGTCATCATTACCAGCCACATCTACTACGAGGGGGATGGGCACTCACCCCATGCTGTAGTACTGTATAAAAGGGCCCTAAGGAGGCCACACTGTAAACACTCTTGAGAAAGCGTACCGCCAGTACGTGAAACGCGTCGAGTTTTATGAAAGCCTGTACATTATCTACACTTTGTAAGTAGATCCATCTTATTCTGTTACTTTTAATAAATGATTTGCACTATTTGCTGCTTTCTCTTCCATTTTGTGCCTATATGTGAGGAGACGGCTACTAGTGCACCCTTAACTTCCGATTTGTGCCTGTATGTAGTGCTGGGCGGTATGACCAAAAATTTATATCACGGTATTTTTTTTATTATATCGGTATCACGGTATTTGACGGTATTTTTTTTTCCCCATGCATGATTACGTGACCACCCCAAACACCCCCCCCAACCCCAAACACCCCCCCCCAACCCCAAACACCCCCCCCCCAACCCCAAACACCCCCCATCCAACCCCAAACACCCCCCCATCCCCTTCACATAAATAAACCTTACGGACCAGGCAGCCGCAGGCACCCCCGACAGCTCACAGAGCCTCCTGGCAATTTTTCTTACTATTTCCGGGTTGCGCGCGTGACGTCAGCGTGCGCGTGATGTCAGCGCGCACGTAACGTCAGCGCGCACAACCCGGAAATAGTAAGAAAAATTGCCAGGAGGCGCCCACACCGGTATGCCGGTAAGTTAAAATTTTTTATCATCTTTTTTAAAAAAACCGGTGTTCGGTATATACCGGTATACCGCCCAGCACTACCTGTATGTTACACAACCACTTAGATTGTAAGCTCTACGGGGCAGGGACCTCCTTCCAACTGTGTCTCATACCACATGACACTTACTCCCTGTGTATTTATACTTATTTATTGTATTTATTATAACACTTGTCCTCCCTGTGTGTAATTTTGTATATTGTAAGATTGTACAGCGCTGTGTACCCTTGGGGTGCTTTATAAATAGAGTTATATATGCATACATACAAAATGATCTTACAGTAATGCTGCCTACATCATACTTACAGGTACATGCCAAGTTCCGCTATCCTTTTTATTATGAGATGTGTTGGTATGTCCTAGAGAGGTATGTCTGTTCTTTGACCAGACGGTCCCACCTAATCAAGGAATACCAGAGAGAGTCAATGATAACAGGTAAGGACACATTATAGTAATTTAATTCTTCTGTTGTGGTCGCTCCCTCCGCCGATTTCCCCCGCATTAAGCAGGCAGACGGCATGCAAATGGTGGACCACAGGAAATCAGTGGTGAGGGTAAGAGAATCCCGGACTAGGGGTTGGCAACAGAGGTACCTGCCTAGCGCCCCTTCACTGTTGCGCCCTAGGCAGGTGCCTCTTCTGTCTACCCTTAGTTTCGGACTGGTTGTGGTGGGCGTGCTGCAAGAAATCTTTTAACACTTCAAGTGCCAGCAGAATTTTGCCTTTCATTTGCACTCATTGCTAAATGATTTTTGAAATTTTTGTTCTCTCCTTTTAGGGAGATTTCCTTGGGGTTGGGAGGAAGGTAGACTATGTTGTTTTGTTTTTTTAAGGACAACCTGAGCTTTCTAAATGTGCCTCTGTTTTTGTGCAATTCCACTTTTGTACAAGATATAGGGCTCTAAGTAACAAAAACCATTAAAAAAACAAACTATTTTTCATAATTTTGGGATATATAAGAAACACATTTAATGCAGCTGTGTGTTCCTGAGCATGCCAGCGCCAAATAAGTTTTCAAATGATATAGATTTCCAGCTTGTATAGATACAGAAATCTGCACTTTACATTCCAGGGCTAAATATTAATTTAAAATTTATAAAATTGGGTTTCTACTCTAAATTAACACACCTCAATCCTTTGATAAACCTAGCAAAGACATTTTTTTTTCATCTACTGAAATCTAGTCATAATCAGTTTCATTACTTTTGCTGTTCCAATGAAGTTTTACAGGCACAGATTTGCAAACCGTGTATATGTGCGTGTGTACGTGTGTTGTAAGTGTAAAGTGTGCGTTTGCGTGACAGTAACCTTGAGCAGTATGTTAGGAAGAAGGGGGCTTCTCTTGGGGGTGCAGGAAGTGAAGACAACAGCAACAGCAGCCTTTTCTTGCTATTTATTACTGGTAAAGAAGCCCCCAAACCAGGGGGCTGCATAAGAAACAATATCTTCCTGCCTACTTCTGCTTAAAGCTGTCCTTCTTAGCATTCTAGTCTAACCCTCCTAGTCAACTTCTATTGCATTTAAGCAGGGTACATTTCAAAAAGGCATATGAACCCTTAAAGAAAAGTGTGCCCCAAGCCCTAAGTTTGGTCAACCTAATGTAACTTACACTAACTAATCACAACCAGGCTCCTAAAGTTCTTAAAGGAGAACTAAACCCTAAAAATTCTATATTTTATATATTGAACTTACTGCACGAGCATTTTTCAGCATTTCAATAGCAACAATGATCCAGGACCTCAGACTTGTCACAGGAGAGCTGCCATCTTGCAAAGTCTCACATTGGACACTCACATGCTCAGTGTGTTCTGGGCAGCTGTTCATAGTGTTCATAGGAGAATGGAAGCTAGTGTTTGGCACGGATGCGTAAGATAAAGGTAGGCAGGGGTTTATCTATAAATGCTATGGAAAAACTACTTTATCAAAATTTAGGTGAGAAGGGTTAAACAGATCCATATAGTTCTTCTTAATTGCTGATATGAAGTCAAAACCTTCTGAAAACCAAACATATTTAAGTGCCTCATGCTACATACATTCTGATATAAAATCAGAATAGGGAACTTTTAACCCCTACTTAAGAGGTTTTTGATCTTTGTACAACATTCACAAATCTAACAGTTCATATTAATAGAACAAGCTTTGCCATATAGACAGGTAACAAAAATGTGCTGCCAAGGGCTCTGGCACATGAGGGAGTTTAAACTCCCCAATATGACATATGTAAATCGCCAGTGGAATGGCATAAGTGGCACTGCGATTTGCGGAAATCGATTGCACCGCCGAGTATGTCATTCCACCGGCGATTTACATTTTCGCCGGTGGGATGTCGTAACGGGGAGTTTAGTCGCCTGCAACAAGGGAGGTTTGTCGCGGGCGACTAAACTCCCTCGTGAGCCAGAGCCCTAAAGAGCCATGCACCACAAAATCATCCCTCTCCTGATCCTTCTGTACAGACCCTGTGCTGGGTGGGTGGGGGTGGGGGGGGGGTGGGTTAGTGACCCTTATAAAAACTACAGTTGCTTTTTTACTTTCTTATATGATGTCACGCGTAGTACTGGCCACAGACAAACTCCTGTTGGCTGTGTCACCTGTCAGTCTGACACTGCTTCTTGTGCCTGTGACTGTGAGTACTGCAAATCTCACATAACATTATCTTTTTATGATCTGTGATTTGCTGAGTCTGTTTGCCTATGCCATTACAAGGGAGAAAAACACGTGACCTTTCAATGTATGCAAGTGGTTAGAGTGCACAAGCAACCAATGAACTGGTCCAATAGGAAAAAAGTAAGGGAAAAACCTGGATGTGATGATGTAAGCATATAGGAAGTTCTCAGTGTGTCAGGTTCAAAATAGGCCACTCCCATCCCTTCAGAAAACTGATCAGAGAGACGGGACTGATTTAACATGTATAAAAAGTAGCTCTTAAAGTGGCCTTTTAACTTTTTTATTTTTTAATGGAAAATGGATTTTCTAACAAGCAAAGAGAATTGTTGGCGATTTAATACGATTTGGACATTGAAGGTGAACAACCCCTCAGGTTTCTTATAAATTCCATAGGAGGATAGTTTAAGTGAAATGACCTCCTACAATTTAACAGTCCCTAACATGAGGTACATAAACTAATCTTTTGCGTGCTACTATAATTCTTCAAATTAATTTGGGTCCCCTAAGAAGAAAGTTTAACAAACACTAATACCTGTATATTGTGATGACAAAATAATTTGTGTTTACCGCTCCAAAATGACCCATGGTTCCTGTGAGTATCATAAATATTTGGTACTCTATTTTTTAACACCAACATTTCCTTTCAAAGACCTGAAGGAAGTTAGACAATTTAAAGGAGAAGGAAAGGTAAAAATCAGTGGGGGGTGTCAAATGTTAGGCTCCCCCCAGTGACTTTTATTGCTTAGTTTTTACCCCGAGCTGGTGCTCCTGTTAGGAGAAAAACGCACCAGCGCAGGGTAGCTGCGAGCAAGTGTTTCTTTTTCCTTCTGTCATCTGAATCCCCGGGCAAGACGGCTTTTTTGTTAAAGTTCAGCTTTTCACTCTACTGCGCATGCGCAAGCAGCACGAAGAAAGAAGAGGAAACACTCGCTTGCAGCTACCCCTGGCTGGTAAGGTTTTCTCCTAACAGGAGCACCAGCCCGGGATAAAAAGTAAGCAATAAAAGTCACTGGGGGGAGCCTAACATTTGGCACCCACACTGATTTTTACCTTGGCACCCCCCATTAACGTAGCCTTTCCTTCTCCTTTAACATTAATAAATAAGCTTACATGTTTTATTCAAAGAGTGAATGTGGAGCTAACTACAGTCCGCCAGAATGTTCTGTGCTGCCTTTCTCATGTTCTCTCGGCTACACTCAAGTATCCCCACCTTCCCACCCAGTCTTTTTACTTTTGCTCAGCCATATAAAATCAATATTTGTTACCTTCTACCTTGTGTTTGTTGTGCTCCTTTTGTATTTTTTCCCCTTTGCAGTGTAAAAATTGCCTCAGGATATCTACTTTATCTGATTTTTGTTTGTCTTCCCAAAAGCAAAGAAACTTCCTTCAGTATACTGGCAATCAGCTTGTGCACTGTGATTACTATACAGGCAAATAAACTCCTGCTGTTTGTCCTGTCCTGGTGCTGTGCACCATTTGCCCATAATCTAAAATTACTCTCTGGATAGCTTTGGGAAGTGAAAAAACAATGAAAATGAGATAAGCTAATATTGTGGTACAGGTGGGAGTAAAGGTCCCCATACACGGGCCGATTCTAGCTGCCGATATCGGTCTCCCGACGGGTCAGCCCGACCGATATCTGCCCTGAAATCGTCCAGGACACCACACCGGCTCTTTGATGCGGTCCCCGGACCAACTTTGCCTATGCCCGTCATTATAATTCGATTGTTTGGCCCCAGGGCCAAACGATTGAATTACCCTGGATTTTCCAGATATCACCCACCTGAAGGTGGGGGATATCGGGAGAAGATCCGCTCGCTTGGCGACATCGCCAAGCGAGCAGATCTGCCCGTGTATGGGGACCTTTAGGCAACTTCCTACACTGCATAGGCAATGGCACACAGAACAGATTTTGGCACAGAAACATTTAAGTATGCATTTCACATTTGTGTGCCTGCACCTGAGCTGAGCTGTGTCTGTAGGTGTAGGTACAGGGAAAGGCTGAAGCCCTGATTCTCAGTTTGCATTATCCAGAGGCTGAGAATCATCACTGTGTGGCATCACCATGCAACATTTCCTTGGTAGCTAGCCCTTCTCTAGCCATGATTTTTCCACAATGCTTTGCTTGTTCTGTGATTAACAGACCTGGATTAATTTCTAATATGTTGTTTTCTTAGTCTGTGAAGGCAACAGCAAGGGGCAGGGAAATTGCTTTCAATTGCAATGAATTTATAAATAACTTGAAAATCATTAAAAATGTTAAATCTATATCTAAAAGTGGCTTAGATGTACATTTTCTTTAATTATACAAATTAATACAAAGTTTTGGTCGTACTTGGGACAATTAAATAGTTTGGCTGTTGCAACCCAATACCTATGCTAATAAATTTGATACAGTTTATTGCATTTCTCTGTACAGACTATGAGAAAACCTGTTACTCCTTTTACCATGTCAGGCCACATTCTGGCTGGCTACACCCCCAATAATATCCAATTGTACCACTTTTTGCACTTTTGCACTTTTTTGGGATTATCAAACTAATAGAAAAGAGCTGTTGGAGGCGATAAAGGACAAAAGAGGGAGTACATAAAATGTAGACTCTGCAAGCAGGGTCAAAAAGGACTAGCAAATCATTTCAACAAAATCACAATTATACATTGGGGCTCATTCATAAACACTAAGCAAATTTCACCTGGACAGTAACCCATAGCAACCAGTCATATGTTTGCTTTTGTTGTACCTGCAGCTGGCTGAAAAAAAGTGGGTTAGTGTGCCCAGTGCTTATAAATAAGCCCCATTATTTCTTGATGAACGTATATCATGCTCTACCAATGCTAAATATTGAAAAGTTCAACAACAAAATACTGTTTTTTTGAATTATAGATTACATACATATGCATTAGTGTACAAAACTACCCAAACAAATGTTTTGATCATTTTTCATCTAGACAGGAAGTCTAGTTTGGACAGTCTCTCCTCAGATTCTTGGTTAGAAATGGAGGAAGAATTCTGTGATGTACATATAAAGGAGGAAAAAGATGACCTTGGGGAAAAACCTTCCAAACAATCAGGAGATGAGTCTTCTACAACCAACAGCACAAATTCTAATGGTAAGGATGCAGTTGAGAAAAAACAAAAGCCTACCTTGATGCAGTACCTAAAAAGGACTTTGTCCAATGACTCAGATGAAAGTAGCAAGTCCATTGTCCACAGTGATTTCCCCAAAACTCCAACAGGATCTCCTGCTACTGACATGCCCTGCAAATGGACTCATCTCACTGAATTTGAACTGAAGGGTTTGAAAGCCTTAGTGGAGAAACTTGAGTCCCTCCCTGAAAATAAGAAATGTGTCCCTGAGGGAATTGAGGATCCACAAGCACTACTTGAGGACGTGAAGGTTGGTATAACATAATGATTTTATACTGTAGTCCTACACTAGTAATTCTTGGCTATCTTTGTCTGCAAAATGTACCCTTAGAAACTGTGCAATTTACACAACTGCTTCCAAAGGCTCCATGCATCTGAGCTGCACATTGTATTACTTTCCTTGATACATGGTTTTGTCCAGTAAGTTATTGTTATTATCATCATAGAACTTAGAGTCCAGTGTATAATAACTTACAGGACTCCCAGATTCTGAGCAGGCACCTCCTTTTAGAACTGTTAAACACAAGTAGGCTTACTGTGAAATTCTTTTCTTATTAATAGAATTTCAGGTAAACCACTTTAAAAATGTACACCCTAAAGCAAATTTAAATATTATGTAAAGTTATACCATGAAACAATCAGGGTATATTTATCATGCTGTGTAAAAAGTGGAGTTACATAGGGTTGAAAAAAGACCATCAAGTTCAACGCTTCCAAGTAAACCCAGCACACACAACCCACACCTACCAATCTATACACTCACATACATAAACTATATATACAAACATTAATACTAACTGTAGATATTAGTATCACAATAGCCTTGGATATTTTGCTTGTTGAAGAACTCATCCAGGCCCCTCTTAAAGGCATTAACAGAATCTGCCATTACCACATCTCTAGTAAGGGCATTCCACAACCTCACTGCCCTCACCGTGAAAAAGCACCATCAAATGGAAGCTCCGTTCCTCTAATCTAAAGGGGTGGCCTCTGGTGCGTTGATTGTTTTTATGGGAAAAAAAAGAACACCCCTTATCTGCCTTTAATCCCCTCTAATGTATTTGTACAGAGTAATCATGTCCCCTCTCAAGCGCCTCTTTTCCAGAGAAAACAACCCCAACCTCGACAGTCTAACCTCATAGCTTAAATCTTCCATCCACTTACCAGTTTAGTTGCACGTCTCTGCACTCTCTCCAGCTCAAGAAGCATTACTGGTGATGTTGCCCAGGGCATCCAATCAGCAATTAGATTTCAACAGTTAAGGTCCCCATACACACGCCGATTCTAGCTGCCAATATCGGTCCCTTAGACCGATTCGGATCGGGGGCCCCATCGGCATCGCCAAGCGAGCGGATCTTAAGGTGTATGGGGACCTTTAGAAAACCAAAGTAAAGCATCTGATTGCCTGCTATGAGCAACATCACCGTAAATGTTTTACTCCACTTTTTACAGAGCATGATAAATATACCCCTTAGTGTCCAAGACTCACCACAAATGAAAGATGGCTTAGGTGTGTCACGGCATGGTAGCGGATATCACCATAAATTAAAAAGCGAGACTCAATGAACACAACTCCAGGTAGAATTCAAAACTTGATTAGTAAATTGAAGTACCATGGTCAGACAATCGCCTAAAGACCAAGATACTTCAATAAACTAATCGACTTTTAAATTCTGCCTGGAGATATTCTCATTGAGTGACTGCTCTTTAGTATAGGTAGAGTTATACCATGTTTATATAGTCTTAATAAAAAAATCTTATTGTGCCCATGATTTGTTATTATTCAATTCTTTGTTTTGACTAATTTTTTGGGAAATATACCTATACTGGCTTTTCATATTGCTCTTTTCTACTTTAGGCCTGACTAAGTGAGCAACATGTAGTTTTCTACTGTATGTTGTTTATATTGGATTTCCATTAGCAGCATGTTGGATATTATTATTTGTATGGCATTATCATCTCCCGTAGTGTTTACAGAGTAAAGGTATATAAATACACTAAAAATAGCAATATTCTATTTTGGATTACCCCATGGTACATACTAATAAAAAAGTATATTTTTATGAAAATGGTTTATTTAGATGAAGCTGGGTTTTCCATATGAGCTATTTTATAAAATATATTTTTATAGAGGCCTACATTGTTCGGGGGTATAGTCATCTCATTAAGTTCAGGGATTCTGCCACAGTCAGCCACTGCTTCAATTCTGAAGTAAGCCGATTGGTCCTGTACTGCACAGACTGTGTAGTAGTGGCCAATCGGAAGCTAGCATGCTTGTCCCTTGATGTCTATTCTCTGTTCTGACAGTGACTGAATGCGCTGAGAGACAGCCGGCGGTTGCTTAGGTTTCTTGAACAGCTTAGTTAGGGCTGGCTGAGGCTTTTGTTGGAGTGGAGAGTACTGGGTAGTAATGATGTATATTGAAAACTTATTTGGGATTCTAAAAAAATCCCATAATGAGATGAATATACATTGCCTTTAATACATTTCTCGCAATATTTGCAGAATGTTAGCAACTATTCTATCAACTGCTCAGATTATGGTCAGCAGGGCCAAACATAAGGAATGTGTCAACCAATGTAGTAGACTAGTTTTACAGTCAGTGGCCACCCTCTTAGACTTGCTGTAAAGAGACATGAGAAGGTGTAAAAAAAAAAAAATTAGATTTCAGTATTCGATAACAATAAAAAATAGAAAGCAATTGAAATCTAGTCTTTATTTCTGGTATAGTATCTGAAACAACTGAACTGGAAAAAGTGTTTGGAAGTTGAACATTTAGGGCAATGGCACTCGTAAGATTTGTCTCCCATGGTTAAATCTGTGCTTCCGCCCTTAAATAATTCATAAACCACAGAACCACATTCAGGTTCAACAGCGGCATAAGGTGGCCATACACGGCCAATTTGGCAGCTTATATGCCCTTATATAAAGCACCCCCCCCCCGACGGGCCTCCCCAGTTGATATGTGGCTGAATATTGGCCAGGTGTATATCGGGCAGGTTTGATTCTTCTGTTGGATCGGGGACCCCGTCAAATCATTGATGCAGTCCTTGGTCCGATGGCTCCTATACCCACCTTAGGTGGGCATATCGGGAGAAGATCTTAACAAGTATGGCCACCTTTAGGCTAGCACTATCAGCATTTCTGCATTTTGTGAAGTTTTTATTTCAAGGTGAAATAGAAGTCATTGACAGAAAACTAATGGCACAACACCAGGGCTGTGGAGTCGGAGTCGAGGAGTCAGAGTCGGAGGCAATTTTGGTTACCTGGAGTTGGCAAAAAATGAACCGACTCCGACTCCAACTCCTACTAAATTTAAATGGGAATAAAAAAAAAATAAAGCAAGTTTAAATGTCCCAATTCACAAACAGTCATAATTAATTACTTCTCTGCTATAAGAATAAAGCCCAATGCACGCAGTGCATAAACGAACACGTTGAGTGACCATGAAGCTTTTCATTGACTGTATGAATGTATAAAATACATTAGCATATTAAAAACAGAGGAGTCAGAGTCGTGGAGTCGGAGTCGGAAGTATCAGAAACTGAGCAGTCGGAGTCAGAGAATTTATCTACCAACTCCACAGCCCTGCACAACACATGCAGCTTCAAAAAGTGCAAAATGGTTGTAGGTGACTTTTCAACACTTTTGTTGCAAGAAGAAAAGCTTTCAAAGAAGACATATTGTGTGAAAAATAAGAATGCGCCAGTGCATTGTACTCCTCTAAATAAAGAAGTTTTGTGCTTAAAAAGGTAGTGTTTCAGGCAGAATTTTGAAAATCGGCAAAAACCCTACTAGTCCCACCCATCTGTTTCACTTCCTGCTGCCTCCTTTCCCAGGCTGTGCAGAGGAGCCAGCGGCACTCAGCATACTGCACTGTATGGGAATAGGAACCAATCAGCAGCTAGGCTAATCTGATAGGTAACTTAAGCCTTTCTCTGCTTGTTTGACTGCAAGGCTGTGATTAGTTATCCTCCTGCTACTGTACTTCTGTCAGGGACAATTAGAATACGCCCACCTCATTTGAAACATGGACCGAAACCTTAGCAGATATATAGGGATCTCCAATAAATTGGCCATTTTTAAAGTTAATGATAATTTTTAGGCCGAATTATAACCACCACCATATGTTATTCATTATTGTCTACACAACTAAGGCAATTTTTCATGTATACTGTATGTCTCCTTTAATGTATGTGCATTCTGGCTGGCAAGGATGTGTTCAACATTTTGTGCTCTTTCGCTATAAGGCCATTTTTAAAGGGCACATTTTAGTACATCTAGGAAAACTAGTATTCATTACATTTATTTTGGAGCAGTAATATATCCATAACAATCGATTAGAATTTTGTTTTCGTTAGACCCACTGCAATTGAGTGATCAGAGCCAGTTACTGATAGGTTGCTAATATGATTTGGGTTTCAGCTCCGAAGTAAAATTACTCGCGTTGTGCTCACCCTCCCCCATGTCTTCTGCAGATTACCTAGGAAACATTTATGCACACTGTTCTAAGAAAAAAGGCTCATGTATTCCCATCCTTTGCCACAGATTTGGAAGTGAGATAAGATTATAAAATGCCTGCTGAAATTGCACAGTGTGCTTCTTTTGCACTCTTTCATGCCTTTAGACTTTACTTTGTAAGGTAATATAGAAAGAATATTCTTATGAACTGGATATATTCTCTCCTTAGTGGCTCCAGCAGCAGCACTGCTATAAACAGGTATACAGTAATAGCTTAATTTATTTATAACTACAAGACATGCTAATATTTATAAATAATTTAGAGTTATGTGCACACTGCCTGCTTAGTAGGCTGGTCCCAGCTAACAAAACTCTCTCCGTTACACAGACAGTACTAAAAGAACATGCAGATGATGACAACAGTCTGGCCATTTCTGGTGTACCAGTGGTGACGTGGCCCAAGAAAACCAGCAAGGTGAGCATGAAGTGCAAGTAGCATTGTACAGGTTAAAGTAGCACTACAGCTGTTTAAAAGAACACGTTTAATTCATGAGCTTACAACAACATTAAAGGAATACTGTCAAGGGAAAACATGTTTTCAAAACATATCAGTTAATATAGCTTCTCCAGCAGAATCCTACATTAAAATATGTTTTTCAAAAACACAAACACATTTTTTTATAGTTCATTTTGAAATTTCACACAGGGCTAGCCATATTCTTCATTTCCCAGGGTGCTACAGCCATGTGACCTGTGCTCTGATAAACTTCAGTCACACTTTACTGCTGTGCTACAAGTCAGCAGAACAATGGGAAGGTAGCAAGATAGCAGCTCCCAGTAGATATCAGAATAGCACTCATTAGTAAGAAATCCAAGTCCGGCTTGGGACTCCTCCAGTTAAGTGGGAGTAGGAGAAACAATGCAGTTCTAATGTGTAGCACTGGCTCCTTCTGAAAGCTCAGGCACAATGCACTGAGACATCAATATTACAACTAAAAAAAAAATACATTTGTTGGTTCAAGAATAAAATTTTACATGGTACATACAATAAATAAGTGCCTCATGGACATATTTTGAATAAAGCCACAAACAACAGCCTCAGAACTGAAATATTAGCAAAACATTTTTGGTTAATGCTTCTCCTTGTGCCTAAATATTTAATACAGTTTAACCCCCATTTTACATTTTCAGGGAACCAGAAAAAATTGTTTAAAACCCAGAAAATTTAGGTAAATAGATTATACTTTATATATTTGTGGGACTGCAAAAATACAGTGTAAAATGAGGGAAAACCTAAAATTACAGGGGGCACCTATAGCTTAAAATGTTTATCCCACCAGAGGAGTAGGCTAATAGAGCACACACACCGGTAGTAAGAAACAATAATTTTTTTCCCACTATATGTGCCCTCACCAGGCCAGGAGCTCCTGGTGTTGGTGGCCATGTTGGGGCACAGGCATATGTGTGAAATAAGCTTGGTAGGTGCATGCTCATAATGAGCACGCTGGGAACCTCGCTCGTTATGCACATGTGTGCTATACAACATCGCCGCTCTAACTGGGAGCTCCCTCCTGGTGCAGGCGGCCTAGCACTTGGGGGAGCTAGCACTATTAGTCCGTGTCTCTGGTGGGGGAAACCATTTAGGGGGGTGACATGGTGCACTTTAAGAATTTAGCTCATGCTCTTAGGTGCACCCAAACATACTTTTCAAATGCACAAAAAACACATCTGTTCTTATCACTAGAATTTGATTTCATAACAGATTTTATTTTCATATTGTATATAAAAAAGATAATAGTTTTTGGTATGTTACAATCAGCAGTAAAATTCACAGGCAGGTGTCCAGCCCCAGGATTAGTGCCAAAATTAGAGGTAGGTTGAAGAAGCACATGCCTAGGGTGGGGGCAGTTCCTATAAATCCTGCTCCAGGCTAGTTAAGAGAGTGGAGATGTGATGCACTCTCTGTACATCTGTGCCTTTCTGCTTGAGCCTGTGTGGGTGATGCCTGCGATACAAGCAATTCTGCTCTTCTTGGTGGAACTTCTGACTGCTCTTTCAGCTGTGTGACTGTGGGACTGTCCCTCACACTAGTTAAGGTGGCCCTACACGGGCCGATTGTAGCTGCCGATATCGGTCCCTTAGACCGATTCGGCAGCTTATTGGCCCGTGTAGGGGCAGCAACGATGGGCATGCACGACAGATGTCTGGCCTGAAATTGGGCAGATATCGATCGGGCAGGTTAAAAGATTAAGTGTGATCGGGGACCGCATCGGCTCATTGATGTGGTCCCCGAACCAACTGCGCCCATTGCTGCTGTTATAATTCGAATTAGCCTACATTTGCCCAATATCGCCCCAGCCATAGGTGGGGATATCGGGAGAAGATCCGCTCGCTTGGCGACCTCGCCGAGCGAGTGAATCTTAACGTGTATGGCCACCTTAAGTCCTTCCTAACTCACAAAGTTTTTTCTTTTACTGAAGCTCTTTTTTCAGTAAAAGAAATGAGAGTAGGAGAAATGAGAAAAAGTGGAAACATGCTGATGCACAAGACATACATTTTATAAACTGGATACATTTTGCCAATTCTGCTGGTTATTATAGTGCAGATAATATATATCATGATGAGGAACAACTTCTGTCTAGTTTGCAATTGTAACCATGTCTAGAAAAGGAGTTTCAGAAGAGGAAGTGAAGGAATGCTGAAAACGAGAGGGCTATGAATGAGGGGTTAAAAGGGGAAGGATTGGCACACAAAATAAAACAAACAGCTGGTATTTTAAATTAACCACTTTACTAGGTTACTATCACACAGGATCTTTTGGCCTCTGCGGTGCTCATAGTGGCATAACTACTCTGCGCCGGGCTTTCCTGCAAAAAGCATCTTCAATAAGGGCTTGGCATGGAGTAGCAAACCCACCTGGGCGCCCTGCTCTGATGTGTCCTCCCTCCAACCTGATGTGTCCCACCGCCTATTTGCTATAAATTAGATGTGCTCAGATGTGGCTGTCACAGCTAATGTTGCGATTTTTAAGAGATGGTCAATCACTGTGTCTGCATTAGGAATCCTGCTCTCTACATATCATGAGTTGCAATGAGAGACCGATAAGGGCGTTTCTACTCCACTTGATCATAAACTGTGTCCTGTTTTCAACTTGTCATGCAGTTCGCTAGAAATCAATATAATATCCCCTTAATATATTAATGGGGCAGCAAGGTGACTAAGGTTATTATTAATTCTTTGCAGCGCTTGGACCCTAGGTTTGATTCCAGCCAGAGCAGTATTTGCAATTCAGTGGCTCCTGTGTCAGGGGCTGCTGTGAGCGATGTATAATCTCTGTAAACACTGCAGAATATGTCAGCAGTATAAACAGCTTGCCTGCACTAGATGCATAGGAATGCAGTATGCACTATGGTGCAGTTATGCAGTTTTTAGCAGTTTACCATTTCATAAGCACAGTAGGATGCATCAAGGGATGTAACTGTAGGGACAGCAGATCCCGACGCTGCTGGGAAGTCCATAAATTACAACTGATGTATAATTTGGATATAGATTATATATCATATCCAGTATCATAGATATAAATGGATGTAGATCATTTTTTTGAGGCAGGTAGGGACCCAAATTTATTTTGTCTGGAACCCAGTAATTTCTACTTACACCACTAGATGCAACCTTAATTAGTAAAGTTAGCAATTTGTTGCTAATATGCCTCCATTATTATTATTATTATAACAGTAAGGATAAGATCAGATGAAGCGTATATCCACTTCTCTCAGCCCTGTGCTTTTCTGCCAGGATGAGAGAAGCGGATCCACTTCCGTACGCTCCTCTGTACCTTCATTTCCAGGCTCCGCTCTGTGTGCCCACACTCGGGCAGTTGCCATAGTCTTTAAGGCAGGCACACAGAGGAGCGTACTGAAGCATGCAGAAGTGGATCCGATTCTCTCAGCCTGGCAGAACAGTACAGGGCTGAAAGAATGGATATATGCTTCATCTGATCTTATCCTTACTGTTATTTTTGATTTATATAACTCCCAACATATTCTGCAACTCTTTCTATATATCATAATATATAATTCGCATCAATCCCTGCCTTGTAGGAGCTCAGTGCTGGGATAGCCCAGGCAACCCCGCCGGCCCTTTTGTTCCCGTTGCATCCCACCCAACCCCCCCGCGTGTGCATGCGTGAATACAGGCACACACACAAGGTAGGCAACATGTCTAGCGCCCCACTCCCCTTGGTTGCACCATAGGCACTTTCCTCATCTGGCTACCCTTAGTTCCAGCCCTGGGGGGGGGCTTACAAACTAAGGTTCCAGAGACATTCACAGACACAATTATTATGCTACTGTCTGTGTGTTGGTATGCCCATACGGTAATTATATTACAGTATCTGGGATTAATTTTTCTATTCCTATGTGATTTAATGTAGCTGTTCAACAATCAAACAAGAAAATTGCATGTGGTCCAATGTGCAAGCCACTAATTTGATCTAATTTTTTATTGTTTATATTCTACTTCAAAAACAGTATCCAAGCAATTCAGATCAAAATCATACACATAGCAGTAATATGTGATTTCCATCAATATAAAGTTGCAAGTGATATTCATGTTGCTGTCAAAAAAAAGAATTACAACAGTTGTGAGCTTAAAACTATGAATATTCAGGTTGGAAAGAAAATGTCTTATACAACATAACACAACATAGTGCAGATTTCTCTCTATCCCTTTTATTTCTCACAGATCTATAGGAGGGTTTAAATAATATTGGCTGTACTTTATTTGGTGTAGTTTACTACTGAGGGGTATGTACTGTTATGGCCACAACTGTAAGGGCTCTGGCACACGAGGAGATTTGTCGCCTGCGTTTTTTCCCCCTGGCGCTTTGGTGACAAGTCGCTACGACAATACCCACGAAGAGATTTCATGCGAGTTGAGCTCCAGGCGATCTGCTATCCATAGTACACTCAACAGTCAACCCCCCCTCATGTTTACTCAAGTCGCTCATAAAAGGGTCTGTGTGTGATTTGAAACAGCAGGCGATTTGAAGTAGCCTCGTATGTTTTGACGCTGGCGATTTCCATTGATTTAGCATTGGCGTCTTGTCGCTCGTCTTGTCCCCAAATCGCTCTTTTAAAAGTCGCTGGCGACAAATCTCCTCGTGTGCCAGAGTCCTAAAGCTATTTATTAGCTCCTGCTTAACCTGTCTTCTGTTGCGACTGCCTGATACGTGTAGATGTTGATATTCTAGAAAGATACTGCTTAGCTCAGACTATGCCCTTGATAGTACAAGCATACCTGCCCCTCCTCTCCTGGTTGCAGCTGAATTGCTGAGCTGACTATTGGGTGTGATCAGCTCTCCAACCCTTTCCTGGGCTGAGCTCATGAATAATCACTAGCACGACACCCCTCCTCCCCCTTTGTGTAAGCAGTGTGTTCTCTGGCCCTCCTCCTCCAACACCAGTGCAGGCTCAGTCTGCAGCGTCCCTCAGCTCATGTCATACTGGGCCCTGATGAAGAGACATGGCTCTCTCTCTGAGCAATGATGATGAAGAGTATGACTCTGAACAGGAGCAGGTTAGTGTTAAGGGGATGGGGGGAAAGTGAGATTTCCAAATCCAGGAAAACCAGATTGATCCACTGGGTGAGATGCAGGAAACAGGCTTTTAGCTCATACTGCACTAGGGAGAGGTGGGGGAGGGACTAAACAGGCAACATTAAATGGTGTACTAAATGGAGTTTTCCCCTCCGTGCGGCTGGTACTTTTGTTGCTTAACCTGTAAATATTCTATTGTGGTTAATTAATGGCCTTACAATGAGATAATATTGTTGATTGATGGGCTGTAGGCCATCTGGAAGAATTTTTTTTTTAATAACAAGCACATTTAAGATAATGGAAATGAACTTTTTCAGGTGAATGATTGTTCCCCTTCACCTTGATTATAGAGTTTCCGCTTGCACTGAATTGGTGAACTGGCACATGCTGACCCTGTACATCATTACAGCTCTACAACTGAGCCCTTGTTCTGTATAATGCTTGTTAACATGCGGTGTGCTCACTGGTGACAATGCACAATAATCTGTTTTGCTTAGCGGCAAAATAGTATCAAGAGGCAACATTACCTTGTAAATGTCCCCGTCTAAGGTTCCTAAACCTGTGTTTGTATAAGAATGTTATGCAAATGCCCACCCATAGGCTGTGAGCGAATGAGTGTGTGGGGAGGGGGTGGCTGAGTAGTAATTCTTTTGTTATTAGTGTTGGGAATGTACTTGCTGCAAAGAACATCTTTAACCTGCTTCTGTGTTCAATCGGTTAACCTAATCAAAACAAAGAATTATTGTATCACTTGTAAAAGATTGCTATCAACACCTTGGGGATTAGGTGATTTTGTTTTATTAAGGAAATTTATTACATTTTTGGGAGTGGAAATAGATTAATTATAAAGAGAGACAGGAAAACCTAAGGATAAATGTTTTATTTTCTCACTGGATTGTAAACCTATAGTGCATTAGAAAATGAATCCATTAATTGCTAAGGGTTTTGACAATGCAGTGCTATCAAGTGTCATTGGCATTAGCTGTCAAACATACATTGCATTGTCTGTGTTATTATTCATTTGTATTTTCACTAGAGCTGCTAATAAGACATAAATGTACTTGGGCCCAGTTTTGTTTAGGCACTACACATGTTTGCATTGTATAGGTTATAAATATAAAAGGATTTTGTAGTCAGATTTGCCTGTATGCTTGCTTGTAAGCAACCATATTTGTTTTTTTGTGTATATTCCTTCTAAGCTTACTGTTGGCCCCTAGTGTTGCTCTATATTTAGTAGCTCCTTTAAAATTTGGGCTATCCTTATACCCCTATTCACCTCCACTCCACTGATCAATATCTACCTATATCCCTCATCTACTTTCCTCTGTGTCCGGGATTTTGCAATGTTTCCTTCAGAAAAGTGTGTTTTGTTTTTTTTTCAAATAGTCATGCTCTCAATCCAAAATCAGGATCTGGACAAATACCCATCCACCACAAAAGATTTGATCAAATCCCCATCCGAATCCTAACTCTTATTGGCAAGTGGAAATGAAAAAAATTTCCTCCCCCCAAAAGAATTCAGCATATGAAATAAATAAAACCCCTGTCACCTTCTATAGTCATGTGACACAAAGGGTTCTGGTCAGTATTATTATTTTGCTTGTGGTTTACTCTTGTAGCTATTCGGCTTCATTGTGAGAAAATGAAAAAGAAGGCATTTCCCCATGATTAGACTGAATCACATCATGTAATGTCATTTTTTTGTGGTGATTCAAATGTACGCAAAGAATGTGGCATTTTTGGCAGATTTGTCACCAGAGGTAAAAATACGCAAGTCACCGCATGTGCCCTTAAGGCTACTAAAACAAAATCTTTTTCAACTTTAAAAAACTCAAAAGGTTTATTTTGTCACCAAGTTGTATTTATGTAGCTTAGTTCTTAAGGGACTGTGTTATTACTGAGAAAAGGTTAATCAGTAAAAAAAAAAAAATTTTGATGTTTTTTTTTTTTTTTTTAAATAGTACTGAAATGGCATTGCTCTGTTTCAGAGCCTTCTGTATAAGAAGTTTCCTTTACCTGTATTAAGTTTTTGGGAGTTAATAATTTTAAACTTAAATCTAGCAGAATATTACTTTTAACAGATTGGAATAGATCACAAATATGCTAAAATACTAATCTGAATGCTACATATAGGCAGAAAAAAAGGAATTCAATAGTTAGCGGGTTGGTTAAGTGCTCTGAAACCTGTATCTGAACAAATTGCTCTAAGGTGACTTGTATGCCCAGTGTTGGCCTTATAGCCAATATAGACTATCTGCCTGAGT
Organism: Xenopus tropicalis; assembly: GCF_000004195.4. Classification (NCBI taxonomy): domain Eukaryota; kingdom Metazoa; phylum Chordata; class Amphibia; order Anura; family Pipidae; genus Xenopus; species Xenopus tropicalis. Next base: position 162,349,776 of record NC_030677.2, read on the forward strand.
TGGTGTGCATGTATGGCACTTCAGGGACAATTCTGACTGACCATCCTGCGATCCCACTGAATTGCAATCATGTTTTACAAACTGAATATTTTGTGTGCCGCTATTACACTTTGGTGGCTGTAAGGGTGAAGACACACAGAGCTACTTAGTAGCAGCTACTTTTTCATGGCTACTTAACTCCAGAAAATACCCTGCCATAGACAATAATGATAATTGCCTTTGCTAAAACACACATAGAGACAGTTATCAGTAAGTGATCAGCATTGTAGCAATCACAAGTGGCTGCTACTAGTAGCTCCGTGTGTCTTCACCCTAAGGGCTCACCAGCGATTTACATTTTTGCCGATGGGATGTCATATCGGGGAGATTAGTCCCCGCAATAAGGGAGATTTGTCGCGGGCGATTAATCTCCCCATGTACCAGAGCCCTAATGGCTGTGACAGATGGGGAGATTAGTTGTCGCGCGACAAATCTCCCCGAAATGCCATTCCACAGGTGAGAATGTAAATCTTCTCAAGGCGACTTCGGCAAATCGCGGCGCTGCGCATGCCATCCCACCAGCGATTTACATTCTAAAGTGAGGAGAGCTACAACATTTTTTTATGTCCAGTTCATTCAATCAGTCCATAGGCCCTTAGGCTGATTGCACACACTGAGATTAGTCGCCCATGTTAGAGCAGGTTTATTGTGCCCAGTAATCTCAACATGTACCATAGCCTTAAGAAATATTTTTCAGGAGTCCTCTGGATTAAATCCCCTCTCCACAGTCTCCAGCAGTAACCGGTTCATCTCCCGCTGTCCAAAATTTCCCCTAAAACCTATTTTAAGTTCACTGTTAAAATTCATACAGTTGTCACCCAAAGTCCTCTGATATTGTCCAAAGCAGAGTTTCATCATAGGCTCTTGTATTTTTAGTAAAATGAGGCCCAAACAGCCCTCCAGAGGCCCAGTACAAAGTGGTGGTGGGGCTGTGACAGTTTGCAGTAGCAGATCTGGAATTAGCCAAATATCATGGTTGCTAGTATGGGCCTGTGGTGGTGTCATATAGAGATATCTGTCTTTGCTGTATGTTATATGCAAACATGAAAAGCCACATTAATGTGCTGTTATTTAGAGGGTTCATTATGCAGAAATACAACTCATTATGGTGATATACAGGGCCATATTTGTTTTGTTTGTGCTTTTATTTCTTTGTCTAGCCCCAAATTGCAAATGCTATCTGGGTTCTGGTGAATGATCCCCGTGAAAGGAGGTTGATCATCTTAAAATGCCTGTAGATTTTGAGTGCCTGTTTGTAGCTGTCATTTGCACATATACATACTCTGTCTCTTGACCCTTAGATATCAGATAAAGTAGAACCTCCCCCCATGTTTTCAGGGGACCATGGTGTAAAATGTGGGGAAATGGATTATGTATCATATATTTGGGGGGGGGCACAAAAAAAAATCAGTGTGTAAATTGGGGGGGAAATATAAAATCGGGATACGTAAAATTGAGGTTTCACTGTACACTCAGAAACCTCATCAGATGATTGCTTGTGGCAGCATTGCTTTAATGAGCCAAGCAGTTCCGTATTTACACTGTATACATGGCTGTGGAATGTGTTTAATGTCTCTGACCATATTATATGCTGAACTGCTTTATTATGCTTTCCATTTGTATTTAACACCATTTTCACCTTGTTTCATGTCAGAACCGGGCAGTTGGAAGGCCCAAAGGGAAAATTGCCACTTCACCTGCAGTGAAACTTTCTGCTAACAGAACCAGCGCAGGGGCACGTCGCAGGAGGACTCGATGCCGTAAATGTGAAGCATGCTTACGCACAGAATGTGGCGAGTGTCACTTTTGCAAGGACATGAAGAAATTTGGGGGTCCAGGAAGAATGAAGCAGTCATGTATTATGCGTCAATGCATTGCAGTGAGTGTTTTCTCCCTGTCACATACGAGTGTTGTGATAAACAGCAGTAGCCTCTTTTTCTGTTATTTTTGTCAGATTTTCTTTATCAATTCTTATGTTTTTGACTAAATTCCTGTACATGTTTTATTTTCCTCTTCATTCATTTTATTTTCTTAGCCTGTCCTTCCTCATACTGCTGTTTGCCTGGTGTGTGGAGAAGCAGGGAAGGAAGACTGTGTAGATGGACAAGAAGCTAAGTTTAATGTCATGCTGATGGAATGCTCCATCTGTAATGAAATTATCCATCCGGGATGCCTTAAGGTAAGTCCAGAAAACCCCTCAGTTATGTTTGTGTTTTAGGCGCTGTTTTAATAAATAATGTATGGTAGGCATGTCATGGAAAAGGACATAAACTAAACAATGGGGCAGATTTATCAAATTTATATTCTAGTTTTTTGCTAAAATTTATACATTTGAATTAGAGTTTCCAAAATGTAAAAGTTCAAGATTTCATGTACAAGTTAGTGGAAGTGGTGCTAGGCAATGTAGGCAAAATATAAGCCATTTTATCGATTCCAGTTTTTTGAGTTTTTCAATTTCGCAGACACAATGAAAATGTCTCTTTTTTTAGTATGAAAACTTAATAAGGACATGTAAACCCCCCTCACAAAAATGTAATCAGTGAACAACCTCTTAAAATCTTTAAATACATTCCACTCTGGTTGATAAAAGGTTAAAAGTAAGGCTGCAGCATGCCCTCTAGTCTACCAGCCAATGACAAGTTGGCATTGCTGGTTCCCATAGAAACTCTGCTCTAGCTGTCTGCTCCTATTTTTTTCTCCTAACCTCTTCTGAGCTCATCTTAACCGTTACTGTGCTCAATTAATCCAAGCAGGACTTGGATTTTTATCAAAGTAAGTTCTGCCTGTGTAAGTCTGCATTCTTCATTGCATGAAATTTACAGTGTACTTATGCTGTTTCCAGATGTAAATGTCACTGATGTCAGAGGGAAAATGGCCACTGGATGAAAGCTGCTATTTGTTTTAGGAAAATGTGATGGTGCTGGCAAATGGAGGGGATATATGCAGTACAAATTATGCCACCTGGGTGGGGTGATGTGGCCAACTTATATACATGGTAGAAAAATGTAGGTTTTACATGTTCTTTAAATTTACCCTCCTGCTGTAAAATTTAGTATTACAGTAGCCTTAATGGTTTTCCTTTGAATAGGAACATTACATCATTTAGGGCTGCGCTGTACTCCATGCACCACAGAGGGTTGCTGACAATTTCTTAAACTTTGATTGCCTGGTTGTGTGGAAACCTATTCAGCCCTGTATTAACCATATTTAATAAATAGGAGTTGTCATTCTATTAAGTGTTAGCAGTAAAAAAAACTACAGCCTTATATTTTATTGGTATTACTAATTACACATGTTTATAAAGCACCATGGTTCTTAGGAATATCAAGGTTTCCCATTTACTTTTTGTTAAGAATGTCTTTATACATTACTAGCCAACTCTCCATTCCTCTCAGAGTCGAGCAGGAGAAAAAATAAATCTACCCTATCCCACTATAACACAACAGTTTGTTATTGTGATAAAAAAAAGTATATTTATTTTTGAAAGTTCAGTTTTAAAATTCTACAGTTGTAAAGGAATAGAGTTATTTACCCATTATCATTTATTTAGTAACTTATATTACAGTAAGGCCTATTGACTGTATTTTCCTGTCTTCAATGCATTTTGTAGGAGTATAGCAACTGGAACATATTTATAGGAAAGAAATCCCTGCAACTGTTGTGTTCTGTGAGACGTTCTGGTGTATCTGGCAGAATCGGCCCAACTTCTAATTGTTGCCCACAGCTTTGTCATGGGCAGGCACTGAGGGAAATGAGCCCTTTGCCCTGATCTTAAAGTGGCAGTATAACACCCTGTTCAACATGAGTTTAATGAATAGGGATTGAACTGAACATACTTTTTAATTGTTGTTTTAATAATGGAACACATTATGCAGGGAAATTATCTGTACACTTGTGTGTGCAAAAAATGTATTTTCTGCACACTTTTAAAATTTGTGTGCGCAGTACAAAATTACTCCAACCACAGAGTAACTTCAGTTTTCCTGTTTGCCCTGTTTAGCTCGAAGTAACAAAAACAGTAGATCCTGTCTAAATGTTGAACAGATAGATATGCTTCCCCTTTAGGTCAATGACAGATGTGGTTTTTTGCCACACTTGTTTAAATCGCAGTGACAAAATGCCCACAATATTTATCACCTCAGGAAAAATACTCAGATTGCATAAACATGTGTTTAAAATATATTTTTGTAACATGTTTGTGATTGGAACTCTAAGGAAAATTAGTGTGGTCCTGTTAGATGTGATGTATGATGTTTCTCTATATTTCTACAGACAAAAGAGTCGGACGGTGTAGTAAATGATGAACTTCCAAACTGCTGGGAGTGCCCAAAATGCAATCATGCTGGAAAAACTGGGAAAGTGAGTCTAATGTAACTGCAGCGATGAGTGATTTTCACTGGTGTTGTAGTATATTGTTAATTGGCTAGCAATGGTTTTCTAGCTTGTGACAAAGAAGCATTCCATATATTTAGAATAGAAAGGTATACATTTTTTAGTTGATGCTTAAAATGTTTTCTGTTACAAAAATAAATAAAACATTCAGCTGGTGTTAACTGCTATAGCATATGGCCCATTTAGTGTTATCCAAATGATTTATTTACACTACTGTATTATTCAGCATAGTACATCTCATAGCTCATCATAGCTGGTAAATAACTTTATTTGCACATCACACTTTATATCTATGATCGCAGTTTACTCACCGCTAATATTAGATATAAAGTTGCTTTTTCTTTGTCGCTTTTTGGTCTACAAGCAAAAAAGAGGCCCAGGATTCAAATATGCTTCCAATCTGCCTGGGTCACTTCTTAAGGAGCAGAAGGTGAATCGAGACAATAAGGAGCTAACTGAGATTGTGAAAAAGAAGGTGGAGCGAGAGGAGACCCCCAAGCAGATCCCAGATGAGCAGCCCAAAAAGAAGCCTGTTGAGGGAGTCATTAAAAAGAAGCCAGAGGATGGACATATTAGAAAGAAGCGAAAATTTGAGAAGCCTCCAGATCCCTCAGTGAGGAAACGGGTGAGGAAAGATGAGTGGATTAGAGAAAGAGAAGGATTGGAAACAGATAAGAATTGCAATTCTCTTCAACACATGGTTTTGTGGAAACATTTTCATATTTATATAATCAATAAGCTAGGGAATGATCACACTTGTGCCAAACAGGTTGTTCTCTTAATTTCTAAGTACGCTATGGCTTTTCTCCATGATTAATTGCAAATAGTATTTTATGGAGATGCTTCACAAGGACATAATGTGGATAAATTGCCACGTGTCACATTACACTTAAAAACCTTTGCAGCGTACCACCCATGGTGTTTTGGGTTGGTCCTATTGTCTTCTGTAAAAACTGTCGCGTTATAGTGGGGTAGTGGGGTAGGGTATATTTATTTTTTCTCCTGCTCGACTCTGAGAGGAATGGAGAGTTGGCTAGGAATGTATTAAGATTTTACTTTGCCACTTTAATGAAAAAGGCATTTAGTCTAGCTAGAAATAACTGTAATGACTATATTGTAAAAGTGAATTTCTTCTGTGTCTTAATAGTTAAAGCTTGTAAAAGAAGAGAAGCTTTTAAGAAAAAAGGTACGTTACAGGTTTTTCATCATTTATTAGCTTAGATGCAAATGTACTAGTAAGTAATAACTTGCATGAAGAAGCCTAGGTATGTTTTAGTTGATGTGTTTCAATGTATTAACATTATAAATGGGCCACAATAAGTTTGCATTTAAAAATGATTGAGGTGTTTGTGTATAATCTCTGATAAACCTAAAACTGACACATTTTCTGAAATAATCCAGTTGCTTTTAACTAACCCTCACTCAGCAGCCTGTTTTCCTCAATGCAGGTTTTGTGTTGAGTTGATTTTTTTTATATACATTTAGTTGTAATATTTACTTGGTCTGTGCTCCATATATATAAAAAACATCTCGCATATATGAATTAATAGTAAGCTCACCAGTATACAAGTTGGTTTTGGGTGCCAAGCCTTCAACTAAGGTAGCAAAACCCCATAGGGAGATAAAAAAAAATGTGCTGGCACTCAAAGAAACATGAAGGTATAGGCCTAGTGTAAAAAGTAAAACAAATTCTACCAATAATGTCTATAAAACTTACATTATTACATTTCCTGTGCTACAGGGCACTTAAAGGGGTAGTTCATTTAACTAAGTATGATGTAGACCGTGATATTCTGGGATGTTTTTCAGTTGGTCTTCAGTTTTTATTGTTCTTGTGGTTTATTTTTGTTATTATTAAAAATTTAATTATTTAGCCTTTTGTTCAGCAGCACGTTGGTTTTAAATTTGAACAGCTATCTGATTGCTAGGGTCCAGTTTACCTTAGCAACCAGGAAGTGGCTTAAATAGAAAGAAAAGTAATAAAAAGCTGCAATAACAATAACATATTTACCTCACAGAGGAATATGTTTTTGACCCCCCCCCCTTGCATCTGAAACCTAGGAAAAGGAAGGCAAATAATTCAGAACCTATAAAAATGATTGAAAAGTTGCTGAGAAAGGACATTTTGTAACATACTAAAAGTTAGTTTAAAGGTAAAGTACCCCTTTAATCATAGACTAGATATTCTAACACACAAAATTATTTAAAAATATATTGGCTTAAAAATATATTAACCCATACTTTTGTTTTGTTATCCTGACATATACTGATACGTTTTAATACATATATGCTCTTTATTCCAGAGGAGATCATGGAAAACACCAGATGAAAGAGCAATGATAGCTAAAACACTTCGGCGTATAAAACAAGAGCCAGATGATGATTTGACTGAAGCTCCGCCAAAATCCAAGGAAAGTGACCAGTCAAGGTCTAGCTCTCCTACTGCAGGTCCTAGCACAGAGGGGCCAGAGCTCAAGGAGAAGAAGAAGATTAGGAGAAAGCTAAGAGTTTCGAATAAGGAACTAAGCAAAGAATTAAGCAAAGAGTTAAACCAGGAGATACAAAAAACTGAAAGTAGCTTGGCCAATGAGAACCACCATCCTATTAAATCTGAGCCAGAAAGCGACAATGAAGAGCCAAAAAAATGCATATCTAGCAATGGGGAAAGGATGCATCATTTTAGCAAAGAATTAAATGGTACTCCAAAGGAACTGAGGCACCAGCTTTTTCCCAGTCTAAAAACGACCCCAAGGGTCTCCCGCCCACCACCTTCCTTGTCACCTCCTAAGTGCATGCAAATGGAGCGGCACGTAATAAGGCCACCCCCAATAAGCCCTCCCCCAGACTCCCTGCCTCTAGCAAATGGAGCAACCCATGTGATGCAGAGAGAGGTCTGGATGGCCATTTTTAGCTACCTCAGCCACAGGGACTTGTGCATTTGTATGAGAGTCTGCAGAACATGGAACAGATGGTAATCTTTTTTTTCAAGTTTATATTTGCATAAGTTAATACTGATAAGAGTCTGTGATCTGTTATTTTTTACATCTAAAGGTGGCCATACACGTTAAGATCCGCTTGCTTGGCGAGGTCGCCAAGTGAGCGGATCTTCTCCTGATATCCCCACCTATGGGTGGGCGACATTGGTCAAATGTAGGCTAATTCGGTCGTTTGGCCCTGGGGCAATTATAACCGCGGCAATGGGCGCAGTTGGTTCAGGGACCGCATACTTTTTCCCATGCTAAAAAACATTGTGTGTGGGTCACCCACTGGGTGTTCATGTCCTTAATCCTCTACCAAGTACAGGTAGCAGGATGTCTATGCTCACAGGTTCCAAAGCAACAAAGAACTTTAAAGAAACTCTCAGGCTTGTTTGAAGTACAGTTATCATTGCCTAAAAAAAGTTCCTTGTTCCTAGAGGGTAGGTATCCAGCCATACATGTTGTAATATATTAATAATCCCAAAGGAGGAGCATTCTCACTAAAAGATATATCATCTGCCTGGGTGCTGGGAATAAATAATGTAATAGTCCCATGAAGTGCAGCATTCAACAGGCCTTATAAAATTATTTTTAAATACCCGACATTTCGGTCTATAACTGTGACCTTTCTCAAGGGAATACAGCTAATAATAAAAATATATTAATGTATAGTATAAGTACACTTTCAGACTTTTCTTATCTGGACCTAACCCTAGAATATCTGGATATTCTGGATAGTGCAGTTCTTTTATTGTTATATAATAATAATAATGCTACAAACAATTGTTATTATTGCCACCTTTTTTAGACACATTTGTTAACAGTAAATTTTAATATAAATATCTGTCACATAAATTAGTTTTACAGGTGTACTTAATTATTTTAGGAGGGGGAAGGAAACTTTTTATGTTTTAGATACATACCATAGGGGCAGGTAAGGGATTGCAAAGGAAAGAAGCACTTTCTTTAATTCTTTTATTTATTATATACAGTGGAAACTGCATATGGATGTGATGAATTTGTGAAAATGCAAATGTCTCTAATGTTGGGGGCTAATTATGCTGCTATGCCATAAGCTTTGCAGATTCTTTTGTAAATAATGAGGAGTCGTACACTGATAATTCTGTTTCTTTTTAACAGGTTTTTTTTCTAAAGAAACAAAACACTATTACTAAACAAGCATGTCTTTTATCCTAAAGCTAAAAGCACACATTTTTGTAGCTGTGACTTTTGCCAACACAAGAAGTAGAACTACATGTGATAAATAGTCTCCAAGCAAAATCTAAAGGGAAAACAAGCACATTATACTAAAAGTTTGCATTTTGGCAAAAAAAATCTATTAATGTAAATTAAAGCCACTGCGATAAAATGCTATGTATGACCTAAGGTAGAGGGTAATATGTATCTTGTTTTTACACAGGTGTTGTGATAAGAGGTTATGGACACAAATTGACTTAAACCGCTGTAAATCAATCACCCCGCTTATGCTAAGTGGCATTATTAGGAGACAGCCAGCTTCACTTGACCTTAGCTGGACAAACATATCCAAAAAACAACTCAGTTGGCTTATAAACCGGCTTCCAGGTAGGATATGGAAAGTACATTGATCTGCAGGATGAGTAGAATGGTTGTAGCTGGTCACTTTTTACCCAAAATAAATTATTTTAGACAACACAATGTGTCTGCAGATCACATAAATGCCAGCAAATGCAAGCATAAAATATGACAGTAATTTTTTCTTAGAATTAATGTAAACCTGTTTCGCCAGCTATACTACTTTATACAATATCACACTGTTTTCAGGCAAAAACAATTCTGAAGGCAATATTCCTTTAATATATGCCTGACCCCACTTCCACAGAGATCCTGTCTTTGTGCCTTAGAATTGGGTCTATAAACAGACCTATAAACAGACTGCCTCATGTGCCAGTGCCCCACTAACCAGGTGCATTGGTTAATTACATTTTCAGATTAAACAGTAAAACTTGTCAAAACTGGCCCCCAAACTGATATGCATAACCTGTATGGTTGAAATTGGCCACATTGCAAACAAAATTTGGGGTGAGTTTCAGCTAAACTTGATGACATCTGTCTGTTGTAGATTCTGATCAGACCTATTGATAATTCCATTTATACATTGAGTATCTGCACATATATACAGTTGTTAGCCAAGCGATCAAATGATCTTCTGTCCGGTTTACTAATACATGGCATCCAAGTATATCAGCTATTTTACCTACTGCTATGTGTAGCCAAAATGAACAGACAATCTTCCTAGCTATTAATATTATTTTTAATGAGTAGGACAGGCACAACAATTTGATTTACCATTTATTATTTATCCCCCACAGCTTTAAGGGACCTTAACTTGTCTGGTTGCTCTTGGATTGCAGTTTCAGCTCTTTGTAGTTCCAGCTGCCCCTTACTTAGGACACTCAATGTTCAGTGGGTAGAAGGGCTAAAGGATGCGCAAATGAGAGATCTTCTGTCTCCTCCAACAGATAATAGACCAGGTATGGCTCCGGTTTCTTTTCCCAAACTGTATATGTAAGGTTTGTCTGGAAACTCTTGCTGAATACAAATAAAGATGCACAAATATCTTCCTTATTATACTATATCAGTGCCAAGTTCATCACTGTAAGTATCTCTACCAGCTGCTAATCGAGTGTCCTTGTGGGATTAGTCCAATAAATGCACACTTTAAAGGGGCTGTTCATCTTTACAAAATAAATGTAAGCATACCATAAATAACTTGTCTGCTCCATTATGCGGGTCAGGCAATATATGATGTCATTGTCAGACCCTTATTTCTAGGCCCAGCTCATTATAGAGCATTGGAAGCCAGGGTTGCTGCCCTCTTTCTCTATGAAAGCACACAGTAACATGTTATCCCATAGAAGTTAGGGCACCTCTGCTGCCTGTTTATCCCCCGCCCAGCACTAGAAGTTTTACTGCAGTTTTTTCAAATGGCTAGGGGATAGGATGTGGGACATCTCTCTGTCTGCCCCTTACAAAATTTATATATGATGCTCTAAGAATCTTGCAGTGAAAGTGTTGATTGAGGAACTAACTGTCTTTTTTTTTTCTGTGCAGGTCAGATTGATAACCGCAGTAAGCTGAGAAATATCACAGAGCTCCGCCTGGCAGGCTTGGATATCACAGATGCCTCGCTTCGCCTTATGATTCGGCATATGCCTCTCCTTGCCAAATTAGACCTGAGCTACTGTAACCATGTCACGGATCAATCAATCAACCTGCTCACAGCAGTGGGGACCTCCACCAGGGATACCTTATTAGAGATGAACTTGTCAGGTAAATAACAACTGACTCTGCATCAGGAAACTATATTGCAAATTCTAAGTCCCCCAGCCTATACGCATCCCATCCCGCAGCCTGATTAAATTCCCGCTCTCCTAACTGAGAGCAATTGCATAATGGTAGTGCACACCCAGATAGGTATAGTGAGGTGCAGGTACACTGGAGGCAAGCCATTAATTGCTCCATTATATTATCAAAAATTCCATAGGCACTGCACACTTCAAATAAAAACAGAAAAATATATTTATTTGATCAGAAAACAAAATACATAAAAACAATAAGCCCTGTTAAGGGTTAATTAGGGGCAAAAAATGTTCAAAAAGGGAGAAAGGCACAATACAGCAATGAAAAATATAAATCTGTATGTTAATGGTGTGTGTTGGCACCTTGGCGATTGTGTCTATTGTTACATCCACTACCTAGAAGGCACTGGAGGTGGAAATGTGTAATTGCGCATGTGCTGAACTGAGTATGGAAAGCAAAAGCATTCCACAGCCACCATTTTAGAGCACAAGTTGCAAAAAATTGTTTTATGTGTTCCAAATAGGAGCAAGGGTCACAAGGGTATTCAAAGCACATACTCATTTCACCTAAACAATGATATGATTAGAGACTAGAGAGACTCCAGTGGCAGGCATACATACTCACTCACCTTGGACTTTGCCTCATTTTGTTGTGTTACAGCCTGGAATTAAAATGGATTTCATTTACACAATATACCTAACAAAACATTTTTTTTATTGTGACACATGTTCTATTAAAGGACATGTCAACCCTAATAAAAGAAAGCAATTCTAAGCAACTTTCCAATATGAATTTATTAAACAATTATTAGTTTTTTAATTATTATTTTTGTAAATTTAATTGCTATAGAAAGCAGCATTTGCTGAACTCCTGGTTATGACTATTTAAACAATGTTGCAAGTGCCAGGCTCCTCCAGCAAGCCCGGGCTGTCTGTCTTCTGCCTTGTGTTACATTGTTAAAACGCCTGAGCCACCAGGGCAGGGAATAGAAAAGGACAAACACTGCTTTGAATAGCAGCCATGTATAAATAACCGAAAACAAATTGTAATGTTTTTTTTTTTATTAGGCAAAAAAATAGCAAAACAGACTTTTGTTGCTTGCATTAGGTATTCACCCCAAGTACAGTACTGCCGTTACGTTTTAGGGAGGTAAGGATTTAGGGTTGTGGTCCGTTCATCCCGGCAGGTTTGCTCTATATTAGATAGCTCAGTTGTGCTTCTCGGTTTTCATATGGTGCCACAGATTCTCAGTTAGAATGACACTGGGCTTTGGGCCATTGCAGGAAATCCACCTTTTTATTTCTTGAGCCACTCCCATAACCTTGTGTTTGGAATGATTATCCTGCTCAGATTCTTTTGCGGAATTTCCCATGTTGCCGCCTGTGCCATACTCCTCTGTAAGTGCAGTGTTTCTGGTGGTGTGGGCAGTGGTAACTATGTATATTTGTTGGGACACTTCCTTCCCAGTGTGCCTTGCTTCTTACTTAGCTCCATCAACTGAGGTTGCATTGACTTAAACGCCTGTGTGACCCTAATTCCAATGCCTCACATGTTCTGTATTCAGTTGCATGGTGCTGATCCCTTTCTAGGCCATTTTATCAAACTGCTCCCAAACTTGCTATTCTCATTGAACTCTGCCTGTTACATCTGTATTTTCCCTTTATTTCTAGACTGCAATAATGTTACAGATCAGTGCCTGACTTTTTTCAAACGCTGTGGGAATATCTGCTCGATTGACCTACGATTCTGTAAGCAGGTTACGAAGGAAAGCTGTGAGCAGTTCATAGCAGAAATGTCTGTGATTGTACAGTTTGGCCAAACCGAAGAAAAGCTTCTTCAGAAGGTCAGCTAATGTGTCTCCTCGCGCAGTAGAAGACAACAGTGGCCTTATTAGATATAAGGTTGCAGAGATGTATCAGTCCAAATGTATTCTACCCGTGAGCTAAGGACTTCTCCAGCACTCCGCACACCAGCTGCTGAAGGTTGAAATACCGAACAAACGTTTGACCTTCCCAGGACACTTACATTTACAAGGGCATGTGCTTGGTTGTGTTCATTTTATGGGCTCCAAACTGTTCCACTTTTCTAGTGTCTTCAGAAATGTAACCTCACTGAGCATTTTCTTAAGCCTTCCGAGATCTGGTGACCATCTTATGTTCTGCAGAAATTATTTTTGTATAAAAGTATTGAAAAGGTATATTTAAAATCCATGAACGGAAACCAGTATTTGTTCTTTTGGCTGGCGATCTGTGTACAGTAAGTTATCAGGAAGCGCCAGACGAGCAAGCTGAGCCCAGATCCATGTAGTAACCACTTATGAAGCATGACTTTAAGCTCTTTCTGCATATGCATGCATTGATGTCCATGTATTAATTTCAGGCATTTAGGCAATCAGCTTTTCAGCATCTGCATCTTAGCGCACAGCATGAACTCTTGTGGCCAGCCATTACAGAGCAATGCAGAGTCAGCCAAGATAGTCCATCTCGTCCCACGCAAAGCTTCCAGCACAGTAGGGCTCACATTGTAACATGCAGTACTGCCTTCAGAAGTGCCATTGTTGTAGTTCTCCTTGTTTTCCATAGGCTCCCCTGGGCCAGTTTCAATTTTGAATTTCTATTTATTGTTCAGAGGGACAGAGGAGGAATTTGAACCAGCTTCCTGGTTACAGGTTATTCTTATTCAGTAAAAAAAAAAAAAAAAAGAAAAAAAAAAAAAAGAGCAGGTACCAAGAAGAGTTTTTCTTCCGAGACCACTCGTGCATCTCTTTTTGTAAAATAGATGCTCCTTTGCACTGGAAATGTAAGAATAGTCATCCACAAGCGGAGACTCAGATGCAAGTCTATCCCACTCCTAGGCCATGGAGTCAGATGTATACTTTTTTTATTGTAAGTAACATTGTTGGATTTAAAGTGTATCATGTTTATTTATGGACACGTTTATTAAAATATTTTACAAGATGGTCTGTGTCGTGCCTTTTCCTTTTGTTTAAGGCCCTTATGTACATCTGGGAGTACATCTGGCAGCATGGCCTCCAGGTGAGCAACATCAGGACTCGCAGCCACTTATTTGCACTGGAAATTGAGAAAGCAGTTCTTGACAGTCTTTCCATACAGCTTCAGTGTGACGGCCTGAGTTGGATCACATTGTCAGTACTAACATCTGACTTTAATGCAAGGCTAATGGTAAAGGCTTCCCCCTAAAATCCTATCAAACACAGAAGCAGATTGGGATGCACATTCAGCACTTTGGTTGAGACCAAATCCAGCAAAATCTTAAATGTTCATCCGAACCCTTAAAGTTGTAGTTTTAAACTGGCCAACTGCATGCAACTAAGTTTTCAAAATCCCCCCCCCCCCCCAATCTGAATATTCAAATTTTTGGAGGATTCAGTATATCCCTACAAGTAAGCAAGGGTGGTCCTTGTTGTCCTGATCGGCAGTATCATGTTCTATACTAAATAATATGTAATAATGGCAATGGAAGTGATCATTTCCAAACACAAATCTTTATTTTCTGTAATAAACCAGTTAGAGTACCCATGTCATTACTGAATCCCCAGTTTGTACATACATATACACTATAATATGTAATATCACTTGCAGTGTAATAAGAAAATATTTGTTATATGTAACAAGATCCAATGATATTTTTCACATATAGTCAGCCATTTTGAGTATGAAATAAACTCAAGAATATTGAGCAAGACAAAAGCTAATGTACATGGATGATGTATACACATGTACCCCCACAAATAAGAATGCCCTCCCAGAACTTTCTACATTAAACTGTGTCACCAAGTTAATTCCATCACCTTCCTATACATCAGCCTGACTGAAATCTCAGACACCTAAGTCGATATACACACTTGGATGTGCTTATTGCCCCATATGGCCACCCAATTAGTGGTCTAAATTATGCTAGAATAATGATTGGGCATCCTGGCCAGCCACTTCATCACACAGAGGCTTTCATGAAAGGACCACATGCATGGCCTTACTGCATTTTGAGATCAACATTTGTCTGTGCCAGGATCAAGGTGCCATGGTTGAGCCCCACACATGAGCCACTATGGCAGCCAATATTGACCCTCACATAGGAGTTTGCCACCTCATAGCTCCTAATTAGTGCCAGTGGCCCTAGCTTATTAATACAGGTTTTTCTATTCGCTTTTACCAGTCTATTAGTTATAATAATAAAGGGAAATGTCTGGGTATTGTGGAATGCCACACAAAAATATGAGCAATAGTGGGTGAATATTATGACTGTAATGGAGTTCTTGTATTCTAACTGGTGCAAGTCAGTTAATCCTGCAGCTCTCCAACTGCTGTTAAACTATAACGTTCACATTCACAATAGCTAGTCATGGGATGAATTGCAACATCAGCACGAGGCTTGCAGGACTGGCACACCTGATTCAGTTCTCTAGGGAGCTATTATGTGAGCCATTAGTACATGATGCTAATGGCTCACATAATATTTTTCAAAATATACTATATACCCGTCTGTGGCCTGTTAGTCACTTGTGGTTTCAATCTATGGTAAGTTTTTCAGAATAAAAATTGCAAAAAAAAAAATGGATATTTTTTTTGAATGGGAGGTGTTAGGTGCTGAGAGCTGTAATTTAAAAACAGATGCTAGGAGGCACAGCTCTGTATTAACTGCAAAATAAAAAATGAAAGAAAATCTCTATTACTGTAGTAATATTGACAAACAGTGTCTGGGGTACTATATGGAATTCCCTCCATGTATATTATATGTATATCTACAGTAGTAACGCAGGAAAGGGGGCATGGGTACTTAGCTATTCTCTAGCAGTAGGGGCTGCAGGCACTAACACTGGCTAAGAGCACACAAGTAGAACTGTCGGGAGCAATCCTTTAGATTTCAAACCAGTATTTTGGCCCACACAATATCTTATACATGTATAGGACCTGTTATCCAGAATGCTTAGGACCTGTAGTTTCCTGGATAAGGAGTCTTCCCGTAACTTGGATAGCTATGATAATAAAAATCATTTAAACCCAACAGGATTGTTTTGCCCTTTTTAAAAATTTGAATTATTTGATTATAATGGAGTCTATGAGAGATGGCCTTCAAGTAATTTGGAGGTTTCCGGATACTGGATCCTATACCTGTTCTGGTAGGGCATCCCCTTTAACCTCTTTGCTGAGCAATGCCATGGTATTACATAGATAGAAATTCTGTTGTTAAAATCATTCGTACATTCAATTATATCCTGAGATAAAAAAAAAAGTTCCCTTGTATATGCTTATAAAATATTTCATATGACTGTATTTTCAGGATATGGATATTTCTGTTTACACAGAACACATACAACGCCATAACAGATCCAAAGAATTCCATTCGGTTATTTCTCGCCCTGGTAACTCATTTGTTCCATACTGAGGCTTCTTGCTTGCTTGTTGCATAATTGTTGTCGCTTTGCTCTCAGCCCCTTACTGTAGGAGACCAGAATGCTTCATTCCTATATTATATCCTGACAATACGTTACTGGTATTTGCATGCACCGTCAGGGACAGATGGGAATATTGCTTTTCACTCTATTCTAATACTTATATATAGAGATATTTGTGGTTCACTAGTTGGTCAGTCACTGCACACTGTGTATATGTGTGGCTTGGATACTAACTGTATGGATAAAAGCTGCAACATCTCAGAAGTCTGTGAGATAAGGAGCAGCTCATTAAGGCAAAGACAGACGGGGCTATTATTAGTCCCTTTTTTGAGCACATAGACTAATCGCCATGCAGTATACAAATCGTCACGTGTGAAATGTACCGCATGGGACTAGTTGCCACATCTGTGCTTTCCATCACTGGGACTGGGGCTTTAAAAAAAATCCCAGCGACTAATCACAAAAACCATAGATGCTTCCTAATTAAAACCATAGGCACAAAGTATGTTCCTCACAAGGCCTATTCATCATGTGGTACAAAGGGGTATATGTCCCTTTAAATGGTAGTTCATCTTTACATTGAAACTGTCGTATGATGTAGACAATGATCTGAGACTATTTTGCAGCTGACCCATATCTGTTGATTTTTATTCTGGGTTTTATATTTTGCTTCTTTCTAACCTAAAACTTAAAATGCTTTCTTGTTATCCGTGATGCCTAGCAACCACACAGTAGATTCATTCCATGCTAGATTTGCATTGCTGTTATTTCTAGCAGTCTATCCATGCCCGTTGCCATGCATCTCCCAGTCGCTAGCAATAGGGCAGACTGAAGAGCTGCTGAACAACAAGTGAATTATCTCATGGTGCCTACATATTACTGTGCCACACACACCCGGCAGCTGGTGCCAGATATATATAATGGTACTCAGCACCCAGGCACCCTCACACATACAGTGCAGATTGCAGGGGGATCAGCACCCCTCCCTAACTGGAACAGGACAGATCTGACTGGCGCACAGGACTCTGCACTGTGGGGACCTCCTCTGTGTTTATTCTGTCACATGTGGTCAGATTTGTCCAGTTCAAGTTGTTCAGAATCAAACCCAGGACCCCAGAATTGCAAAGCAACAATGGTAACTTACTGTGGTGCTACGCCTGAAAGATTAAAAAAAAAGACCAACTGCAATAGCATGGCACTGTCTACATCAGTGCTGTCCAACTGGCGGCCCGCAACCCCCCTCTGTGTGGGCCCCCCCACCAGTCTGGCTGCTTTGATGGTTTACCTTTGTGTAAACTTTAAATGGTATCAGTACTGAGATTAACTGGCCCCCTGCATGGTTCTCACTTCAGATTTATGTTTAAAAATGTAATCCCCTGTGTTGTTCACACCTTCTAATCCCTACATTGTTCACCCCCTGCAGTGTTCACACCTCAGGCTCAGGCTGTAATCACTCACATTGTTCAACTGTTCACACCTCAGACCCTGCACACTACAAAAAGAACATATACTGAGGTGGTACTGCAATTAAAAAGTTTTTTTAATATATAGTTATTGTGCAGACTGTAGGAGCAGTGCCAGCATTGTGTCACTGTAGGCTGCCTGTGTGTGCCATACTCTGCAGGGTAGGGCAGGCAGAGTATGGCACACACAGGCAGGGTAGGGCAGGCAGAGTATGGCACACACAGGCAGGGTAGGGCAGGCAGAGTATGGCACACACAGGCAGGGTACGGCAGGCAGAGTATCGCACACACAGGCAGGGTACGGCAGGCAGAGTATCGCACACACAGGCAGGGTACGGCAGGCAGAGTATCGCACACACAGGCAGGGTAGGGAAGGCAGAGTATGGCAGGCAGAGTATCGCACACACAGGCAGGGTAGGGAAGGCAGAGTATGGCACACACAGGCAGGGTAGGGAAGGCAGAGTATCGCACACACAGGCAGGGTGGGGCAGGCAGAGTGTGGTGCACACAGGCAGGGTAGGGAAGGCAGAGTATGGCAGGTTTTTGCTGTACTACAACCATTAATATGGCTATGGTCATGCGATAACATGGGTGTGGTTTCAAGTGGGTGTGGTTTTAAAAAGGGGAGTGGTCAAAACTGGCTTCCATTGTTCACACCTCAGACCCTGCCCTGAGGTGTGCCATGAAAAATTCCGGCCCTCGGTGCCACAGAAGTTGGACAGCACTGGTCAACATGATTCTGTATGTTAATTTAAAGAGTAAGCCATCCGCTTCAGAATTAAACACATTGAAATTAAAAGCCTATTTAGTTTATCTGAATGCACAAAGCGACAATACTGTTCAAAACAACTTTTTTTAGAAAGGCATTGAGGGTTTTAAACCCCCCGCCTCACCCCCTGCAAGCTGCCATCAAAGTGTTTCCTAGAACCTTACTAAAACTGGCACACACATACTAGGGCAAAAGCCTGTGCCCACAAACTCTCTTCTCTTTACAAAGTGTGATATAACATTGCCACAAACATTCAGTAGAGATTACGTATGGGGAGGGAAAGGAGTATTAAAAGAACAGTAACACCAAAATTAAAGTAATTCAAATTATATTATACACAAGAACCATTAATATCCTGTAAATAATATTCTTATAAGCAGTGCTTAGAGGTGTCATTTTTGTCATATGACTCACTGAAACTTGCATATTATATCACATAATATACCCCCTATTGTAAAATATAAGGATATCAGAAGTCACCTTTGAGTTCCATGACCTGTATAAAGGTATTTGGCTATAACCTTGTGCCTTAATATGGTCATGGAACAGAACTACACTGGTAAAAGTGTTTGCTTCAGAAATACTACTTAATTTATATAGCCATAGGGGTAACGGATATATAGCCATGGCTGCAGTGTAGCCATGGGGGTAACGGAATGGCACAGTTTACAAAGTGAATAAGCTCTGTAGAACACCATTGTATTCTACAGAGCTTATCCATTATCTGCTATGTAACCAGTGTCTTGTTCCAACTTGAATGGCTGCCCCCATGGCTACACAGTAGCATATCTACTGTAGACTTTTTGAAGCAAAACATTTTTTACAAGTGCAGGGCAAGAGTACAAATTTATTACTTGGAAACCAAGCAAATACTTGATTTTTTGTGTTACTGTTCCTTTAGAGATTTCAGTCAAAGAAGATTTGGTTTTACACTTTCACTTCTGCAGCTCACTCCTCTCCAGCACATCAGGCCAGATAGGGCTTTCTACTCTATACATAAACTTTAATGCCAGTGTCAGAAAACCAGTAGAGGGCACAGAAATATTTTGTATGAAGCTGAATGGTACATACCAATGAAATCTTTAGTTATTGCTTGGTACCATCTGGATCTGTAACTTGTAGATACTATTTATTACCAAAGATACCCAGAAGATGAAGATGCTCCACCATTTGCTGCTATAACAGCCTCTTCTCTAATCTCTACTCTTCTGGGTCTCCCCCAAACTGTTGCCAGAACTGTTGGGAATACCATTGTGCGTAGCAACAAGGCTTACTCTCCATTGAAACAGGGTCCCTAGCTTAACGCTTCCCCCATACAAGTTTTTTCACCTTTTCAGGAAAGTGGTGTTAGAAAGGGTGTCTGGACACTTTTGGTCATTCACTGTATCATTTGTACTGCTTTAAAAGGCAAGGAAACAGCATTAACATTTTTTAACATTTTATTGAAATACCAATATTTCATAACATTTGATGGCCCTTTTTTGACAAATTAAAATCTTTTATTTTTTTACTATTATTCTGCCAATTCCTTTACTTTCCCTTGGTAATATTATTAGTTCCGGGGGGTAAAAACACATTGAACTAAAATGACCTGCTGAAATTCTACTTGGCTGGAATAATGCAAAGTTTCTGTTTTTTCAGCAAATGATTATAACAAACGTAAAAAAAAAAAGCAAATTTATAGATAAGCTCCATGTGCAGCCATTGGTGCTCCATGTGAGGCCATTGGTACTCCCTGTTCTGTCTTCACAATAAGCATTAACTTTTCTCTGTAACAATCACTTGGGCGTTAATTGCAATGTGACAATAGGCAAGTATTTTGTCCCTGCGCGGAGCAGTAGTCACATGAGCAGGGAACTTGTTAACAATCAACTGCAACTGCCTGCAGTCTGTTTCCAAGCAACAGTCACCTGACTAGTTAGTGTAACCAAGTGATCCCCAACCAGTGGCTCGTGAGCAACATGTTGCTCACCAACCCCTTGGATGTTGCTCTCAGTGCCCCCAAACCAGGTAGTTAATTTTGAATTCCTGACTTGGTGGCAAGTTTTGGTTGAATAAAAACAAGATTTACTATGAAATAAACTTTCCTGTAAGCTGATAGTGTGCATAGAGGCTGCCTAATAGCCAATCTTAGCCCTTATTTGGCTCCTCCATGAATTATTATAATGCTTGTGTTGCTCTCCAAGTCATCTGACTGTGGCTCACGAGTAAGAAAGGTTGGGGCCCCCTGGTGTAACCTCACCGGAAGCAGCTGAATGTAGTTATTTCAAATGCTTTGTCCCCTTCCCACGTAGCTACTGAATCCTGTGGGGACATAACTCTCAAACCTACCCGGTGTACTGTTGCCCTAAGGGCTATGACACATTTGGAGTTTTCATTGCTGCTATGGAGTAATAGATAAAAAACAAACCCCAAACTGGTAACTGATGAAGAAAAATATGCATTGATTACATTTTGAAAAATGGAGAGCAGCTCTTGTCCTGCAAGTGTTGCCTAAGAAACATGCTGACGCAAGGCAGTTCCCAGAATGCCACTAGTGCCGTGTGTGGCATAGCTCTGAACAGAGGGGGTTTGGCATCACTATGTACACATCCCAATAGTCGGGAGAGTGTGCAAGCACAGATCCAGAATGGTGCACAACAATTTTAATTTTGTACAGATACTTTCTGCTATTTTAACTTCAGATTTACCTTTTTTTAATATTTTGTTATATATAAAATACCCCCAGAAGTGGATTACACACACTCCTCCATGCTGCTTGACTAAGTGCTCTGCTAGCAGATGTTCCTTGCATGTTCAGAGCAAATACAGTACAGAATAACTGAATTTTCCATTTCATCACACCTAGAGACTGGGGCATTATATTTTTGGTCTGGTTGCTTAAGACTTAAATACGTGGACAGCGCGCACCACATACTGGCGGCATATGGGGCACTCGCTCATTCTCTTCCCACATTTAGTGCACGTCACCATGTGGCCACACTCTAGGAGCACACAGTCGATAACTGCATCCATACAGATTCTGCAGAGGTTGTCGTCACTGCCTGTCAATGAGCGGCATTCTTTCTCTGAAAGACAAAATTTATCCCAAAACATAAATGTTGAACAACTGGTTAGTTATAAAGAGAATACTGCACAAGGAGGAAATGTCAATACAGCTGCAACCAGGCTCATACACTACCACTGCGGTAGTTACACAAACCTGATATATGCTAAATCACTGTCACTGTTGTACTTACTCACAGATTTATGCAGTTCTCCCCTCACCATTACCGTTCCCATCAGTCACTATAGCCGCCCTGAATTGCACTATTCCCTGAAGTGCGGAATGCAGTGCAAAAACTAGCAGAGAGTTAACCCCTCTTGCAGTTAAAAGTTCAATGGATTTTAGCACAAACCTTTATACCAATAAACAGTGTTTGTGCTGTAAATATGTTTTGTTTTTTAAACAATTAATTTATTTGTTATAAGGTGCATTAAGCAGAACTGCTGCTTCTAACTGGATCCCAGATGTTGCCCCGCATGCACAATAACTAAGCTATTAGGAGCAGAATACAAATGGCCTGTGGAACAGTTGCAGATGTTTTGTAACACTCTATGTGCCAACACTGCATATGTTCTGTATATCCTCACAGCGGCACAGGCATATCAGTGAGTTACTGGGAAATTCTGGCAGTTACTTCCTACCTCTTGTGATGCTGGGTGGCTATTCAGATGGCTCTACTACCCAAGCTCTACGTGACAGTATTTCTTTAAGAGTCGAAAAGATTAAAAAAAAACTGTGCTCCTCAAAATAAGGGAGCAGAAACAGAGAATCTCTGAGGGAACAGTATCTGGTCACATGTATTAAGGGCTACGCAACATGGAAAGAAAGGATTTTGGAAATAGGGCGTTCTAAAAATGTTTGTTTATACACGGACTAGGCAACCAGCTTCAAAATCCTCACTGACCCCTGCATGTACAGAGACAGATTGCTGAGAGAGGAACAGTGAAGAATAACTTGACTATATCAGAATAGTATAGAACTGACATTTGATTAGGTTTTTTTTTATAATGTGTGATGTTTGAATTATTTTACTTTTTGTTCAGCAGTTCTCCAGCTTGAGATTTTAGTAGCTATCTGGTTACTAGGCTTCAATTTAGCCTAGCAACCCAGCTGTGGTGTGATTGAGACATTGGAATATGAACAAGAGAGGCCTGAAGAGAAAGAAAAGTCATAAAATATAACTTAAACAATAAAGTTGTAGCCTCACAAAATAATAGTTTTTGGGTTCTGGGGTAAGTGACTCCCATTTGAAAGCTGGAAAGAGTTGGAAGAAAAAGGCAAATAATTTAGAACTATGACAAATAAAAAATGAAGATCAAAACTGCCTATTCTGTAAAATACTATAAGTTAATTTGAAGGTGCACTACCCCTTTAAAACACTAAATAACATACATGAATAGGCAGACTATTTGTATATGCCAAATCTAAGCTAAAATAGAAATACGAGCAATCACAAAGCTTGTGGGATCAGGATCGCAGTGCCATCAGCTAAAGTGAAAAAAAATAATGCAAGTAAAAAAAAAGGGACAAACCTGGGTCTGCTTTGCTTTCTGACTTCTGCACTGAAAGAAAGAAACACGAAAAACATGAAGGTAACAATATAGACAAGGACTGCAAACAGAAGAAATAAACAGCACATACTCTCCTGTTTGGGATTCTATCAGCACAATAAGACCTGTCTGCCTTACTACAAGCAGCAGATATGAACTTGTAACGCCAACTCCTCAACCTCAGGCAGCAGCCACACCTGGATGTCTCTATGCTTGTGCATAAGCCCAGGCCGCGTGCATACTCGCGGTACTTGTTTTTGTACTAGAATCGGCTCCGTGTGTCTGAATGCAGCCCAACGCTGTGCCTGTCAGTAAAGGTAAAGAGGCAAGCGGAAGAGCCGAAAGGCTGTTTCTCTGCCTGTATTTATACACAGGCAAAGAAGCAGCTAGGTGTGACTATCGCCTTAATCCAAAAGCTGTAATAAATAGGGATGCACCAAATCAAGGATTCAGGTCGGTATTCGGTCAAGATTCGGCCTTTTCCGTCAGGCCAAACCGAATCCTAAAAATCATGTGACTTTACGCAGAAGTTGAACTTTTTCGCTGCCCGCAACATT
Organism: Xenopus tropicalis; assembly: GCF_000004195.4. NCBI lineage: Eukaryota > Metazoa > Chordata > Amphibia > Anura > Pipidae > Xenopus > Xenopus tropicalis. Next base: position 162,373,328 of record NC_030677.2, read on the forward strand.
TAACCTTCCAAAACCTAACTGGCAAGTGCTAATTAGGATTTGGTTCAGTATTCGGTCGAATCCTTTACGAACGATTTGGAGGTTGAGCTGAATCCAAAAAATTGGATTCGGTGCATCCCTAGTAATAACACATGCTGATATGGGAGAGAAAATATGGAGGACATGATTAGGAAAAAAATAAGGCATTTCATTAGTCATTCCTTCTGAAAGAAGAAACCTTTCCATCCTGTACTTACAAGATTTTCTGTTCTCTTCATTTTCTCTGTATAAGCGACTGACTTTTTCTACCAGTTCCCATTTCTCACAGCATCCCGTGTAGTTGACAAAGTTCCGTGCCAGGATCTCCTTTAGCTGTCTGATTGTGAGCCCATCAATATCCTCCAGTGTTGAAAGATCTGACAGGGACACTCTTGCTCTCTTTCGTGACTGTTCTGCTGTCTGTAAAACCACAATAATACTAAAGACCCCCACAGGCTTAACACCTTTAAAGTGATACTGACACTAAAAACTACTTTTCAAAAAATGTATGTACATAAAAGTTACTTAAAGTTTATCCTAATTGTTTTTTTTTACTGATAGGGCAGCTTTTGTAAGTGTAATTGTTACCTCAAGTTTTTAAACCTGACTGTCCCTGTCAGTTATAGCTACTAATGCTAACAGTATACTGCTGCACAAATATGGCTGCCCCCTTATAAAGGAAATTGGGGGATCTGATAGGTAATGTAAAAGCACTGACAAAATTATAAGGCTCACGCAAATACAATGTTATGATAGATGTAAGAAAGTTTTAAATACTGTTGTCAAAAGTGGTATCAAACTTAGTTTGCCATTTCTTAGCAATGCAGAAAAAAACTGCACTTGAAGACCAATTGCAAATTGTCTGGGCCATACACTGAAAGAGCCACTTGTGAGGAACCACTTGGATGGATGGTGAAAGGTTTTCAACCATCTTTTTACGTCCAGTTAGTTTACACTTACCACTACTAGATATACATCATTAAAATTGCTTATATATGATTACCATCTTGTGGTTTACCTTTAAGGTAAATATTAGTATGTTAAAGAATGGCCTAAGCAACATTCAATTTGGTCTTTATTATTTTTTTTTAAATCTTATAAATTATCAGTCTTCTCTAAATCTTTTGAGCTTTGGGGTTGGGGGGCACTGAACCTGGCAGCCAAATACCAATTAAACTTTGAGGCTACAATTTTATTCATTTTATTACTTATCTGACTATTCAGGCCCTCTCCTGTTCATATTCCAGTCTCTCATTCAAACCACTCCCTGGTAGCTAAGGTAATTTGGACCTTAGCAACCAGATAGCTGCTGAAACTGCAGACTGGAGAACAAAATAGCTAAATAATTAAAAACCCTTAAATAACAAAAATTGAAAACCAATTGGAAAACCGATTGCAAATTGTCTCAGAATATCATTCTCTTCATCATACTAAAAGTTAACTCAAAGGTGAACAACCCCTTTAATTGTATCTGTATTTTCTGTGTTAAGTCATCCATAAAGGCTATGGCACGCAAGATTTCTTGATTGCAAGTGTCGGGGAGCAGTTTTGCACAAATGCAGAAATCCCTCTGGTTTTTGGATTGTCTCTCTTTTAAGCAGCAAACAAAGTGTCTTGTGTTGCAAATCCCTAAGAAGGTCCAGCACAGTGACTGCCTTCCGAGTCTGAGTTAAATAATCTTGAGGCTTCACAAGGCAAAAGAAACACTAATTTTAGCGGTTAGCATGTTTTATAGTACAGTTATAGGATCTTCAGCATGTTTGGGACCTGGGGTCTTCTGGATAGGGGTCTTTCTAGAATTTGGATCTCCATACCTTAAGTCTGCTAAAAAAGGTATATACCTGTATCAGAAAATAAAGTTCAAAATGCAAATAACTAGAAGTTAGTAATGAGCTCTACTTGCCTGTAGTTCTTGCGGTTCTGTATCAGATGCCGAGATTATTTCAGATGTACCCTAGACAAACACAGCAATAAATAGTGTAAAAGATATTTACTTATGTATCAGTTAAAGGGGATGCTGATCTCAGGACACATCTGAATTTGAACAGCCAGGGCCATTACAAATATTTTTGTAATTGAACTCTATTTTAAAAAGTTAAGAGTGTTCAAGATATCTATCTCTACAGTTTTCTCTGTTTCACTGTCATGCTGTGCTTTCTAAACCCTGACAAGCATCACTTAAATGACTTGTTCATAATCGTGTGGGCAGTGTGTGCTGTCACACGAGCCCCTTCTCACACGAGGCAATCAAATAAAATGCAGGACCAGCAGAGAGCAGATGCAGAGGTCGATATCAGGAAAAAGCTTTCAAACAACTTTTTTCCAGTTTTCCACCAAAAGCTTAAAATATTACTATCAACAGATAATACATTAAAGCAGATACTGTACAGCTTAATTCATATCTAAGTGTTTCACTTTCCAAGTGAAGTAATGCAGTATACACAGTGCAGTGTAGTGACTCATGTACAGAAGGTGTACAGTGGGCAGATTAAACAACCATTAAATAAGTGCATGGCCCAACAAAGGAGTGCTAATTCTGCAGGTCATGGTTTACAAATGTATTATTGGACACTGCTTTAAGGACAGCAAGGTACACATTTTGCTCTGAGAAGACAACTGATTTAAAAGCATGAAGAAACTATTTGCATCAAGCTGGAAACCGCCATTCATTAAAGGTGAGTATACCCCTTGTTCAACATGAGTTCAATGAATAGGACACATGCTGAGCAAACTTTAGTACATGAAGTATATAGTTACATAGTTACATAGTTACTTAGGGTTGAAAAAAAGACCATTGTCCATCAAGTTCAACCCATCCGAGTAAACCCAGCACACAACCTATACTAACCAATCTATACACTCACATACATAAACTATATATACAACCAGTAATACTAACTGTAGATATTAGTATCACAATAGCCTTGGATATTCTGCTTGTCCAAAAACTCATCAAGGCCCCTTTTATAGGCATTAACAGAATCTGCCATTACCACATCACTAGGAAGGGCATTCCCCAACCTCACTGCCCTCACCGTGAAAAACCACCTACGCTGCTTCAAATGGAAGCTCTGTTCCTCTAATCTATAGGGGTGACCTCTGGTGCGTTGATTGTTTTTATGGGAAAAAAGAACATCCCCATCTGCCTATAATCCCCTCTAATGTACTTGTACAGAGTAATCATGTCCCCTCGCAAGCGCCTCTTTTCCAGAGAAAACAACCCCAACCTCGACAGTCTAACCTCATAGCTTAAATCTTCCATCCCCTTAACCAGTTTAGTTGCACGTCTCTGCACTCTCTCCAGCTCATTAATATCCTTCTTAAGGACTGGAGCCCAAAACTGCACTTCATACTCAAGGTGAGGCCTTACCAGGGACCTATAAAGGGGCAAAATTATGTTCTCATCCCTTGAGTCAATGCCCTTTTTTATACAAGACAGCACTGTATTTGCTTTAGTAGCCACAGAATGACACTGCCTGGCATTAGACAACTTGTGATCTACAAAAACCCCTAGATCCTTCTCCATTAAGGAAACCCCCAACACACTACCATTCAGTAGATAGTTCGCGTTTATATTATTTCTACCAAAGTGCATAACTTTGCACTTGTCAACATTGAACCTCATTTTCCAGTTTGCTGCCCAGTTTTCCAATTTTGTCAAATCGCTCTGCAAAGCGGCAGCATCCTGCATGGAACTTATAGTTTTGCACAATTTAGTGTCATCAGCAAAAATAGAAACAGTACTGTCTATGCCCACCTCCAGGTCATTAATAAACAAGTTAAAAAGCAAAGGACCAAGGAATGACCCCTGCGGTACTCCACTAACCACACTGGCCCAATTAGAAAATGTTCCATTTACCACCACTCTTTGTACTCTATCCTTCAGCCAGTTCTCTATCCAATTACAAATATTATGTTCTAGGCCAATATTCCTCAATTTGATCATTAACCTTCTGTGAGGTACTGTATCAAACGCTTTAGCAAAATCTAAGTAGATGACATCAACTGCCATTCCAGCATCAAGGTTCCTGCTCACCTCCTCATAAAAGGCAACTAAATTAGTCTGGCAAGATCTGTTACGCATAAAACCATGCTGGCACAAACTAATAGTATTGTGAACTGCAATGTATTCAACTATCCTATCCCTTATTACCCCTTCCAGAAGCTTTCCTACTACTGATGTCAGACTTACAGGCCTATAGTTTTCAGGCTGAGAACGAGATCCCTTTTTAAATAATGGCACCACATTAGCAATTCGCCAGTCTCTCGGCACCATGCCAAACCTCAACGAATCCTGAAAAATTATGTGAAGAGGCTTGGCAATCACAGCACTCAGCTCATTTAATACCCTGGGATGAATCCCATCCGGCCCTGGACCTTTGTTTACCTTTACATGTTCAAGTCTCTTTTGAATTTCCTCCTGAGTGACCCACGCGTCAGTAGCTAAATTACTAGCACTGGGTATATTAAAAGGGAAGCCTTCATTAGGTGGCTCCTCAGATGTATAGACAGATGAAAAATAAGAGTTCAAAATTTCTGCTTTTTCCCCGTTCTCATCAACCAACGTACCCCCCCGTGATAATAAGGTTCCCACCCCTTCTTGCTTCATTTTTTTACTATTCACATAATTAAAAAATAATTTTGGATTCTTTTTACTCCTAGCTGCAATACCCCTTTCCATCTCTATTTTAGCTTGCCTGATAGCTTTTTTGCATGCTTTATTTGCTTCCTTGTACCTGATGAAAGTTTCCGCGGTCCCAGCTAACTTGAATGCTTTAAAAGCACGTTTTTTATTACCAACCTCGACCCTAACTCTTTTATTCAGCCATAAAGGTTTTGCTTTGCGATGCCTCTCCTTGCTTACAAGGGGAATATACTGTTGTGTATACTTGCAAAGCAATGTTTTAAAGATGTTCCATTTTCCTTCTGTGTCTAACCCCATGAAAAGCCTTTCCCAGTTGACACATTGCAGAGATGCCCTTATACTGGCAAAATCTGCACGTCTAAAATTGAGCGTTTTAGTAAGTCCCTTATAGAGCTGTCTCTGTAGCATTATCTCAAAGGAGACCATGTATACTGCCTTTCGGTCATGGACTTGTATGATTAACTCTTGCTGCAATAAGTTCCTTGCCACCGTGATAACTAAATTATGCTGATGTTACAACCATTCACCCCTCTATTAATTTTAACATCTGCTTTTATAAACTTCACAGCACCCTGCAGTTTAGGCTATGACAAATGTTCAGGTAAGGGTAACCTTACATTTGACTTTGGTCATGCCCATTCCCACACCTTGTGTCTCAACCCTTTCTCCTTGTAGATTGTAAGCTCTTTTGGGCAGGGCTCTCTTCACGTCTTGTATAGGTTATTGATTGCTTTATATGTTACTTTGTATGTCCAATGTATGAAACCCACTTATTGTACAGAGCTGTGGAATATGTTGGCGCTTTATAAATAAATGTTAATAATAATTTGATTTACCTGGGATGTGGCTGTGCTACCACTTCTTTCAGATAGTTCTCCCTGAGATGAGGACACTGATGGTGAAGGCGCAGAAGGTGAAGAGAAAAATGAATGTGTGAAGAAGCTGGAGGACCGAGATCTTGCAGAGCTGTCCATACTAATGTCCATTTCTTCTGTGGGACAAGGGCCATGATGGCACAATACCAGATCTACCAAATCTTCTTTTTCTCTGCAACTGTCAGTGGGGATGTTTCTAAGGGATAGATACTGCCGCAGATCCTTTACTTTTAACTTCATTAGCTGAGGCCTTTGAAAGTCTGTCTCCTGTAGCAGATGGCAGGTACTGCAGCGTCTAAAGTTCTCCTGAGGTGTAGAGCACACTGAGCAGAAATCCTTCTTGCAATCACAGCACACATGCTAAAAGAGAATGAAAGGGTCAGTCACTGGTAAGCAGAAAACATTCATGACTTTCTATTTTCAATACATTTTTTTTATTTTATAAAACAAATAGTAGAAACATTGTTATAAAGGTTAAATTCATCAAAAACAATTAATAGAAATTATATGACTTCAAGGGCAGAACTGAATTTATAAGCAAAATAAAACCAGACAATATGTTATAACCAGTAACTCAAGGGCAAAGAAAGTAAATCAAGAGTATAGAAAGTTAAGAACAATGACATGGGGTAGTCTCTTTAAGGTCCCTGAGTTCTACAATGAAAGTAAATTGGGAAGTTAGTGTGCCCCCAAATCTATATACTATTCAAGGTTGCAAAGTTTTTTCAAATTGAGCATATTTGTCCCGGGTAATGCTAGTTTTTTTTTCTAATATAGTTTTGCTTTAAGGTATGAGAAAATGATTGACCTTTATTTCCAAGCTTTTGTCAGAGTCTGACTTACTAATTGTATTTGAGCCTTAGTAAGAGTTTCTGGAACACCCCAAGTAATGGGACCCCTGGGTATTAATATAGCATGAACCCTGGTGAATTTATGCTGGGTCCACCACTGGAAGAGCATGGGTATTTCTGAATAGTGGTGCTACAGGTATATGTCGAGAAATACTTTTCAGGGAAAGTAGTAGCTACTCATATCAGGAAATAGAGCTGGGCGGTATGACCAAAAATTTATATTACGGGATTTTGCAAAATTATATCGGTGTCACGGTATTTGACGGTAATTTTTTTTCCATGCATGATTAGGTGTTAACCCCATTTCCTAATAAATTAGAGAATAATTACTGCAGTATTGAAAATCAGAGTCAGGCAAGCGAAGGATCGGCAACAGAGATCGGCAAGTCGTAAGGTAAATCAGGCAGGCTTAGTTTCCCAGGCAAGGCCGCAGACAACATAGCACAGGAGGAGGCATTTGATAGCTTTAAATACCCCCCACGCATGCGCAGAACCGGCGCCGTCAGCGCGTCACGGACGTGCACGCTTTGACATGTACGTGCGCTTTGACGCACGCGCACCTGGACGCGCGTGCGCAGCGTCCTGCGGACAACGGGACGCGTGCGCGCACGCAAGGAGGCGTGCGAGACCGGGCCGCACGGGTGAGTACCCTGATACCCCGGTATTGCGGTATCTGAAAAATGAATATAGTTTAAAAAAAAAATACCGGTATTCGGTATTAAACGGTATATCGCCCAGCCCTATCAGGATACTGGGATTTTGGAATCCAAACAAATTATTCCGCTGAATAAGGTGCTGTAAAAGGTGTTTTCTAGATGGCATGAAGCAAGGGGATGGTGAGCAGTTGAGCAGCTCTATAGTAAGTGTAGAGATGTGGAAACCCCAACCCACCAGAATCTCTAGATCTATATGATATTGCAAGGCTGGCCCTCAAGAGACTCCCCCATGAGATCAATTACTGATATTTTGCCTCTAATAAGGAGTCATTATATCTTAGTTGGGTTCAGGTATAAGGTACTGTTTTATTATTACAGAGATCTCCTACTAAACTGAAATGGGCTCAGGACCAAGACTGCACTGATAATCCAACACACTTTCTAATAGAAAGTGTTGAAAAGTGTTACAGTTGTTCTGGATAAAGGGGTTAACTTACAATTAGTAACTAACTATTAGTATGTATGTTTTAGAACTGCCTATTCTAAAACTGCTGAACAAAAAGTGAAATAACTAAAAAAAACTACAAATAAGAAATAAAGACCAGTTGCAAATTACTCTCTACATCATACTAAAAGTTAACTCAAAGGTGAGCAACCCCTTTAAGACTCTGTAGGGCAATGCAAAAGTTAACAGTCAGTCACCGTCAACAATAAATGTAATTTTAGCAGTGATGCCTGGATGTTAACTATGATAATTATATGAGACCCTGGTGAAGAAATTTCAGCAACCCTGAATTCAGATGATCTCTATCAGGGGAGCCACACAAGCACTAAATAAGTTCTTTGGGGATGCCAAATAAAGGCTGTGATTGGCTATTCGGTAGCCCCATGTAGACTGCTAGTCTGCAGCAGGCTCTGCTTGGAGTAAAACTGCGTCTCTGTGCTTCCAAAACTTGCCTCCAAGTCAGAAATGTAAAAATGGGCACCTACTTTGGGGCTGCTAGGAGCAACATCAAAGGGGGTGGTGAGAAACATGTTGCTCCTGCGCCACTGGTTGGAAATTACTGCACTAGGGCATCTTAAATTTGAACATCAGAACTAATCTGAAGAATAATAATTATAAATGTTATGATAAGGGCTACGTTTATGGGTTAGATACTTTTCAATTCATTATTTACCAGTTTAAAAAAAAAATATCATAAATCCCAAGGGAGTTAAACATAACAGACTACACTGCTATCACTTTCTTTTGCAACAATACATACTAGTTTTTGACTCTTACCTTCTTCCTAAAGACAGAGAATGCTAGTCCACATGCTTTACACACAATGCTGCTAGAGGAAGAGGAAGGATAAGGAGAAAAATCCGTATTTGATGTAAATCGAAATGGCCCAGCTCCTCCTCCGAAACCTGGTTGTTGACCTCGCACGGCTCCGGTACCCATGACTTCATTCAGCAAGCCACAGCAAGAAGCCCACATGGAGCTGGCCCCCGCCTATAGAGTTTAAAGAATTACATGTTGAACGCGATCAAGGAGAGTGTGTTAACCAATTAAAAGGTGCTAATGCCAAGAATTACTGGGAAGCCCCAGCTTTGGTAGGCTCACTATCTCATCTTCCTTTAGTTGTGGAGTGCACAGATTTGTAATGGCTGAATATGGGATAGGAGTTTTACTGGTGAACCTCTCACCTGCCTTATGACTATGGTGATAATGCAGTGGGAATGGGCAACTAAGCTTCAGGTAGGAATAAGTACATAAAGGCTGTGAGCTGCAGGGGGAGCACAGTGAATTCCGTTTCCTGGCTTTACTTTGTTACCAAATAAGAGAAAATAAAGCTAGCCATACACTTAGATCTGACTGGCTGACATGGATGGAAAATGACTTGTTCTGTGCTGCATATATGACATGCCTGGTTGCAGGTAAAGCAATTCTGGAGGGAAAAGGAGCTAATGCAGTGCGTTTTTTTTTTTTTTGACTGGCTGACTATACTAATACACGTGTAATATTGAAAAAATCTGACACATAACTGTACTGGGTTGGGTAAAAATTATCATTTTCAACCCACACATGGAAAGGTACAAAGCCAAATTGGCTTACTGGATCTGTCTGTGTGTGGCCAGCAGCCTTGAAATATAACATATAGAGTACATTTACCTTTATTTAAAACATCTTATGGTGCAATTTCGCTCTATACAGTACTACAGCAGCACTTTGAAATAATGAGATGATGAGGGATGCTCATAACCCTGTGGGAGAAGAGGAAATGGTTGGGGTGTGGGAGAGTAGGGTGGATAAGGAGAGAGAAGAGAACAATGCATGGTGGAAGCAATAGAGGGTAAGAAGGAGAAATACCACAGGGCAGTTCTATTGGCAGAGAGAAAGTAAGGATGGGGGAAAGGAAAGCAGAGAGGAAAAGAGAAAAGTTTAAACAAGCGATACATTGCTCTTTATCAATACAGATTTACATACTGTTACCTAATATACCTAACCACATTGATAAATTCATTTTTTTCTCAAAGAAATTAAAAGTACTTTCATTTTTCATCTTCCCCTCAAAGCAACTGTGGGAGAAGAACAAGGGACTCTCTACCCATAACTGTTTGATGCATATAAAAAGTTTCCAATAGATACACACTTTGGGGAGGGTAGAATATATTTTAACAACAAGGCCCATATATTTTGTTCAGCTGTATGTCTCCCCTTATAGAGTCCAGACAAAGAGTACAGTTTTAATAGAAAACTACAACAGAGAAAGGACCCATGTGGTCCAAAACATGTAGTGCTAGGCATCTCTAAATAAACACTTGCTTGCACAGTCAGAGCTCTCCAGTGGATTCTAATTGATGTTCATGATAAATCCTTAACCACTGTACAAAGAGACTCAAGACACCACTATTTACTGCAGTACGGAACTACTTCTTAGGTCCGTGCGTTTGTCATCCCACCGGCGATTTACATTCTAGCCGGTGGGATGGCAATGCGGGGAGATTAGTCACCCGCGACAATGGAGATTTGTTGCGGCACGACTAATCTTCCCGTGTGTCACAGACCTTAGCAGCTACTTGTCACAGCCCCTAAACGCCAGAAAATCCCCCGCCATAGACAATACTGAGAATTGCCCCTGCTAAAACACATGTATAGACAATTATCAGTAAAAGAACAGCATTGTCTATTTTAGTAGCCATGACAAGTAGCTGCTACTAGCAGCCCCGTGTGTCTTCACCCTTAGGAGATTTTGGACTGAGCTTATACATAGCACTCAATCTATCATTGTTGCTTAAAGAAAATGGGTCTCCACCTGAGCATTACATTCATCTTAATTCACTAGTTTGAATTAAGATGAATAAAATGCCTCCTTTATTACCAAGGTTATACATGAAAGCAAGATGCCATACTGCATGCAAACTTTAAAAAATGTTCCCCTAAGTTAAATCAATTACAGAAAAGATTTGAAGGTAAATAGGTTGTAATTGTGGTATCCCCAGCCCCTCCTACCTAGATTTCCAGCACTCTGTCACAGGAGTTAAGAGTTAAGTCTGCTGGGTGACATCATATAAGGAAGTAAAAAGCGACTGTGGTGTTTATAGGGGTTACTGACTCCCCCAAGCACAGGGTCTGTGCAGAAGTGAATGATCAGCAGAGGTATGATTCTGAGATGAATATCTCTTAAACTGCACATTTTTTGTTTGCGGTCTATATGGCAACGATTGTTTTATTAATGTGAAACTGTTGTGAATGTTGTACAAAGGTGATCAATCCTTTTAAATCAGATCTTTGCTGCTAACACAGTGTGTAACCAAGTGGGCCACTGATATACTTAAGGTTCCCTCATATATAAAATAGAAAATATTATTAGGCAGATTACCTTGGCTTGACTGCCAACCTAATCTGAATTCATTTCCAAGATGACTACATCTAAATCTGCCTTAATTTTTTTTTAGATCTAGAAGCATGCACATTTCTGCCTTTTGTTTTTGTATGTACAAATCTAGTAGTACAAGCTGGCCAGACTAAAAGTTGCTCGGAGGCACAATGGGTAAGGTTATAAGACTATTTCCCCAAAATAGACTGCACGGCAACCAATCAAAATTTTTTTCCATTACTCATGCACCAGACCAGTATATGATAATTTCTTATTGGTTGCTATGGGCTACAGAGCAAATGGCACAGCAAGGGGCTAATTTTTATCAGTACGGTAACCTATAGCAACCAATCAGAAATTATCCTTCATTGTATAACTTACAGTAGACTAATTGTGATCAGAAAGTGACTTGAAATAACGTATGTATGTACTGCACTCATATGACACTAAGGGTGAAGACACACAGAGCTACTAGTAGCAGCTACTTGTCACGGCTACTAAAATAGACAACGCTGATCATTTACTGATAATTGTCTCTATGTGTGTTTTAGCAGTGGCAATTCTGAGTATTGTCTATGGCAGGGTATTCTGGAGTTTAGTAGCTGTGACAAGTAGCTGCTACTAAGTAGCTCCATGTGTCTTTGCCTTTAACATTCACCTGTATGTATGTATGTTGTATGTATGTTGTATGTATGTTGTATGTATGTTGTATGTATGTTGTATGTATGCTGCAGGCAGAAAAAATTGTGGGCAGTGTGGCACCATAGATATTTGAAACACAATCTTAAACAGACTTAACAAAGAATAAAACGGCATGCTTACAGAATCAGCACATCTTCACTACACCAGAGCACCGGTGCTGCATACAGCAATAATATTACTATGGCACCCTGGAAAGTCTGCACCCTTTCCCCCAAAATAATAGGGGGAATTTCATGTGTCTGTGTGCCATTCACTTCAGTAAAACGGTTGAGGGACAACAAGGGGCAAAACAGAATTTCAAATTGGTGCAGGGTATATTACATGGAGCTACTTAGTAGCAGCTACTTGTCTTGACTACTAAATGCTGAAAATACCCTGCCATAGACAATACTGAGAATTGCCTCTGCTAAAACACATGTGGAGACAATTATCAGTAAGTGATCAGCATTGTCAAATTTTGTAGCCATGACAAAGGCACAGTAACAATTTCCTTCTAAATGTGCAGTCACTACCGGTATGCCTTTAGAGATTAAATGCTAAAACTATGGGTCAGAGGTTCAGCAGAATCACAGCCCTTTGTTGAGGGATCTGGATTCAGACAAATTCTTGGCGTTCTGCAAGACTGAATGACGTCTGTATTTTCTATATAGTTGCCTGAGGGCATGTGCCTAGGACAGTAGTCCTTAGTTGCATATATGGAAACAAATGCATAAAAAAAATCCTACCCATCACTTGCAGCTAAAATCTAGAGGTGGAAATGGGGTATCTCCATCCTAAGTAATCAGCACGGGCAAAATGTTCAAAGATTGTTCCGAGCCTGAGCCAATCTAATAGGGTCAGGGGCAGGCAGGGGCCTGTGGCTAGGATGCTGCTTAAAGGACATGTAAAGCCTACATTTGTTTTGCCTACAATATATATCAATTGGGCACGTCGCCCCCACCCAATTGGCATAATTTGTACTGCATATATCCCCACCGCTTGCCAGCACCATCGCTTAGAACAACTGAGCATGCCCACAAGCCAGAAGTCAAAGCAAATTCCTGAGGGAGGGGGCCGAGTGGGTTACAGGAGGAGAAGGAAATCTAAGTGATTAAGGGGATGCTGCAGCCTTACTATTAACCTCTGGACAACCAGTGTGGCAGGTATTGAAAGATTTCAAAGAGGCTGTTCACTGATTAAATTTTTGTGTGTGGGGTTTACACATCCTTTAAATTATTATAAAATTATTATTAAATATTTAAATGATGGTTCAGCCTGTATAAACAAGAAGAGGGAACAAAACATCAAACTTCATCAGTCGTTTATTGAAATAGAAAGGTTTCACTTGCCCATGGGAGATGTGGTTAAATATAAGAAAGTGAGCCCTACACCTTCTACCTTCATAAATATATATCACTCCACTGTGCATTTAGAAACTGACCCAGTGTGCTGGTCAAGCCAAAAGAGAATTATATATATGTAATGTGGTACCCAGAGGGGAACAAAAAAGTGTAAAAAGACAGCACAACCTATTAGTGGTCGCTATAACAAATTGGTTGATGGGTTATTTGTGCAGATATGTCAGTATATAAATCTATAATGAAGGACTGTCTGTTATATATTTAAAATTTAACTTTGATTTGTGCTCTGATTAAACAAAATTAGTATACATATATCACTCATGTAAATAAAAGCAATTAAAAGATGAGCTATATTTGCAGCGTGTTACGTAGTGAGATCACACTAGAGACCAGGACTTTATCATTATTTGGCCGGGTACTGTTATAATAGGCTGAGTACTGTTATAATAAAAGACAGGCTCCTCTGCCTGGATTTGTGAGGATAGCCAAACAACGTCCTGGTCTCTAGTGTAATTTCACTTCATAACACACTCCACACAGCTTGTCAATTAGCTTTTATTATATATGAGTAATATATGTATACTCATTTCTTTTAGCAAAGCACAACATCAGAGTTTTAAATATACAGATATGTGATCCCTTATCTGGAAACTCGTTATCCAGAAAGTTCCAAATTACGGAATGGCCATCTCCCATAGACTCCATTATAAGCAAATAATTCTAAATTATTAAAAATAAAAAAATAATTTTAAAAAAGATTTTCTTTTTCTCTGTAATTATAAAACAGTACCTTCTACTTGATCCCAACTAAGATATAATTAATCCTTATTTGAGGCAAAACAATGTTTTTGGGTTTATTCAATATTTAAATGATTTTTAGCAGACTTAAGTTATGAAGATCCAAATTACAGAAAGATCCCTTATACCCCGGGTCCGGAGCATTCTTGTAACAGGTCCCATACCTGTATAACAGCCATTCATCCATTATAGATTTGTATACTGACATCTCTACAAATATCCCATCAACCAATTTGTGATAGTAACTACTAATGGTGCGGCCTTTTTCCACTTTGTTGTGCCCTTCTGGGTACCATATTAGATCCAATGGAGATATGGGACAACTATGCTCTACACAGATTATGTTGACATTACTTCATATTTGGCTGCATTTATGATACCCTATTGACTTTTTTATGCACTATTAGCACAGGTAGAAGATCGATTATCCAGAACATCTGGAACCTGGGTTTTTAGATGAGTCTACTAAAACATTAAATAAACCCAACAGGATTGTTTTGCCACCAATATGGATTCACACAGCTTAGTTACCATCAAGTACAAGCTACTACTTTATTATTACAGAGAAAAGAAATAATAATTTTTAAATAACTAGAATTATTGGTTAAAATGGACTTCCCATAATTTGAACATTTGTGGATATCAGGTTTCCAGATAAAAGAAACCATACCTGTATGAAATGTTCCCTTTTTCTCTGTTTATTGCCTATTGTGCTTAAAGTGCCCCTTAATATGATGTTTGTTTTCATAGGGTTCAGCTTTGGTACAGTATTTGATCAAATCTTTTGTGGAGGATTCAATATTCAAATGAATAAAAAAAGCATTAGACAACATTCTAGTTTCAAAAGCAACTTATCAACTAAGGGGGAAAAAAACAACAAATACAACGAAAATGCAATAATTATCCATCCATTAACAAAGCCAAAAACCCTCAGCTGTTACTGCTAGGGTTTAAGCTATGAATGATTTAGAGATCCATGAATGAGCTGCTGAAGCTGTAAGCATACACCACTTCAACATGAAGCCAAGCCAAGGCTGTGCAAGTGACTGTTCTGTGAGACAAAGGTACAAAACCTAGAACAATAAAAGCTGGTGCTGTTTGTAATGTGGCACTCACTTGATTTGATTGCTGCCAGCCAAAGGGCATGGTCTTAAATGTTAAAGGAGAAGGAAAGGTAAAAACTAAGTAAACTTTATCAGAAAAGAATGTAAATAAGCACTTTCAGTAATGCTGCACTGAGTCCTCTATCAAAAGAAACACAGGATTTCTTGTCTCTTTTTTTGTAAACATGATGTGTCTGACTTCCTCTCTCAGAAACATATATTCCTGGGGCCAGAGTCTGCGCAGTTATCTCCTCTCTCCTGCTCCCCCCTCCTTAGGAATGTGTGATCTCAGCTATAAAGGCTAGAGCTGGAGCAGGAAGCAACTTAAAATGGCAGCTGCTATCTTAAGCAAACCGAGAAAGCTTCTAAAACTGTTTACTCAGGTATGGTAATGGTTGGCTCTAGGTGGCACTAATGTGGTGAATCTATTGGCAGTAAAATGTCAAAATGACTTTCCTTCTCCTTTAAGGAATACAATAAATAAGGTCACAATCATATTTGTGCCTATCAGTCGTTCCAACGTTACAAAACTGATCCAGATGGATGACTACATCTAGATACTTGTAAGCAAAAACATAAATGCTATCTGCCTGTAAAAATTAAATCATGGCCCAACATTAGCAGCAGGATTACTGTCTCATAAGCATATAATAAAACTGAGCAGAACTGCCCATTTCCCTGTATACATCAATGACCCCAGTAGCCAAAGAGTCTGCCTGCTCTATTATAATTCCACTGGAAATGTAAGAAGGTTTGCTATAAGAATGTACATAATTCTTCCCGTGAAGGGAAGAGAACAAGCGGGGTCTGTGCAGATATAGGTGTATTTATCAAAGAATACATTGCATTTTCCTAAATAGCCCAGAAGCCTGTACAGGTGAATAGGGGATGGATGGAATTTTAGATAATTTAGTTGGTGAAACCTTCATGGCCTGCAAAGCTTACACTGGAGAAAAACCAATATCACTGGAATAGGGGGAAATGAATGAAAAGTTATTTTCATTATTATGAGGAAAACAATGACACTACAACATTTCCTGTGCTATCACTGAGCTCATCTGAAAAGCTTTGTACAGTGATTTTTTTTAATCTAAACAAATGCCTTTTCTCTGGTGACGTGTGACTTGTGCCAAGAGAAGTGGTGCCGCTAATCTGTGCATTGATGTGCGCCCTGCGCCCCATACTAACTACACTCTCCCCAGGGTCCGCATAGGAATTGTAGGGAGCTCAGTGCCCGGATCTAGCGAGCTCAGCTGAACTCACGTAAGAGGTCAAGGTAACAGGATTTCTTAGGTTTCTATTGTCATCACCTGAAGCTTAGCGTTACCATGAAGGAATCTGCGAAAGCTCCTTAGGTACCACAGCAAAGATGTCTCTCAGCTAAACACGCCTATAAAGGAGCGATGGCACAATATAACGGCACTGCAGAGGCAGAAACAAAACAGAATGGCCGCTCGGCCCTGCTCCATTATTGCCAAAATTACCTTCATGACACCACCCGTTCTGAGCTCCACACCGGCCAGCTCCCTAACAACCAACCATCAGCCTCCTGCCTCAAACCCCATCATCAACACGCTGCGTCACACGGCTCGATCGACGTCATTGATCTCTAACTGTGTAGCGGCCATTATGGTCCTGGGCAAGTGAGCAATTCATTCATGCTTCTTCCCACTGTAGTTTCCCACAGGCAGCCTCTGGGGTATGGACGTTTAATCAGTGATGGAAAATCACTAACAGGAGAACCACGCCATGCCTGATACATATATATGCTTCTGAGTTTAACGAGCCACCAAGCTATTATTATAGCACCCTTTCCTAAGACTCTATACACTTATTTATACGCATGTATTGCTTTCTCTAGCTATTCAGTATTTAATTTAGAAGCATGCTGAATGGTTGCTTAGAAAGGCAGAAGTCTAATTTCTGTGTTGACTGATAGTTTTTTCCTTTATATAGAATGCTAAATTATTTGTTGACATTATATAAATGAATGTAATAAATTAGGGAAATATATAAATAAACAGCTACTACTGAGGTTTTATGATTACTTTTTTTATGAGATGCATTTACAGTTCTGATATAGCTGAATGTACTACATTATCATATAGTCATCTTGTTACCTAAAATAGCAAAATGACTGTACAGTTTGGGCTATCCATGGTAGGGCAACAGTCTTCATGTTGCATTTAACTCTACTTAGCTTTAAGATTATTATCTTAATCCGTTTGTATTAATGTATTCTACTGTACAGCGTTGTGTACATAAGTAGCGCTTTATAAATATATACATACATACTTAGCCTACAGGTTCTATGCGCCTATTTAGGGGAATGAGACATAGGGCCTCAGCTCTATGGTACCCATACCCCTGCAAGAATGGACAAAATTGTAGTGCTGCATAGGGACTGCACTACTCCTTTTCAGTAAATAAGGATATGTTGTCAGAGGTAAGATAGCCACAGGATTGAATAACCGCCTAACATGTCACAGAACTCCTTAACATGTGTTCAGTGCTGGTAAACAAGCAAGCCAAGTCAAACAACTTACCTATGCAGGGAACATCATAAAGAGTAGAGGGTCCACATTTTTTTTTACTGGGGGAAGGGATACAGAAAGAACAAAATAACAAAATATTTTCCAATAAAATAAAAACTCTAGAACATTTCCAGCTAATTTATGTTTGCCAACACTGAACACTCTCTAAAGGGGAGAGATTGTGTAAAAAACAAGAATGTGCTGAGAAAAGTTGTGCTTTGGGCTAATTTACTGAAACATATTCTAAAAACCCTGCTAGTCCTGTCCATCCATTCTTCTTCCTGATTACTCCTTTCCCAGGCTGTGCAAGGGACAGGGGGACACACTGCACTGTCGGACAGGAACCAATCAGCAACTAGATGGACCTGATAGGGAACAGGTCAACTAGTAGTTAGGCAGGTTATATATAGGCATTATGGGTGAACGTGATGGACGTATGTCTTTTTTCAGCCCAACTTACTATGTTACTATGTTTAGAAGCCTGTCTTTGCTTGTGTGAATGCAGGGCTGTGATTGGTTATCCCCCTTCTACTGTGCTTCTGGCAGGACAGTAAGGCACTCCACCCCTTATTTAAAACATGGACAGGCAGAATAGCAGAACTAAGGGTAGCTTCAATAAATGGGCAAGTTTTAAAGTTAATGGTCATTTTTAGCCCAGAGTAAAAGCTGATGCTTTTAATCTGATAATGACTGTATTTATCATTGCCTACAAGATTAGCGAGATTTTCACTTATGCTGTCTCATTAAGGTTTCAGAAAGTAATTTATTTCTGGGTAAGGTTTTTTTTCTTAGCTAAGCAAAACCGATTTATACAATAAATATACATTTTCCAGCGGCTAATTGTTCATAATTTGCAGGGACCAAGGGAGAAAGACTCTTTTGCAGAGGCTATCAATTAAAGGCTGTAGTTGTCAATCATGTTTTCTGTAATTTTAATGTTAATTTGCTTACAGACCATAGTGACATTTATGACATTATGTGACAACTTTTAGGTTAGGAAAACCTATTTTTTCTGTATTACAATTATTATAATATTATATTATTATTATAATATAATATTAATACGCTTTAAAAGTTCAGATGCTACATCAGGTAGGTATTATTTGCTACTTCGAACTAGGAGAGGTCAGTCAAGTGTTTTATTGGATGATTATTTTCCTGATCAGTGTATTATAATTAATATCTACTGTACGACTGTTTTCTATACACATAGAAATCGTCGCCACCACCACAGTAATAGGAGTATTACATTTCTGATCGTGCTTACCTTACTATAGCACGGAACCATTTTCCAAGATTTAGGTTTGCAGGCGGATTATTTATCGAGCTGTACCAATCATGTGACCACCCGCTAATTGTGCGGATTGGTTGATTTCTTGACGCGCGTTGCTGTTGAGTGTATGGCAAAGTGGTGCCTGAGACGGAGCTTCTGTCTCAGCCATGGCAAGTGTTCACGAAAGCCTATACTTTAACCCCATGATGACTAACGGGGTAGTTCACGCCAATGTGTTCGGTATCAAGGACTGGGTGACACCATACAAGATCTCAGTGCTGGTGCTGCTGAGCGAGATGACCAAAGATACGAAAATTAGCTTGGTGGAGAAGAGGCGCTTAAACAAGCAAATCCTTCCCCTCTTGCAGGTTAGTATGTATGTATGTATATCTTTATTTATAAAGCGCCACTTATGTACGCAGCGCTGTACAGTAGATCAGCGAAAGCCCTCTCAAAGGTGCAGCTTGGACTGAAGTTGTCCTCTGCCTGCCTAAGTTTTCTATGTTGGGATAGCTGCACATAAGTTTGATCTGGAAATGGGTGTTTTACTGTGTAGAAACAATTTGGTAAATAATGGAGAGCGTTTATGTGTATGAGATCTGTCATATGAAATGCCCTTACACCCCATATACAATAAAGGGCACAGCACACAAAGTATTTCCTCTGCTGGTCTTTGTTGCCCCTCTAGCAGCCCTCTTACACCAAAAAAGTTACACCACTTCGTACAGGTAAGGAGCATTGGCTTTTGGTGTTCTACAATGTAGAACCAATTTGGTAAAAAGTGGAGAGTGTTATGTGTATGTGATTGGTTATATAGAATGCCCCTGCATCCCATATACACTTAGGGCAGTGGTTCTTAACCTTCCTAATGCCACCATCCTTTAATACAGTTCCTCATGTTGTAGTGACCCCCAACCATAAAATTATTCCTAAGACCATCGGAAATATGTGTTTTCTGAATGTCTAAGGTGACCCCTGTGAAAGAGTCGTTCGACCCCCAAAGGGGTCCTGACCTGCATGTTGAGAACCACTGACTTAGAGTTACAACCCACAAAACACTCCCTCTGCTGGTCCTTGATGGCATCCTCTAGCACAGCGGTTCTAAACCTGTGGGTCGGGACCCCTTTGGGGGTCGAATGATTCTTTCACAGGGGTTGCCTTAGACCATCAGAAAACACATATTTCTGATGGTCTTAGGAATAATTTTATGGTTGGGGGTCACCACAACATGAGGAACTATATTAAAGGGTCACGGCATTAGGAAGGTTGAGAATCGCTGCTCTAACAGCTCTCCCCACGCCAAAATCTCAGGATCTGCTCCCCACGTGGTTACGCCACAATTTACAGATAAGAAGCATCGAAGGGAGGTGCCCACCTGCCTCTCCTTTCATGGTAGACATTTTTTCCACCAGGATACCATTCACATTCAAGTGCAAATATAAGCTGGCTTTTATGGTAAGTTCCCAGGTAGGCTACCAGGACACTCCCCTCAAATTATTTACACTAAGCGCTAAATTTAGAGCTACTATTAAGGACAAATATTACTTTAAAATGCTTTATTCAGCACTACCCTAGTATTAGTGATTAATGTGATATTTGACATTTCTCTTGGTCATTTAAATCCCCTTTAATGTAATATTGCTGTCAGATAAAAATTAAAAGCAATTCCTAAACATCTGCAAATAAAATGATACTGAATATAAATCAATGATGAGCTCTTGTTTGTATTAATATTTAAGTGCTGCTGTGCTATTTTCTTTTTTAATTTAACTTAAAGGACAGGTCAAGCCAAAAAATAATTTTGACTAATAAAAGAAAGCATAATTCTAAGCAACTTTCCAATATGAGTTTATTAAAAAAAATGCAGTGCTTTAAAAATTATGTGTTAATGTAATTGCTTAACTCCTGGTTATGACTTCTAAAACAATATTGCAAAGCCAGTCTCCTGCAGCAAGTCAGGTCTGTCAGTCTGCTACATTGTTTCATATGCCAGAGCCACCAGGGCAGATAATATAAAGGGACAAACACTGCTTAGAACTATGTTTTCTTTTATTAGGAAAAACATATTTTTTGGGTTGACATGTCCTTTAAAATCTGATTTTAGATCGTAGAGCTCTCAGGAATTATATTGATAAATGTATCAATGACACACATTGGCATAATTCAGAACTTTTCTTTTTTTTTCTTACCCTATCATAAATGCCAGTTTCTTTTGTATAGGTACGGGACCCATTATCCAGAATGCTTGAGACCTGGGGCTTTCTGGATAAGGAATCTTTCCGTAATTTGGATCTCCATACCTTAAGTCTACTAAAAGTATTTTAAACACCATTTAAATACTATAGAATTGGAATAATTATATCTTAGTTGGGATCAAGTAAAAGTTACTGTTTTATTATTACAGAGAAAAAGGGAATCGATTTTAAAAATGTGTATGATTTGCTTATAATGAAGTCTATGGGAGATGGCCTTTCTGTAATTCAGAGCTTTCTGGATAACGGACCCCATACGTGTACTAATTTTGTAGACTATCCTAAATATTTAGCACTAGCACAAAAAGGCAATTATATACTTGCCATATTTGATTTAATATATATAAAATGGAAAGTCTTTATACAGTTGCATTCTAAACATTTTTTCCCAACTTTTTGTTTTCTAGGGACCAGATATGACTCTCTCAAAATTAATTAAGATTGTTGAAGAGTGCTGTCCACATGTAGCAAGCTCTGTCCAGATCAGGTAGGTTACTTTTCTCTTCATTTTCTGGATTCAGGTTACATTTTTCTCTTGCGCCACCAGTGATTTGTGCTAGTGTTCTAGTTTAAGTGTAAGAACCGACAGAGTGGTTGAGTCACCCGCAATAAATCTCTGCTATCACGGGCGAGAAACTGCTCCGAAAAGGCTTTCCACCAGCAACAATAGGAGTCCCCGGTAGAAAGCCCTTCACATCGCTTTGTTTTCTGAAGTCACGCAAAGGTGCCTGCACTAGGAAATTCTGTACGACTTCAGATTAACAAAGCAATGCGAAGGGCTTTCAACTGGCGGCTCCTATTGTTGCCGGTGGAAAGCCTTTTGGAGCAGTTTGTTGCCCACGATAGTAGAGATCTATAGCAGGCGACACACTTTGTAGGTTCTTACCCTAACCCACAAAAAGACATATTCTGAGGGGCTAATTTGCACCAGCACAGTTGCCCATAGCTGCCAAGCAGTTCTTTGTTTTCATTTTGGCACTGATCAGAACTGATTTCTGATTGGTTTCTATGGAAAGCAGCACTTGTGCAGTTTAGAACCTGTGTTAATTAAATTATCTATCTATATGTAGATTTACCACAGTATATATTTATAAACTACACAATTATCTGCAATATTTGCTTTTAATTCAGAATAAAGTTGATGGCTGAAGGAGAACTGAAGGACATGGAGCTATTCTTTGATGATCTTGCAGATTCTTTCACAGGAACTGAACCTGAAGTGCATAAAACAAGTGTTGTTGGTATGTGAACTTGAATATTTAATATTGCCACAGAGTTATTAGTTCATAAAGAGACATACATCTTGAGAAATATATAAATACTCTCAGGCAGGCCAATAACACTGATATAATAATCTCTCTCTCTCTGTTGTCAGTGTACCTTGGCACATTCCATTGTGAACAGTGATTTCCCCTGTGCTTTCTGGATAATGGGTCTCTGATTAGTTCTGATTAGTTCCATACCAGTAGTTATATGTAAAGTTTTGATGTTTAGTATTGTTCTGTGTGTCTGGTGATGTGTCTATTAAAATAAAAAAGGCATAATTATATGCACATACACACACACAGCTGCACATGCTTTTACTGATGTGCAACTGTTTTTTTTCAATAGGACTTTTCCTTCGACACATGATCTTGGCATACAACAAACTTTCCTTCAGTCAGGTATACAAACTGTACACATCATTGCAGCAGTATTTTCAGAGTGAGAAAAGCAAGGCCACTTCAAAGCCAGATAGTAATGAGGGAGACATGGATCTTAGTAACACCGAGGAGGAAGAAGGAAAACTAGAGAAAGAAGATCTGGATTTTCCTATTGGGTAACTTGTCTGAATTATAGTTCAACAGGGGTTATCGTCATTTTTTTCTTCAGTGAGAGTTGTCATATTTCTTTCCTTTAGTGACAAGCTAATAAAGACTGCTTGATGATACTTTTATTTTGCAGTATTCTGAAACTGAGCATCACCTTCTCATATTTACTGGGTAACTATAAGTATGCATGGAAGGTACAGCTTCCCTTTAAGTAATTTATTATTCACTAATGGACCACCAGACTGCTGAATTAAGTTTACTTCAGGGGAAAGCTCTTCTGACATAGCTTTATGTCACTGTACATTGTAAAACTGGCATACACAAATAGATCTACTTGTTTGGTGAAGTTACCAATGGGTCTTTGCTGAATTTGGCCACACTTGTGCAGTGCCAAAAGTGGGCTAATCCAATCATAGACTCCCAGGCCAACTAATGAATCCTATCCTTGACTAATAGATACATAATAGACAGTACCACAACAAGGTGACAATGCATATTTTGCAGATAGGCTTTCCAGACCAACCAGCAGACTGTCAGAAGGGGGGTGGGGAGTAGGAAGCTTTTACTTATCCATGTATGGCCAGCTTAAGGGCTCTGGTACACGGGGAGATTAGTCGCCCGCGGCAAAACTCCCTGTTCGCGGGCGACTAATCTCCCCGAGTTGCCTTCCCTCTGCCATCCCACCGGCGAACATGTAAGTCGCCGGCAGGATGGCAGACGCAGCGGCGCGATTTTGCGCAAATCGCCGAAAAAGACTCGCGAGGCGAAAAATTTGAGTCTTATATGAAGCTCAAACTGCAAGCAGAGTGAGTAACTTCATATAAACTAGCAAAAATGTGTCGAGGACTATAAGTATACATTAACCCTGTTTGAAAATAATTTAGGAAAGACATAGTGGTGGCTTTGTTATGCTGAAAAAAGGACTTAACCTTTTGGTTTATAGTTTGACTTTAAACAAAGATAGCAAAGGAGTAGTAAACTGCTAAATGTTATTTCTTATTTTTCACATTTTGTAGGGAGGAAGACTTGGCTTGCAACGGCCCTTTATCTCAGAAACAAGCAGAATATTTCCTGTCTCAACAGGTATTAAAATTTCACTTCTTTCCTAAATAATATGTCTGTCTCAAAGGTTACGTCTTCATGTTTTTTTTAAGGGGTTTGTTTTCATTATAACTGTGTTACCTGGCTTTTAACTGCTGTAAAACAACATGAAATAAATCATATTAAAAGTGGTCTTCACTTTAAATGCTGGTGACTGGCCTTGTAGTAAATTTGCATACACAAACTTTCATATTGTTATGAATTGTGACCCCTGGCAAAACCTTGCATGTTCTGCCCCTACTCAAGTCATTCCTTTTTGCTTTTCATCAAATTTTACTATCTCATGGAGAAATTTACTATACAGGTATGGGATCCCTTATCCGGAAACCCATTATTCAGAAAGTTCCGAATTACGTAAAGGCCTTCTGCCATAGACTCCATTATAAGGAAATAATTCAAATTTTTAAAAATGATTTCCTTTTTCTCTGTAACAATAAAACACTACCCTGTACTTGACCCTAACTAATTATAATATAATTAATCCTTATTACATTAATCCTTATTGGAGGCAAAACAAGCCTATTAGGTTTATTTAATATTTAAATTATTTTTACCAGACTTAAGTTATGGAGATCCAAATTATGGAAAGATCCCTTATCCGGAAAACCCCAGGTCCCAAGCATTCTGGATAACAGGTCCCATACCTGTACTGAATTCTGCATATACAAAATGTATCTAATGGAGTTGCAGAAAATAAGCTGGTGTTGGACATTGCAATTTGCTGCTATCATCATGATGGAAAAATGTAATTTTGCTTAAAATACTAGCAGATGATCAGATGTGCATATGATTTTTTGTGAATGCGAACCACCCCTTTTTGATAACTACCTATTTTTTTGTTCAGTCACATTATGTGCTCCAAGGTTCATGCAACTTTCAAGACTTGTTTGTGAAAATGCAAAAGACTTGGAGGCAAAATGTACCTATGCTCACAGAATGTATTCACTGCGCATATATTTCAGGCTTCTTTACTGAAGAGTGATGAGAGCAAGGCCCTGCCCCCAGTTTTACTGCAAAAGGAACTGAATAATTTGCTGAAATTCAACCCTGATTTTGCAGAAGCTGTAAGTATTAATATTGGGTACTTTGCCTTTGTGTGTATTTGTTATTCCTTTTCTTTAATTATATGATCCTGGTTTGATCTTTTAGAGAGAGTAGTTGAGTAACCTTTATTATTTCAGGATAATTTGTCATGTAGGTGCCCCAAACTGCCTGTTTGGTTATTCATATTTTGACTTTCTGATAGTAGTGAATACAAGTGTGCTAGCTTTTGTGAAGGAGACATAGGACAGTAACTTTGTAGTAAATTGTTAGATATACACACTTAAGAGAGCAATATCCTAATGCAGAGGTTCCCAACATTGTGTCACATTTAAATGGGGAAAAAAAATGTCTGGGAGCAACACAGGAAGGAAAAGAGGGGTGCCATAGTTCTAGGATTGTCACTGGGAGCAACATCCAAGGGGTTGGAAGGCTACATGTTGCTCATGAGCCACTAGTTGGAGATCACTGTCCTGATAGAATTGCATTTTATTAGTATGCTTTAAAACAATAAAATCTCAAGTTCTCTAGAATGGCAAGGGAAGGATTAGGTTTACAGGTTCACATATGCTGCTAGAAAGATATGCAGTATGTATAAGATCTATTATATTGATGCTTGGGACATGATGCTTGGGTGTTTTCTGTGGTGTGGTGCACCATGCCCTAAGGTGCAGTAAATGACGAGCTATAGTTCAGCAGCCACGGTTACATAGGCTGATTTTTTTTAAAAGACAGCAACATTGTTTATAGGAATTTAACCATTTCACCTAAGTAAGTCTATTAAGCTGAAATACTGTATTAAACCCTGTTTTTATTCCATGTTTCTTGCAGCATTACTTAAGCTATTTAAACAGCCTACGTGTTCAAGATGTGTTCAGCTCAACACACAGCCTCTTGCATTACTTTGATCGTTTAATTCTCACCGGTGCAGAGAGTAAAAGTAATGGAGATGAAGGATATGGGCGGAGTTTGCGATATGCTGCACTGAATCTTGCTGCCTTGCACTGCCGCTTTGGACACTAGTATGTTTGGATATGTTAAATGCATACCAGCCATAAAAGGGCAAGATAACAAGATATAGTCTAGTTAATAGTATATTCATTTTCAGTCATAAATCATAATATAAAGGGTAATGTTTGAACTTGTGTGCAATATATATAATATCTGTGTTTACATCTAGTCACCAAGCGGAACTTGCACTTCAGGAGGCAATCAGGATAGCACAGGAGTCCAGTGACCATGTGTGTTTGCAGCACTGCTTGGTGGGTACTCCTGGGAAATGAGCTATTCTGTAACTTAGTCTGCCTGTGTCCATCTGTTTTTTTTCCTTAATATTCAGTGCAGCTGATAATTTATTTCTAAAACATGACTTTTATTTTCTTACTGTATTGACAGTGTCTAAGACAGGTCATTGCTTTCAATTTGAATAATCACCTTTTATTATATATACATTTTCAGAGCTGGCTGTATATCCTGAAACATAAGAAAGGTGTAGACAGCAGTGTTTTATTGGAACATTCTGTGAAGAAAGCCATACACTTTGGACTACCAGTAAGCATTTCTGTATTTACAAGACCATTTTGCTACCTTGCTAATGATGGGGGTGTTACATAATTTTAAAATATGAAACAGCTGAAGAATCAAGGGGGAAAAATACATTTTTAGGCTTTAATCCCTCTGAGTGTCAAAGTACCTTTTTCCCCTGGCCTTAAGATAACAACATACTTCTTTCACAGCAACTATTTTCTTAAATTTATAATTAGTGATGAGCGAATCTATCGCGTTCCGCCATAAAATTTGCGAAAAGGCGAAAAATTTTCTTTTTTGGTTGTCTGTGCTTTTTTAATGTGACCGCGGCCAATTTGGTGTGAATTTTTCTGTGGCAAATTTTCATGGACGTTTCGTGAAACAATTCGCTGCAAATCCATGTCTGGCGAAAAAATTTGCTTATCACTATTTATAATTCATTTCTTGGTTCAGGGCAGTCACCAAACCCCTCAGAGGTTTAATTAGTTGTGAATTTGTAGGGGGTAAATTTCAGAGTGCATAAAGAATAGTTTGAAAGGGAGGGATCATACTTTTACCTTATGCTGTGCTAATTATGATGTTAGTTAGTTAATCAACTATTTAATAAATCTTTAAACTGTCAAAATCAAGTTTTATGACCTTAAATAATGTTACCAGGTACTTATAACCTAAGTAACCTGGCCTGGTGAATGCTATGGAGCATATTTATCAAAATGTGAGATTAGAGCTTACCAAAAAAAATTCACCCACTTTCTATTCATTCCATCAGATTTTTAGAGGTGTATTTATTAATGGGCGAAAGATTTTACAATATAATAAATATGCTTTTAAAAGTCCCATAGGAATGAACAGAAGGAGGGTGAATTTTTCTATGGTGACCTCTAATCTCCAACATTTTGGTAAATCTGCCCCTTAATGTTCACTACTATGCTCTCATGTTTAAAGTTGCAGTTAGTAAACTAACACTTCTGTTCTCACAGACCCTTTTCTTTTATTGGTGAAGAGCTGATTAATGACAACAGGGCAATTTTTCTGAAACCATTATATATATATATATATATATATATATATATATATATATATATATATATATATATAAAATAGGGCTGACTAGTGTTATTATTAAGTTCATAACTTTGCTGATCCCAAGATTTATTTTGTTCATTATTTTAAGCAACTGAACTTGTACAGTTATAGCTTGTCCTTTCAGTTTGTATTGGACTTATAACATATTTGTTAATGCACTGGGTTATTATACATCTTTTTGCAAACATTTATTTTTAATTTAGTTTTAAAGCAGATGGGGGTGGAGGAGCTGGGTTATTATATTTTTACTGACATCTATAGTAGGCCCATATATAATATATATATATATATATATATATATATATATATATATATATATATATATATATATATATATTTCCCTTTCAGTATTTGGCCTCCCTAGGCATACAGTCCTTGGTTCAGCAGAGAGCTTTGGCAGGGAAGACAGCTGACAAACTCATGGATGCCCTGAAGGACTCTGATCTTCTTCACTGGAAACACAGCCTGTCAGAACTTATTGACATCAGTACAGCTCAAAAGACAGCAATTTGGAGACTGTATGGACAGAGGTAAGGGCTGTTCCCATCCCGAACAATAAAAATGTAAATATAACTGTACATGACTCACTCAATCTAGGTGAACTATACTTAGTATTTGCAGCACAAGTTGCACTGCTTACACAGCTTAACACATTTTTGCTGTACCATAAATCGGGCAATTGCTTTGATATAATAGGGGTAGGCAGGAGAGGCAGCTGCCCAAAGGAGAGGGACAGAGTAGTGAGCAGAAGGGGTACTATTATCTCAAGCAAGCAGCTAGTGATGGGGTATTGCTACTATATATGCTGTGTAATATTTATAGCTTTTATAGAGTTTAGATTTAATCATAAAGTAAAACATTTAGCATTTAACCGTAATTTGCCATGTTGGGTTGGCATGTCCCTTAATAAATTTAATTATTTTTATGATCCTGAACTTTTTGTAAAAGGAGTTTAGTTTTGTTGGGTGGACACCATTAAAGTGGTTTTGTGTTTAAATCCCTCAAACCTAGCCTACAATTTCCAGGTAGAGTGTAGTATGGGCCATGCCTTATGTCACCCCATACTAAAACAGTCTCTCTTATTCTCCTCTCATTTTTTGTTAACATTGTTATGAAATACCATAAAGCTGCTGTTAAAAAGCCAGGGTGTATTAGAAAGTAACATTATTTTTACATATTGTAGTACCATGGCACTTCAGCAAGCCCAGATGCTCCTTAGTATGAACAGCTTGGATGCTGGAAATGTTGGGGTTCACCAGAACAACACAGAATCTTTTGCTGTGGTTCTCTGCAATCTTGCTGAGCTTCATGCAGAACAGGTGAGCTGGTCTGTACTACATGTGTGTTTGAAGCCTCCATAAGAGCTAAGAACATAAGAGAGTGTGGACTTACAGCTTAATACATAGATTTTGCATAATATGTCCCTTGGGGGTCAGGTTTTTTTTTTTTTTTTAAAAAAGCCATCACTTTGTGTGTAAATTAACTTTTAATGACAAAACCATGTTTTTTCAGGGTTGTTTTTCAGCGGCTTCCGAAATCTTAAAGCATTTAAAAGAGCGATTCCCTCCTAATTCCCAGCATGCAAAGGTAAATATTTATTCTTCAATTCATTCCACTCCAGTTGTCATTTAGTAACATAGTAACATAGTAACATAGTAAGTTGGGTTGAAAAAAGACATACGTCCATCAAGTTCAACCATAATGCCTATATATAACCTGCCTAACTACTAGTTGATCCAGAGGAAGGCAAAAAACCCCATCTGAAGCCTCTCTAATTTGCCACAGAGGGGAAAAAATTCCTTCCTGACTCCAAGATGGCAATCGGACCAGTCCCTGGATCAACTAGTACTAAGAGCTATCTCCCATAACCCTGTATTCCCTCACTTGCTAAGAATCCATCCAGCCCCTTCTTAAAGTTATATAATGTATCAGCCAGCACGACTGATTCTGGGAGGGAAAACTTCACAGCTCTCACTGTAAAAAATCCTTTCCGAATGTTTAAATGGAACCTCCCTTCTTCTAAACGGAGTGGGTGCCCTCGTGTCCGTTGGAAGGACCTACTGGTAAATAAAACATTAGAAAGGTTATTATATGATCCCTTTATATATTTATACATAGTTATCATGTCACCTCTTAAGCGCCTCTTCTCCAGTGTAAACAGACCCAACTTGGCCAGTCTTTCCCCATAACTGAGACTTTCCATACCCTTTACCAGCTTAGTTGCCCTTCTCTGGACCCTCTCTAACTCAGTAATGTCCCGTTTGAGCACTGGAGACCAAAACTGAACAGCATATTCTAGATGGGGCCTTACCAGCGCTCTGTAAAGGGGAAGAATAACCCCCTCCTCCCGTGAATCTATACCCCTTTTAATACAGCTCAAAACCTTGTTTGCCCTTGCAGCTGCTGCCTGGCATTGCTTGCTACAGCCAAGTTTATTATCTACAAGGACTCCAAGGTCCTTCTCCATTATGGATTTGCCTAGTGCAGTCCCATTAAGGGTATACGGGGCTTGCATATTTTTACATCCCAGGTGCATGACCTTACATTTATCCACATTAAATCTCATCTGCCACTTAGCTGCCCAGATTGCCAGTTGGTCAAGATCCTGCTGCAGGGATGTCACATCCTGGATAGAATTGACTAGTCTGCAGAGTTTTGTGTCATCTGCAAACACTGATACATTACTCATAATACCCTCCCCTAACTCATTTATGAACAAATTAAACAAAAGTGGACCCAGTACAGAACCCTGAGGGACCCCACTGAGGACCTTATTCCAAGTAGAGAATGTACCATTAACAACCACCCTCTGTACCCGATCCTGTAGCCAGTTTTCTATCCATTTATCTATTTAGTTGCGCGTGTGTGTTTATGTGTGTATTGCACAAACAAAATCACTTCATGTATTTCTTTTAATGTAAAGCTGGTGCTAAAGTAAGTAATACAATTTGACTGAAACCTTGTATTGCGTCAGTAAACTTATTGTGATTGTAGTTGTCGTCTTTCTGCATCCAAGCAAGTAATTTTTTAGTTGGAGTATGCCTTTATGCCTATGTATCCCCATCTATCTATCCAGTTAATGTACTATGCATAGAATGTACCATGCATAGAAACTGGCATACCTAAACTACTTCTGCTCTAACCAACTCATTTAGATCTAAACTAATTGATATTGCCTTTGCAGAAATTAACATGTATCTAGCTAGGTGGCATAGACAGATAGACACATAGATAAAAGTTTGGACCTGGACAAACTGGCATTCTGGGTGGCTAAGTGACAGATGAGATTCCATGTTGATAAATGTAAGGTTATCTACCTTGAATTTAAAAATATGCAGGCACCTTTATCCTTAATTGGACTAAGTTTGGCAAAGGACGTGGGGGATAATGAACTTAGCTGTAACAAGAACCGCAAATCAGCAGCAGGAAGGGCCAGCAAGGTTTTGAGCTGTATTAGGGCTCTGGCACACAGGGAGATTTGTCGCGGGCGTTTCCTCTCAAGGCAACTTCCACAATTTCACTGAAATCGCGCCGCCGCGTATGCCAATCCCACCGGCGATTTACATTTTCGCCGGTGGCATGGCATTTCGGGGAGATTAGTCGCCCGCGAACATGGAGATTTGTCGCGGGCGACTAATCTCCCCGTGTGCCAGAGCCCTTAAGAGTTATGCAATGTTTTCACTAGCCCCTTTTAAGCTAATGGCACATAGGTCATTTTCACCCCGGCATATATACCGGATGGCATAAAAATTAGCCGCATGGGGGAAAATATATTTTGAGTTGGGATGTTTGAGATGACAAGCAGTTAAACAGGTTTATTAGACAAGAAGGCTGAACTCAATGGATGTGTGTCTTTTTTTTTTCTCAACTTCAGTTACTGTAACTACCTATGTATGTAATATTTTTTTATGCGTGATTTACTAGGGCTAAAGGAAAACATGTATTGTTATAGACAACTATGCTTCCAGGCCTTGAATGCTCACTAAGACTAACTGGCAGTTTTGCTTTTAGCTTTGGATGCTGTTTGACCAGAAAATTCAGTTTGACAGAGCAATGAATGATGGCAAATATCATACAACTGAGTCACTGGTAACTGGCATTACTGCACTAAACAGCGTGGAGGGATTGTACAGGTACAACAAACTGCTCATTTCATGCATATCTGTGTGTATTTTAGATTTTAAAGATGTAGGGGAAGGCCATCTCCCATAGAGCTCATGTAAGCAAATTATTGTAATACATTATTTACATTTTCTCTGTAATAATAAAACATTGTAACTAAGCTGCATGATGGCAAATTGGTTTTATATTTTAATACATTTTAAGCATAATTAAGGTATAGTGATCCAAATTACAAAAAGATCCCTTATCTGGAACCCCAGGTCCCAAGCATTTCAGATAACCGATCCTGTACCGGTATCCTGTATCCAGAAAGTTCCGATATAACAGAAAGGCCATCTCCCATAGACTCCATTTTAATCAAATAATTCACATTTTTAAAAATGGTTTCCTTTTTCTCTCTTTTTGTCACTGCTCTAACCCGACTAACAAATGACGTCCTATCGGCTAAAGCCAAAAAACACTACTCGCTACTAATACTTCTCGATCTCTCTCCTGCTCTCTTCTCCTCCAGTCTCTCCGCTCTCTTGGCCTTTGTGACACTGCCTTATCCTGGTTTTCATCTTATCTCTCAGATCGATTCTTCAGTGTCACTTTGCAAATTAATCAATTCTATTGGCTTTCAGTACCACCTTTATGCTGATGATACTCAGATCTATCTCTCCTCTCTTAATCTCAACCCAGAGCTTCTAACTCGCGTCTCTTCTTGCCTGTCCGCTATCTCCACTTGGATGTCCCAACGTTACCTTAAATTAAACCTCTCTAAGACCGAATTGGTCCTCTTTCCCCCATCCAACACCCACATTGTTCCCGAGGTATCTACAACGGTTAAAGTGGACCTGTCACTCAGACATAAAAAGCTGTATAATAAAAGCCCTTTTCAAGTTAAACATGTAACCCAAAGCCATTTTTTTATTAACACATCTATACCCATTATATAAGCAATTAAAAGTCCCTGCTGTTAATCATATATTGCCTGACCCGCCTCTATGCCTTAGGCATAGGGGTGGGGCAGACAGTTACTTTCACTTTCAATTCAGAACTTTTTAGACGTCACTGCACTCCTCACATTCCCCCTCCCTCCTCACCATCTAATTGTGTAACCAGCGCATGGACTTTGGCATCAGGTCCCCCCATACTGGCACAGAAACAGGGTGCACAGCTTGCCTTAATAACAGTGTCCACAAAATGGAGCCTGCCTGTTTTTTGGAATTGGGAATTCCAGTGCTGAAGGAAATAAGTTTTAAAAAATGTATATAGTGTAATTGAAGTTTATTTTGCCTCGACAAACACAATAGAAAACAATTTGTAATTATTTCTTAGGGTGACAGGTCCCCTTTAACAATTCTACCATTATCCCATCTTCCCAGGCCCGGTGCCTTGGGGTTATCCTTAATTCCGCCCTGTCCTTCACTCCTCATATCCAATCACTTATCAAATCATGTCACTTTCACCTAAGAAATATTTCCAAAATACGATCATTTATCATCCAAGATGCTGCCAAAATTCTGATTCACTCTCTCATCATATCTCGCCTGGACTACTGTAACTCCCTATTAATTGGCCTTCCCCTCCAAAGACTGTCCCCTCTCCAGTCCATAATGAATACTGCTGCCAGGCCCATACACCTCTCCAACCGCTCCTCTGCCGTGCCACTCTGCCAATCCCTGCACTGGCTTCCCCTACCATCCAGGATAAAATTCAAACTAATGACTCCTCTCTCATTCCCCCCTCACACACTTGCATTCAAGACTTTGCAAGGGCTGCCCCCCTTCTCTGGAATTCGCTCCCACAAACTGTCAGACTTTCTCCCAATCTCTCTGCCTTCAAGAGATCTCTAAAAATGCATTTATTTAGAGAATCTTACCTTAATCTAGTTTAACATAAACTCAGTGTGCTGCTAAAAGCAATACCCTATGCCACACCTTTCACAACTCTGTCATGCCCATTCCCACACCTTGTGTCTCAACCCTTTTTCCTTGTAGATTGTAAGCTCTTTTGGGCAGGGCCCTCTTCACCTCTTGTATCAGTTATTGATTGCTTTATATGTTACTCTATATGTCCAATGTATGAAACCATTTATTGTACAGCGCTGCGGAATATTTTGGCTCTTTATAAATAAATGATAATAATAATAATAAAACAGTACATTGTACTCGATTCCAACTAAGATTTAATTAATCCTTACTGGAGCCAAAACAATCCTATTGGGGTTAATTACTGTTTAAATAATTTTATTAGCACATGTAAGGTAGGAGATCTGAATTATGGAAAGACCCCTTATCCGGAAAACCCCAGGTCCCAAGCATTCTGAATAACTGGTCCTATACCTGTACAGCTTTATAATAACACTTGAGTTTACAAACTGTAACTTGATCTTAAAGGGGTCATGAGTGATGCATTTCAACACCATGTTTTTTTAAAAACACCTCTATAATTATGTTTCATAGTGCACGATAGGGGCTGGTTTAAGAGCATAATTGCAGTTGCCAATAGCAACCAGTCTAGCACTAGTGATGTGCAGGTCAACAAAAATTTGGCCCGCATCTGACCCTAACCCACCCAATTCAAACCCCAAACCAACCCAACCCGGTACACTGTCACCTCTTATATACCTGCACCTGTCCTGTACCTCTGATGTCACTGGAGGGGACAGGCACAAATATATATGCGATGACTGTGAGAAGGAGGAGGAAATTGAGTGCAGTGATAGATGGGGTAAAGTTCATCCCCCAACTTTATGGAAGAATTTTTTTACTACCCCGACCCGCAGATTAACCTGTAGGATTCAGGTTGGCCCACTAACATCTCTTTTAGTAAATGAGCCCAAATTAAATATTAACATTTGCCAGTAGATGGTGCTAAAGTGCTGTCATCTTTGGCCTATATTCTATGAATAAAAAATGTGAATAACCTGTGTTTTTATTTACAGGAAGGCTATTGTCTTAAAAGCTCAAAACCAAACTGCAGAAGCCCATAAAATTCTACAAGTGCTGCTTAGTCACTGTCAGAAGATAAAGAACATTGAAATGGTGATTCGGTATGTACTAAATTGGTTTCTTTATTTACAACCTGCCTTTATGCAAGCATCGAAAGTCACATTGATAAGCTCTTTGCCTGGTACTTAATCTTCCCTAAATTTACAGCAGTGCATTATAGCATATACATCCAATACTTGCTGTTTGTCTCTTAAATAAATCTAGATATCTCTGATATCACCGGTATAATTCTTTTACACATTGTGGTTACTAAATACATTCCAGGTTTTCCTTTTTTTTCTTATATTAAAGCATATTTGGTCTTTTTGGACACATTTTCTTTTTATTCTTTGCCACAAATATATATTACGATACACCTAAATATAGTATATATTGCCTCAATACCTTTAAATTGCCCCACATGCAGTCTCTCTAATTTTTCAGTGACATTCCCATAACCTGCAACTTGGTATAATTTTAATGCTCTTATGGCCAGAAATTAACTCTCATTGTCCACTCTTTCTCTTTAACCATTTTGTTATGAAATGTAGTAAAAAGGTTTAAATAGAAGAACTAGGATGTCATTTTTTAGTAGTATGCAAGCATTCGTGTTCCCTGGCCTAGGCTATTGCCTGTCATGATCACAATATTATTTGAAAAAATTAAAAATAAACATTTTCACAGTGTTTAAATATTTTGGTTGTTTTATTGAAAATCAAGTAAGTAATATATTATTGTTGTTGTTGTTGTTTCCCTGCTATCCCTAGAGTCCTGCTGTCCTTAGCAGAGCTATACTGGAGGTCTTCCTGCCATCCTGTAGCATTGCCAGTTTTACTTAAGGCCTTGGCTCTGTCACGAGAATATAGACTCCAGTCTCTAGCTTCAGAAACTGTGCTCAACTTGGCTTTCTCTCAGGTAAACATATTGCTGTCACAGTATAACTTAACTTACACATGCTGTGCCTATGAATGCTGAAATACACATTACAGAATTTGGAAGTTGACTAGGTTGAAGAGACAAGAGACCCAGAAATATGTCTGTTTTGCAATGTCTGCTCTGATTATTGTGTTCAGTGTGGGCTTTCACTTCTTTAAACCAAATTATTTTTAGCAGCCTTTCTTGCCAGTAAAAAAAGCATGTCTATTCACATTTTATTTCTCTATGAAAATGTAACATTGGCAGGTTATTGTATCAACAGGAGTATTATAAGGACTCACAGGGAAGCTAAATGGCCTGAAACACTGGGGAAGTTTCTACTTTGTACTTTGATTTGGGTAAAGCACACACATAATATACAGTTGGAGCCTTTAGTTTTAATTAAAAAAAAAACACACACACACAACTATATCCCTGGAGCACCTTGGATGCTAATAATCAATGGGACTTGCCACTTCGGCAGTTGGTGAGGTAGAGGGATTTACAGGATGTGGAAAACCGAGTTATCTAATTCACTGTAGAGGAGGCTTGCAGTGTCATGAAGTATGCTAGAGATTATAATATAGCAATACATAAAAAACCTCACTTTGTTTTTATTCTGCAGCTCATGCTAGGAATTCCAGAACAAGCATTAAGCATACTACATATGGCAATTGAGCCCATTCTGGCTCATGGTGCTGTGCTGGATAAAGGTCGTGCCATGTTTCTGGTCGCCAAATGTCAAGTAGCTTCAGCTGCATCCTACACTCTACAAAAGAAAACTGAAGGTTTGTTCTTATTCACAAATAAGTTTTATTTTATTTGCAGTTTTTCTGCTACTAGATATAATTATTATTACCTTGATTCTGAAAGCCATCTAGTACTTGTATCATTCTGATGGAAGATGTGGATGTACATCATCACTGACAGACTTAGTAGAGACTGCAATAGAAAATGGGTGTTGGTTAACGGCCAGTCTTATCCTTTACAAGCCGCAAGCGGGGGAGGATTAAGCTTGTAGAACCAAGCTGTGGTCCTGGCAATCTCTCTCTATAAAAGCTGAAGGCATGGGAGTGACTAAGCCCTCTGACTCAAACCAGCCCCCAGGTCAAGAATGGCAACAGTGCACGGGAGTGCCAGCCTTTGAAAAATATGACCAGAGGTAAATAGATAGGACCACCATACGGGCTTTACCTTGATATTGTATGGTGGCTTACCAATCTTATGATTATAATTTTGTAACTAAAAACCCCTGTTTTTGTAAACACATGCACTAGCATAGATAATTTACTTATGAAACAGGGGACCAGGGAATGTGCATTGATCAATCCCCCTCTCTTTTTGTATGATTGCAGTAGAAGCATCTGGCTTAAAGGAACACTTCAGTGTAAAAATGAAACTGAATAAAATGGACAGACAGCGCAAAATAAAGAAGTAATCTTCATATAAAGGCTGGAGTGAGCAGATGTCAGTGACTTTAGTGGGGGGCACATGGGACATAACTGTTCAGTTAGTTTGTGAGCAGGCAGGTCCGCTTCAAATGCAAACTACCTGAACAGTTATATTCCATATGCCCCACCCACCCTCAAGTCACTGATTTGGCTACTGACTGCTAACAGCTTAGAGGCCTGTAAGGGCAGTGGCAGACAGGTAGATGAGTCGCCCCACAACAAATGCCATCCCACCGGCAAGAATGTAAATTGCTGGTGGGATGGCATATGCGTCGTAATGATTTGCCAAAGTCGTCCAAGTTGCCTTGAGAGGAAATTTCGGGCGACTTTGGCAAATCACAGCGACGCGTATGCCATCCCACCACCAATTTACATTCTTGCCGGTGAGATGGCATTGCGGGGAGATTAGTCGCCCGTGGCAACTAATCTCCCCGTCTGCCACTGCCCTAAAGGAGGAAGTAGTATTATGGCCATTATGTTAGACATCTGCTCACTCCAGCCTTTATAGATTACATTTTTGGCTTACTAACTATATCGAAAACAATTGTGTCTCCTGAATCCTTCCAAATTTGGAAGTCATAAAAGGAGTGCAAATGCAAAGCTAAGGTTTTATAATAATTCTGGAAGAAAGCAGACAGAAGTGTAGAGTAATACATAATGGTTTAATGAGACAAGAAGGCAAACATATGTCTTGAAGAATTGAGCAACCACAGCTCAGAGCTTTGGCATTGCAAGAAAATTGGCCTCTGTTTGTAAAACTCTGA
The DNA here is from genome assembly GCF_000004195.4 of Xenopus tropicalis. NCBI lineage: Eukaryota > Metazoa > Chordata > Amphibia > Anura > Pipidae > Xenopus > Xenopus tropicalis. The sequence continues at coordinate 162,411,031 of NC_030677.2, forward strand.
CTTTGATTTTGAACTCTTTTTTTATAGTAAAGGGGCAGTGAGAGCAGCATATTCCTAATTCCGGTGTTCATATTACATATTTGCACTACAGGGTGTACTTCTTATGAGGGCTCTTATCCACAATCCCTTGTTTGGAACTTCTGTAGTGTTACCTTTTTTCCATTTGTTTTATTGGTTGTGTATTAACCGTACTAGTTAGATAACCAAAGGGAAAAAAAAGAAAAATCCTTTGCTAATGCTGCAGTATAGAATAATACAAGGAAACGAGATGTACTGTTTCTTAGTTAATAATAAATAAGTTAAATTAAATAAGTTACAAATAAATAAGAGTTTATTTTATACAAGTGGTGACCTTATTGTGAATTGGTTGTTTCTTAAGTAAGAAATATATTTTTTTTTCCTTCACAGCTTTGGAGTCAGCCATTTTAAACCTTAATGAAGCAAAAGCATACTTTGCAATGGTGGACTGCAAAGAGCAGATCCGGGACATCCTGTACTTACAAGCTAGGCTGTACAACACTTTGGGGAACATACAAGAAAGGAACAAATGCTCAATGCTTTTCCGCCAGATGCATCAAGAGCTTCCTTCTCATGGGGTATCATTAGTTATTCGCCTGTAGGAATGTTGCTGCCAAGTGATACAGTACTGTGACTGCTCCTGTACACAGCAAATCCCACTTTCTGGGGGTAAATTGCCCTGGACCATTCACTGGTGGGATATTGGTCTCGAAGGAAGACCTTCTGGATAAAGGTTATGCAATGCATAAAGATGTCCTCTTGAAAGCTACTTCATAAACAGTGATTTTCAGGACAAGTTTTTTTTCAGATGAATTTTTCAGATGAATGTATGCAGCTGAATGCGGCACCTTTTTCTACAGCCTACCTGAGAGCTTTGCTGCCTTTATTTCAAAATATCCATTTCACCGGATTCTGTTATGGTAGGGCATACAGATCTCAGCCGAACAATGTAGTGGAATATGTAGTGTTCTCAACATTATGAACTTGTTTATATTGGTATGGGAAGTACTGTCTGGGGTGTTTAAATTAATTTTTATGCTAAAAGTGTATTCACTGTTAAACCCGCTCTCGAGCAATATCCACTTCATAAATTAAATATGCAAGTTTTCAGTAAAATGCAGTGCAAAATTGATTTCAAGCTTCCTAAGGTGTGAAGACTGGGAAAGACTCACTGCCACCCAAAAAGCTGTGCTGCTGTTTCATGTGCTGTTGAAACATTCAATAAATTCTGCATCAGGTTTTACCATTCAGCTAAATCAAGAGACTGGATATAGAAATAAGGGGTACTTATATTTAATATTATATATTATATTTTTGATGGTGTTTGGGCAAAATTATATTAGTATACAAATACAGGTGTCACCTTTTTTAGTCGTTAGTATCTATTTAACAAATATGGGAAATATTTACAAAAAAATCACAAGAATTGCAAATGTTTGAACTGTTTTAAGTAAGTCCCCCATTTTCTTTATCAAGGGGAGCTGTATAATTTCCTTTCCCCAACTTCCATGGCATAAATAGATACAGGGCACCACAGCAAAATAATTTAGGGCCCTCCTAAACTCAAATTATTAGTCATTGTCCCACTGGGCTCCCTATTGGTGAACTCAACAGTTGCAAACAATGCTTCATTTATATTTTCACCTCTGCCCATCCTGCCATGCAGAACCCTGGCTAATTGGGAAGCAGACTGAGCAGCACAGGGGATCAAGCCTATTGTATTTGTCACCAAGGTTAATGATCCATGGGGCATTTTGTTTATTTTATGGGAAAGAAATAATGAAAACAAAGCACTACAGTGAGTCTGTGAGAATTGCTATACTTATGAACTACACCTATGAAAATGATCACCTCAAAATATAGATGTGTTTTAAACAAATAATGGCTGTTTTCATACCCTTTCCTCGGACAATGCCTAGTCTTCCGTCTCTATATTTTTTTACGAAAGTGATAATGACGTATTCCTTTAGCATGCCTGTATTCCCCCTGGCCAGTATATTGCCCTCCCTTTGTTGCGCTAGTAGGGTGAAGGGAGCTGCTTTCAAAGGTCACACTGGGCTGGGGGTGGTACAGACTGGAATAAAAATGTAATCAGAACTTCAGCCTATGGAAGGATCATGGTGCCCAGTGTTACTGACAAATGGCTTTCCATGCTCAGGACTGGAGTGTTGCTGGACTGGAGGTGATTAGGAACACTTCCAACATGAAATTCTTGCACAGTAATAAGAATGTGTCTGTATCATGTTAAGAAAAAAATGTTTTCAATCAGCAGGACCATATGGTGGCACCTGGTGGCAAAGTTCATACCCCCCTCTTCTTCCATTCACTTTCTGTGCTCTTCTAAAGGTGGCCATACACCATATGATTGGCTCATTTGGCGAGCCCTAACTACAGGGCAAAATGTTTTAATTCAGGGACACAATGTTGTTAAACTCCACGTCTCATCTCTCCATCAGTGCAAAATATGCTCTGGATTGATCAGCAAGCCTCACAGTATTGAGTTGTTTCGCTAATGTGTCAAATATATCATTAAGCTTCCCCATTAAATAAAATGCAAGGATAAAAATTGTTTTTTTCCTTATATAAAATGTTATAGGCAACTTCACACTCTTACTGTAATTAAGAAGGTTGGCAAAAGTCAAGTAATGAATTGTAATTATCCATTTGGTGCACAGCCCAAAGCCATAATTTAGTTCATAGTCACTAAAGATCACGTGAGTTGAGTTGCTATTTTAACATTATTAGAGCTGATGAGAGTTATGGGACTTTTAAAGGGATGCTATGATGTGATCATGTTGCATTTTTTATAAGTGTAACATTTTGCAGAGGCTAAAATATTGTTGAGTGGCCTTATATTTGTACATATTTATACAAGCAATATGATTTTTATTTTAGTACATAAAACATTGGCAGCTGTGGCTAATAAACTCACATGGGTAGTGATGTAGCACCTACTGCATGTCCAAAGTGTACAAATTTTGCATCCAAATGCAATTGCTAACCTATGTGTGTCCCTCTGTTATTAAAAAAGTGCAAATAACTTGCAAGAAGTAAAACAACTCTACAGTATACTCAAAATATAATAATATCTTTATAGAGAGCCATGACTGAGATTTGATAAATGGATCAGTTCTTATGTATTAAAACCATTGTTTTATGAATAGTTTATCTGTTATTTGATAAACAAGGACACTGTATTACTATTTAGGCTTTAGCACACAGGGATACCTGCCGCCATGGCAATCTGCGCTACCGTGGGCAATAGATCTTCTGAAAAAGACTCTCCATTCAATAACATTATGCTCGCCAAAAGTAAAACTTAACACTCGCGGCAATCCATCTTAATCCTGGGTAAATGCGAAGGGAGGCATTTTCCTGCAATTAGGCTGGATTGCCACGAGTGCTAAGTTTATGTCGCCAATAGTAGTGCAAAATGGCAATTTTTAAATTCAGGATTGCCCACACATACTTGTAAAAAGTATATTTTTATGAAAAGGGTTCATTTAGATGAAGCAGAGTTTCACATATGAACTGGTTTAATACAATATATTATTTCACATTGTTCAGGGGTATAGTTTAACTTTCATCCAAGCCTATAACCTGTGCCCACTTTTATTCTGACAATGTGAATGTTCTATTGCATGCATCATAGGGGCGTGTGTCTAATTAAGGTGCTGATATGATCAGTTATTAATAGCTTGCACCACACCTCAGCTCAGAACAGCAACACTGTTTTTCCTTATCACGTTTCCCCAAGTGGCTACAACAGTTGGGAAAGGTTCTAGTGAATAATTAGATTTCCTGGTTTGAGTTGAAAAAATTTAGCTAAACCTTAGGCCCATGGCACACCACGCATTTGCTCTGCCAATGGAAACATGTCAGTATAAACTACATCGTATGGAGATAAGTAACTTTCTAAATTTAAAGTTAAAGATTCTGTACTGTTTCTTAAATATTCAAACCTCTCTGTTTACTTTCCCCCTCTTGGAACCTGTCTCTACATGCAGGAGTCACAGTCAGATTTGCCATAGGTGGCAAGCATCCCTGTGTGCTATAGTATGGTCTAAAACAGTGCTGTCCAACTGGCGGCCCGCGACCCCCCTCTGTGTGGGCCCCCCACCTGTCTGGCTGCTTTGATGGCTTACTCTTGTGTAAGCTTTAAATGGTATCAGTACTGTGATTAACTGCCCCCCCTGCATGGTTCTCACCTCAGATTCAGGCTGTATTGTTTAAACATGTAATCCCCTGTACTGTTCACACCTTTTAATCTCTGCTTGTTCACCCCCTGCAGTGTTCACACCTCAGGCTCAGGCTGTAATCACCCCCATTGTTCACTTCTTCACACCTCAGGAGCAGTAGAAACCCACAAATAATCCCTGCATACTACAAAAAGAACATATACTGAGGTGGTACTGCAATTAAAAAGTTTTTTAATATACAGTTATTGTGCAGACTGTAGGAACAGTGCCAGCATTGTGTCACTGTAGGCTGCCTGTGTGTGCCATACAAACAGGCAGCATAGGGCAAGCAGAGTATGGCACACACAGGCAGGGTATGGAAGGCAGAGTATGGCACACACAGGCAGAGTAGGGCAGGCAGAGTAGGGCAGGCAGAGTATGGCACACACAGGCCAAGTTTGGCACAAACCAGCCAAGAATGGCACACACAGTGAAAGTATGGCAGGGTAGGGAAGGCAGAGTATGGCACACACAGGCAGGGTAGGGAAGGCAGAGTATGGCACACACAAAGGCAGGGTAGGGCAGGCAGAGTATGGCACACAGGCAGGGTAGGGCAGGCAGAGTATGGCAGGTTTTTGCTGTACTACAACCATTAATATGGGTATGGTCATGTGATAACATGGGTGTGGTTTCAAGTGGGTGCGGTTTCAAAAAGGGGAGTGGTCAAAACTGGCTTCCATTATCGGCCCTCCACCACGTAGGTCGGAAAAATTCCGGCCCTCAGTACAACAGAAGTTGGACATCACTGGTCTAAAACATAAAAAAAGTGCCTAGTAGATTTATAAAAACTCACTCTTTCAAAATAACTGACTCCAACACAAATCCTTTCTTTACATAGAAGATTTGTCCCATACAGTGTTAGCTCAACTTCATCTTACATTACATTACATTACATTAACATTTATTTATAAAGCGCCAACATATTCCGCAGCGCTGTACAATAAGTGGGTTACATACATTGGACATACAGAGTAACATATAAAGCAATCAATAACCGATACAAGAGGTGAAGAGGGCCCTGCCCAAAAGAGCTTACAATCTACAAAAGGGAGCTCTCCAACAGATGTATCAGACCCAACTGCCAATTAAAATGTGATTCTGACTTCTGCTTGAAGAGAGACAGATTGCAGAGAGGGGGTTTGTGCAGTATAACTGGAAAGTTTTTCATTTCCCTGAGATGAAGCTTATATTTCATGTTTGTGATAGTTCACCTTTAAGGTCTTCCTAAATGTACCTGTATATTCTGATCCTGTGATGTTTCATTTTGATCACTGATATTTAATGACCAGCCCATTTTAATTATTCTGCATGCAACATTAAAAAGAGCCAGGAGAGACGATAAAGGTGGTCATATAGCCAGGGGCAATTCTGCTCTTCAGGCCACCCTGAGGCAGTTTGCTGCTTCTGGCAACCTGTGGGTTACTGACGCCTGAGGCAAGGTTCTTACTTTATCTCAAGGCAGGGTGCATACCTGCTAACAGCCCTGCCTAATCTGGCCACCCACATGCTGGGCCTAATCAGGTGCTAATGATGCTGTCTGTGATACAGTTCTGTGATACATGGAAATAAAATAACACATGGTGGTCCTTGGGCCCTTGCCCTTACTGTGCTTGAGGCGACTACTGAAGGTTGAGCAGCGCCCAGTTCCCAGAGGATGTCTGTGGCTACCTCTATTCTATAACTGTGCACACTGGCTTCTTTCTGCTGACATTTCCATCTCCATTTGGTTTATGTTTTACATTACCAGGTGCAGTGAATGCTTCTGTATGGCAGAGCTGGGGAGCTTTCCTCTTACCCTTCCCAGCTGATGTGCCACATGTTTCTTTACCATGTGCCTGAAATGCAGAGGGCATATTATTTCATATATCTGATGCAGACATTTTCCCCTCTTGTGCAGATGCATGGCCTCTCTTTTTCCTGCTCAGGAACAAAACAAAAACAAGGTTAGTAATAATGCAATTCCCTTTGCGTTCCCCTCCCAATTCTCCCCCCCTGTCCTGAGCTCTATTGTTCAGTTCCCTTCCCAGCCCTCCCCTACTAGCTGCCAGCCAGTAGGGGCTGAGCTCGTCCTATTTTAAGTGTCATATATATATATAAAAAGACTGAGCGGTACATGTTTTCCTGCTACAACTGCTGGATGGTTAATCCTCATCCTCCACTTACCCATCAAAACACAGATTCTTAGCCAATCGCAGACTGCCTTACATCCTTTCACATCTGGGCCATTCAGAGCCAAGCTGCATGTGCGGAGGGAAGGGGTGGCTGATAATAATGGGGAAGTCCCAAACGTCCAATCGCTAAACGACTCTCATCAACTGCTAGAGCTGCTCGCTAGTGTTGGCACAGGCTGGTGCTGCCCTTGACCCTAGTGCCAGTTACCCAGGCGGCAGGTAAGACACACCATCCCCGTATGTGCTGGGAGCTCCGTGTGTGCAGTGCAGGTTGGGAGGGGGAGCGGGAGTGCCAGGGAGCTGTGCATGGGGGCAGTGCATGGGGGCAGTGCCAGGGAGCTGTGCATGGGGGCAGTGCATGGGGGCAGTGGGAGCCACTGATCTGTAACCTGCACTAGTCCAGCTGCTTTTAAACTACAGCTTTCAGAGTCTGAAGGCAGACGGCTCGACAGTGGCAGGGTTACTATCCTGGTAATTAGGGGTTATTTTTTATTTATGTTATGATGACATGAGATGTTCTTAAAAGTTCTTTTTATTTCCTTAAATACACGAGGATCCATGTTTATTTTTTGATGAGAATCATTCCCTTTCTGGAGCCTTTGGACTTTATTTTCTATTACAGATCCAGTCAAACCACTGTGTATTGCTAGGGGGATCTGATGCCAGCAGCAGAGCAGTGTGTATTTGCATTACAGATCTGCATGTTGTGTGCTTGCTGAGAGCGGCTGGTGTGCTGGCGTTGGGTGTCAGTCATGGGCTAGGGTGCTAGTGATTGTGTCAGAGCAATTAGCTGTAACTAAAGAATGCTGCCAAATCTTACTTCTTATAGCTGAAACAGTATCACTCGGTGTCACTGTCGCTGGTGCAAGGAGCCCCATACTGTATTGTACATTATCAACTGAGAAGCCTGGGGATTGTAGTTAACCTTTCTGTTTCAAGCATTTGGGCACAGTCTCTATTATGGAGAAGCCCTAAGGGTTAATGTGCATCTGTCTGCAGACAGGGCTTCTTTCGGCACTGCCAAAATCCATGTCAGGCTTGTGTGTGTGTTTGGGTGGGGGGTGCAAGATTATTCAGCTCACAGGAAATTATAAAAGGATCATGGGATTTGGGAATAGATCCAGAATGAAAGAAATAGAAGGACCCTCTGAACTAAAAAACTGTGGGAATTTTTACTAGACATGGTCAGTGCTATGTGCAAAAGCAGATATTTTACTGGGAAACTGCAAACCACGGGGGAGGGGAGTGTGCCTTTTTTTGTCTTCACTATTTATTTTTACAGTGCAATGAAGGGAGCCGTTAGTACAATTAGGCTGATTTAATTTTAATTATACATTTACAGATAAAACTGAAAAAGTTTCATATTATTTTTGTTACATGTGTGTTGGCCCAACAATCCCAAGCAATATCTACATACCATGGTTACTGGTCAATTTGTCAGTCAGGGTAGGTCTGAGCAAGCATAACAATATGAATCTGGCCATACTGTTTAAACCTTTAACCTTATACCATAACTGTATGGGATTAGCCCAAGTATTGCTGTTGAATGTCTGCTTGTAATCACTAAGCTGGTTGAGCATTGAAAGTGTTAAAGGGTTACTGTCATGATTTTTATGGTATGGATTTATTTCTAAATTACACTGTTTACATAGCAAATAATTCACTCTACCATTTAAAATGTTATTCTTGAACCAACAAATGTATTTTTTAGTAGTAATATTGGTGTGTAGGCAGCAATCTCAGTGCATTGTGCCTGAGTTTGAGCTTTCAGAAGGAGCCAGCGCTACACATAAGAACTGCTTTCAGGTAACCTATTGTTTCTCCTACTCCCATGTAACTGGAGGAGTCCCAAGCCAGACTTGAATTTCTTACTGTTGAGTGCTATTTTGCTACATTCCCATTGTTCTGCTGATATATCTGTTATTATGATGGGACAATATACCCTTTGGACCTAATAAAATGGTCCCAGTCATTATACTCTTTGTCCTTAGTTTATGCAGAGAGTGTTGCCACACAATATACAAGCACAGCTTTTGTTCTTCCTGATTTCCCAGACACCACAGGAGCAAAACAAAACTATCTACTCTTTTTTCTCTTTTTATTGCTTTTTTTTTTCTTAGGGGGAAGTGTCCTTTTAATTTCCTATTGCGCCTCTTTCCAGAGTGTTACTGACTATGGCAACCAAAAACAGATTGTCTGCGATGCTTCAAGTTTATTGTTATTATTATTTTGTATTGCTTATCTTTCTGTTCAGACCCATTTGTATTTAAATCTAAGAGCTGTTGCCTGGTTGCTAGGGTAAGTGAACCATAATGACCCAATAGCAGGTTAGATTGTAAGTATGAGAGCTTCTGTAAAAAATATAATTATTGCAAAAATCATTAAAAAATGAAAACTAAATGCAGATATCTGAGATTAGGATACAGGGTTCCTGTACAGGGGAAGGTGGGGGCTTAAAAGGCAAGGTCTGGAAGCAAAACAGTTTAAAGAGAAAAGTGGATTTTTGCACAAAAAAGCTAATGTATAAGTTATATACGCCAGTGGAGAAAGCAGTCCATGTGCCACTGGCCTTATTATTCTGCGAATGCTGTTATTAAAGTAACTTTAATGTCATGATTAAAAATGAGCAGTGTTGCAGAAACTAGTTGTTTTTGGCCAAAAACCATGGCTGACAAAGTGCCCCACATCTGCCCTGGGGCCAGAGGCTTCAGAGCTATTGAGCTTAGAAGGCTAGGTATGGAAGGGGAAATTAAACAAGAATAGTTAAGATGATGTAATGGTTACAAAAATAGACTATGAGATATTGCATCAAATCCATGAACTGTATTTAATTTGAATAAAAATAGATTTAAAGGGGACAATTCAGGAAAGGCAAAATTTTTTTTAACCATATATTTTATTCCAATATTTGTCATTTGGTGTAAAGTTATTAAACAGAAGGATGTCTAGCTGCTGCCATGGCTACACCGATATACTGCAATATCAATCACAGCACAGAAGCCCATTGTTGCCGTGGCCACTAACAGGAAGTTAAGCTTTTACAGGAAGCTGAAAACAAATTGTAAGTTAAAAAAAAAATGAAGAAATGCTTCAAAGGCACATATTTTATTCTGGCATATGACATCATAACTTTAAAGTAATTTTTATAGATGCATTTTGCTGGACTGAAGGTTGAGGTGATTCTACCTGGGCTGTGCCATTCATTCCATCTCTGTGTGTACTTTCTGCTCTCTGGGGAAAATCCAGTTATGTATTAGTGGAAGATTATCTGTGTGTTTATCTCTATTTAACCACACCTAATGAGAAATACCACACTGACTGACCCTTAGCACAACATTTGTTGGATTAATTCAGGGATTACAGTAGTAAATCAGTCAGCAATTCATTACTTATGCTTATGTCAAACATGGATGGAGAGAGCAGAAATAAATCATCTGTTGCTTCAAGCAATTTTGGAGCCTTTATTCCCATAGAAATGTTATTATACCGCAGATCTTGAAATGCTGTCTCCTTGCATAAATGATTTCTAACTTTTTTTTTTTTTTAGATTACTGTGAGCATACACACATTTAGCAATAGCAATTTATATCTGGGATGTGTGCACCTATAATATAAAGCTTTATTATATCCCGTAACAGGTCAAGGCTAATGCCACACATGGCAGATTCTCAGCCTGCTTTCATCCGTAGTGCAGGCAGGCCAGAGTGCAGGCAAACTGAACAGGCTCAGAAACGCTTCACAGACCTGTACTGGGGCTGCCACAATAGCTTTGTGTGCAGACAGAGAAGAGTGCTGATTTAAGCGTACGGGCAGATTCTTCGACTGCATTTATCCACAGACTGAGAAGCCGCCACGTGTGGCATAAGCCTAAAGCCCAAAAAGTAACAATAAAATTGCAACCTCACAGAGCAATAGCTTTTAATGCTAACAAAGACCAATTTAAAAGTTGCTAAAAATTGGGTATTCTATAACATACTAAATATTAACTTAAAGAAGAACTAAAGCCTAAAGAATAGGCTAGAAATGCTGCCCATTAAGATTCTTTGCCAGCCCAAAGCTACATCATCCCTGTGTGCAGTGAAGATCTGTAAATTTATATATCTTCTTTTTGCTGATTCTCAGAACATGCTCTGTGCTGCTGTCAGTCACCTGAGTTTAGGGACCGACAATATATAGCATATGCAGAATATAAAAGACATAATACAAGGCAGGCAAGTAATTCATTTAGATTCTAATTACACGGCAGCTCAGAAACCACTGCAATTTGCATCAGAGTTTAAAAAGCAGTAGTGTAGGATCAGCTGCTATGATATGTGAACCTTATTTTCTGTTTGATGATTTGCCATGTCCTCTAAGTTTAGCTTCTCCACAGCTGAGTGGCACAGGCACTCCTAACATAATCCAAGATGGTGACTCTCACACACACACAACTTTGAAGGCCTGAATCCTTACTATTATAGATTGTCTAAAACTTTAGTCAGGTGCAGAAAGTTCAATAAATGAAATACAGCATTTCTAGGTTTTTAGGATTTAGTTCTCCTTTAATATTATTATTATTAACATTTATTTATAAAGTGCCAACATATTCTGCAGCACTGTTCAATAAGTGGGGTTCATACACTGGACATACAGAGTAACATATAAAGCAATCAATAACCAATACAAGAGGTGAAGAGTGCCCTGCCCAAAAGAGCTTAAAATCTACAAGGAAAAGTGAACTACCTCTTAATCAGCTGGCTCCTACTATATGGTTTCAGGCATCAGAAATTCAAAGAACAGACTTCCTTCCAATAACAGTTATATAGTTAACTATAAAACCCATATAAAATGTTTAAAGGAGAAGGAGTGTCATTTTGGCATTTTACTGCCAATAGATTTGCCACATTTCTGCCACCTAGAACACTATATTTATTCTGCAGAAAGCTTTATCATACCTGAGTAAAGAGCCCTAGAAGCTTCCTCTGTTTTTTTAAAGGGATACTGACACCAAAAATCATAATGCTTTTTAAACCTCTCATTGCTATATTATTGTATTAGCTTTCTCATTTCAGTGTAAAACTACTTGGCTATTACACTTATATTTCCTGTACTATCCCCTATTTAACTGCCTGAGGGCGGCGCCATGTTTGTGCTGCAAAAGTCGGTTGGTGTTTAAAGCAAGACTTTTTTCTGTCAAATATCTACAGCAGGTCGCAAAATTGACCTCTTACAGCAAAGAGTTAGAGGCTGTGGTTTCTCAGAGCAGCGTGCAGGACATTGTTCTGGGCTGTGTTCGGCATTAAAGTATGTGGGAGCGGGGAGACAACACAGGTCGTACAGGCACGAGCAGATAATAAACAGCATGATTAATAGACAGCAAACTCACAGTTCAGATGTGAGGAGGAACAGGTCACGTGTTTAGGTAATGCACGGACTGCCTAGAAGTAAGGGGAAAAAAAAAAGTAGTTCCCGCTTATGTCATGTGATGTCAGTGAAGAGATAGATAACAGACAGGGAAAGAAGTGGCAGTCGGGCTGTAAAACAGTCGGGATCAATCTTCAAGGTACTGGCAAAAGCAAAAGTTTAAACAAAAAATGGTCAGCATGACCTATAGCTAACTTTTGATGCACATTATTATTTTGAAAAGTCATTTTTTTGTGTCAGTATCACTTTAAGATAGCAGATGCCATTTTAGCTTGGTCTTCATAGCTTCCTGCTGTAGCTCTAGCTGTTGGTAGTTCAGATTACACATTCCTAAGGGAGGGGGAGCAGGAGAAGGGCCCCAGGAATGAAGGATTAGCCAGATACCCTAAGAGCATGTTTACAAAAAAGGAGACAAGAAATCCTGTGTTTCTTTTGATAGAGGACTCACAGCGTTTCTGTGAGTGCTTATGGCTTTATTTGCATAGACCTTTCTGATAAAGCTTACTTAGTTTTTACCTTTCCTTCTCCATTGGAAATTTGATCATAATTACACTTTATCCCTTGAGCATAATATATTTGTTTGTATGGCCAGCATAGGTCTTGCAGACTGGATAAAATGTGGACACACCAGTGAAAAATAATATATTCTTTATTGTACCATAGATTCTTTATGCAGTGTATACGTTTAGCTGATAGAAACTTGAACCTTGGTTAGCTCCTTAAAAAGGAAAATCATGTTTGGGGGAAATATTTTAAAGTGGTAATGTAACTAAAGTTGTAAATGGAAAAAAATGTGCCCAAATAAGAATAAAAATTTGCATTTCACAATGTAATATTATTCATTAGACTGTTATTGCACTGTGAATTTTAATTGCTCATTGCAAACTTTTTAAGTCATGCTTGAAGGTGGCGTAATCTTTTGGAGCAAACGTAACTTTTTCATTAAGAATTACATACACTGCGCACTGTCGCAAACAATAAAATTTCTTCCACTATTGGAAGTGGTCGCTTAACAGTTTTTCACGTTCGCAAAGCCCATATTAAATTTGCGCAGAGGCAAATTTGTTCACACAGAGGTATACATTTTTGCAATAGTTTTTCTATTGCCGACTTTTATTACATTTCCCTATAAGACGTTTTGCATTGTTTTGTTCTGCTTTTCGTTCTTCCCTTTCCTGCCTTTTCTCTACTTGTTTTATTTTTCTTCTCTCATTTGTAACTTCTCTTTTCTCTTAAGATAGCTATTAACCCATGCTTCTCCTCTCCCTGTCTTATTTACACATTGTTAGTCAGTATCCTCTCTGCCCTTTATTTTTGTCCTTATGTTCCCATTTTCACATCCCCTTTTCTCCACCATTATTTGTGATTTTTTAAAATCTATTCTTACTTCTGCAAACTGTTTGGCTTTCTCATTTATGTGGAATAATGAACTTTAAACCTCTGCCCCATTAGTCCTGTGGCGCAACAGCAGCAATCCAATGCCCTACTAGGCAAGTGGCTGCTATTAGGGCTCTGGCACACAGGGAGATTAGTCGCCCGCGGCAAAACTCCATGTTCGCGGGCGACTAATCTCCCCGAGTTGCCTTCCCCTGCCATCCCACCGGCGGACATGTAAGTCGCCGGTGGGATGGCAGACGCGGCGGGGTGTCTAATCTCCCCGTGTGTCAGAGCCCTTAGGGTTGTAACTAAAAGTTACTGGGCTCTGGCAAATGCCAGAGGGGCTGCTTTAAGATGCCATAGACAGAGTAACTACTCTGTGTACTTGGAATGCCAGGGCTTTTTTTAAGTTCCAGTCTGGATCTGTTTGGCCCCACAATATATATATATATATATATATATATATATCTCCTTTTAGACAGCCCTGCACTATAGGATGCCATCTTGGTCAGGAGTGGCTGGATCAGGCAGCCATTGTATTCCTATGTATAGGCAGCTTTAGCTGAGACAAGGTAAATTAAAACAAGAACATCTTAAATACAGGGGATGTATGTTTATGAAATCTAACAAAAATATAACAAAAGAAAATTTTAAGTAGAAAATAAGATACAAAATAATATAAGAAGGTGTTTTGTATTTTGCCAAAATGTGCCATTGCACAATATACTTAGAGATGCTGCTGTTTATACATGTCTGGTGTTGCATCCCATTTTGCAGGGTGTAGGCATTGCATTAGTTAATGTATTACAGAGCTTTAATCCAGCATTGTGTTATCTGTTCGAGTATGTTCTGCAAACATCTTCCATCCTCCTCACTTCATGAGAAATTAAAATGATATTTTTGACCTGATTTCCACAAAAATCACTATAGAAATATATTAACTGCAAGCATTACAGATACATTGTTCCATAATAGCTGCTAGTAGGATCTGAAGGAACTGAAGGTCACATAATGTACCTGCCGATGCCTTGCCTACATAATCCCTGTCCAATTGAAAGGATGAATGTAGGAGGCTGTTTACACTGTGTGGGCTGCTCCTGCATCTCTACCTTATAATATCCTGCTCATGCAGGCACATTGCCATATGCTGGATTTAATCAGTTCATTAGCGTTGGGGGCAGACTCCTTACTCTGTTCCAAAGAGAAGTGTGTGACTGCCTAACAAACTCTATCATACTGCCCTAATCATATTAACTGATAAATACATGTTGCCCAGGGAATCAATGACAGTTTGCTTTAGATCAGAGATTTCTAATGCAATTTTTCTATCACACTAAATGTGGGTGTAAACATACAGTCAGATAATGCTGTGTTTTTCCCACTTCTAATGACATTCTGAAGCATTAGGCTAATGCCACACGTAGTGTATGGTGCATATTTTCGGCAAGCCAAAAAACTCTCGCTGAGAATATACTCCATATGCTTAAAGATCCCGCTGCCTGTGCCTGCACCCAAATGAATTGAATACGCTCGGGTGCAGGCACATGTAGCCGATATCCACCTAAAATTGCTACGTGTGGCATTATCAATTATGCAATTATCTTATGGTCTTCCACCTGACTTAAACTAAATTTCTGACCATCATCAGCCAGTGGTTAACTGCCATTTGTTATCTGCCAAAACTGCACACTCATTTTTTAGTATGTAATAGAGGGCCCCTGCCCCTACCTGAACGCTGAAATCATTTCTTCTAAAAATGCTCCTTTGCCCAGTACGGTCCTCCCGATGTACACACTATTTCTCCTTGTCTGCGCCGCCATGTTTTAAACATGGCGCTCCACTAACTTCCCAGCTTGCCTCTCCCCCTCCAGCACCTGTCAGCTGTCACCGTTCCTCACCCCTCCCCTCCCTGCGTCCTTTCATCCCTGCTCCTCTCCCCGCTTGCCTCTCCGCCCCAGCACCTGTCAGCCGACACCTGTCAGTCCTCACCGCTCCCCTCCCTGCACCTGTGTCCTCTTGTCCCGCTCGCCTCTCCGCCCCAGCACCTGTCAGCCGACACGTTCCTCACCCCTGCTCACCTCACCCCCTCCCTGCGCCTGTATCCTCTGGTCCCCGCTCGCCTCTCCGTCCCAGTACCGCCAGCCGACACGTTCCTCACCCCTTCTCACCTCTCCCCCTCCCTGCGCCTGTGTCCTCTCGTCCCCGCTCCTCGCTTGCCTCTCCGCCTCTGCACCAGCTGCTGCTTCTAATGGCAAATAGCGTCTCATAACCAGACGCTAGGGGGAGCGCGCCTGCTTGTGCGCATGCGCCGCCTTTAATAGTAAGTCTCCAAGTCCTGGAAAAGAGCGATGCATTATGGGAATCTTTCTACCCTGCTCAGCGTTTTTTTTTCCTGTTTTGCTTCTGATCTTCTGAACGGGAGAAATATGGGGAGACTTAAGGGCACTATTGAGACAACTGAAGGTATGCCTGCATTTTGAGAATTACTCTTTATTAGCCTTTCCTTCTCCTTTAAACAACACAATGTAACTCCAAGTTAATCACACTTATGTGAAATCAAACTGTCTGCTTAGATAGCAACACTGATTGACAATTAATTTCACATGCTGTTGTGCAAATGGAATAGACAAGAGGTGGAACTTATAGGCAATTAGCAAGACATCCCCAATAAAGGAGTGGTTCTGTAGGTGGTGACCACAGACCACTTCTCAGTTCCTATGGTTTCTGGCTGATGTTTTGGTCACTTTTAAATGCTGGCGGGTGCTTTCACTCTAGTGGTAGCATGAGACGGAGTCTACAACCCACACAAATGGCTCAGGTAGTGCAGCTCATCCAGGATGGCACATCAGTGCGAGCTGTGGCAAGAAGGTTTGCTGTGTCTGTCAGCATAGTGTCCAGAGCATAGAGGGGCTACTAGGAGACAGGCCAGTACATCAGGAGACGTGGAGGAGGCCGTAGGAAGGCAACAACCCAGCAGCAGGACCGATACCTCCGCCTTTGTGCAAGGATGAACAGGAGGAGCACTGCCAGAGCCCCGCAAAATGACCTAAAGCGGGCCACAAATGTGCATGTGTCTGCTCAAACGGTCAGAAACAGACTCCATGAGGGTGGTATGAGGGCCCGACATCCACAGGTGGGGGTTGTGCTTACAGCCCGACACCGTGCAGGATGTTTTGCATTTGTTAGAGAACACCAAGATTGGCAAATTCACCACTGGCGCCCTGTGTCTTCACAGATGAAGCAGGTTCACACTGAGCACATGTGACAGACGGCGTGGAGAATGTTCTGCTGCCTGCAACATCCTCCAGCATTAACCGGTTTGGCAGTGGGTCAGTAATGGTGTGGAGTGGCATTTCTTTGGGGGGCTGCCCAGCCCTCCATGTGCTCGCCAGAGGTAGCCTGACTGCCATTAGGTACTGAGATGAGATCCTGAGACCCCTTGTGAGACCATATGCTGGTGCAGTTGGCCCTGGGTTCCTCCTAATGCAAGACAATGCTAGACCTCATGTGGCTGGAGCGTGTCAGCAGTTCCTGCAAGGAAGGCATTGATGCTATGTACTGGCCCGCCCGTTCCCCAGACCTGAATCCGATTGAGCACATCTGGGACATCATGTCTTGCTCTATCCACCAAGGCCACGTTGCACCACAGACTGTCCAGGACTTGGTGGATGCTTTAGTCCAGGTCTGGGAGGAGATCCTTCAGGAGACCATCCACCACCTCATCAGGAGCATGCCCAGGCGTTGTAGGGAGGTCATACAGGCACGTGGAGGCCACACGCGCTACTGAGCCTTATTTTGACTTGTTTTAAGGACTTTACATCAAAGTTGGATCAGCCTGTAGTGTTTTCTTCCACTTAATTTTGAGTGTGACTCCAAATCCAGACCTCCATGGGTTGATAAATTTGATTCCATTGATAATTTTTGTGTGATTTTGTTGTTGGCACATTCAACTATGTAACGAACGAAGTATTTAATAAGAATATTTCATTCATTCAGATCTAGGATGTCTAATTTTTGTGTTCCCTTTATTTTTTTGAGCAGTGTACATATACTGTATATATTCGAGTATAAGCCTAGTTTTTCAGCACCCAAAATGTGCTGAAAAAAGTCACCCTCAGCTTATACTCGAGTCGGGTGCCATGCACTAGCACCCTCTCTCCTTTGTGTGCAAATTAGGCCACCCGCAACCAGACCCTCCAGTGCCCTGGCCTAGGCTCCCGCTAGCAATACTTATTTCCCCTTACATCTCCTCCGGGACCAGGTCTGCTGCCATTTTGCCAATGTGCAATGAGCGTGGGGTAGTACTCATATTGTTTTTGTTGACCCTCTTCTCCGCTTACAGAGCTAGTTTACTGTTTTTCTTTGAAATAAATATTGAATAACATATACCCCACTGATGCCTCAATTAATGTAATTTTATTGGTATTTATTTTGATTATTAAAACTTAACAGTAGCTGCTGCATTTCCCACCCTAGGCTTATACTCGAGTCAATACGTTTTTCCAGTTTTCTTAGGTAAAATTAGGTACCTCGGCTTATATTCGGATCGGCTTATACTTGAGTATATACGGTATACTCTGAATATAATACTTTGATTCTGGGCAGCATGGTTCAGAGGTTCAGCATTGCTGTCTTTGTTGTTTCAATTCTTAATAGGGCACTGTTTGCTTAATCTGTATTTTCTCCAATTGCTTGCATAGGTTTTGTCCCACACCCCAGTACTTATATGAAATACCTTATCTGGAAACCCAGTATCCAGAAAGTTCAGAATTACAGGAAGAAAATCTACCATAGAGTCCATTTTAAGCAAACAATTCAGTTAAAAATATATTATTTCCTTTTTTCTGCACTAATAAATCAGTACCTCGTACTTGATGGAAACTAAGCTGCATGAATCCATATTAGTGGCAAAACAATCCTATTGGGTTTATTTAATGTTTATAGGGACACTATACCCCATATTTCAATGTTTGTTCTATGAACTTGGCTTGTACTTTTGGCGTATTGTTTTAATTAGGAAATATGTATGGTTTTTGTTACCTCTGGCACTAGGGAGTGATAATTAGATTACCAGTGCAGAGACAAGCAGAAGCCCATTGTGCTTGGTGGGTTTTCTGTGCACTGGTAATCTCAATATTACTGGATGCTGGAAGTTGGCCGCCTACTATGTAGTGTAAAATTCAGTGCACCCTCTACAACATGCATCTGAATTGATTGCTAATTAAATCTAGTATATGTATTTGGGATAATATGACCACGGTAGTACATATTCTTTCTATTTTACATCTCTGCTTAAAGAATCTAATCCATGGCTGTCCAACTGGCGACCCCCCTCTGTGTGGCCCTCCACCTGTCTGGCTGCTTTGATGGTTTGTTCTGGGAGTTTGTTAGATTTTAAAATAGTCATTATATGGTCCCTCAGGGCTCTGGCACACGAGGAGATTTGTTGCCGGCGATTTTTAAAAGAGCGATTTGGCGACAAGACGAGCGACAAGACGCCAATGCTAAATCAATGGAAATCGCCAGCGTCAAAACATACGAGGCTACTTCAAATCGCTTGCTGTTTCAAATCGCACACAGACCCTTTTCTGAGCGACTTGAGTAAACATGAGGGGGGGTTGACTGTTGAGTGGTACCATGGGTAGCAGATCGCCTGGAGCTCAACTCGCATGAAATCTCTTCGTGGGTATTGTCGTAGCGACTTGTCGCCAAAGTGCCAGGGGGAAAAACGCAGGCGACAAATCTCCTCGTGTGCCAGAGCCCTAAGATGTGTAAGTATATGCTGGGGGTTGCTGTGCTATCCACAGGGGAAGAGGAGGTTGAGTCTTAATATGACATAATATAATTCTTTCACATATGAATGAAGGGTGATATCCCTACAGTGAGCACCAACCATTTTGGGTTTTGCTGTGCTACCACAGTCTTAAAAGCTCTTGTGATAACATGGGTGTGGTTTTAAGTGGGTGTGGTTTAACAAGGGGGAGTGGTCAAACTGGCTTTCATTATCGGCCCTCTACCGCATTATATATATGACTGTCCATTTTAAAAGAGATAATGTAACAAACCAAAGATAGATCTGATTTGGTTTCATATTTGGCCAAAACTTTTGTGGAGGATTCTTCTGAAACCAAAAACGATAGATTCCTTTGGCAACAACTACACAGGGGTGATTCTTGGCCTGCAGATAAACACAAACTGGTAATCACTTTCTCTGTATTGACAGGCACTACTAGGGGCAGCTTTTTGCTACTGGCCGCTCACTGCCGCCTGAAGCAAGGTACTCACTTTCCTCATGGTAGGAGAGGTCATACCAAGCTTATTGTCTTGAATGGGATGCAGCTGGCAGCAACTGTACTGGTGCTTTTAGCCCCACAACACCTATAATCATCCCTCATCGCGAATAGGAATAACCTGATAACACCAGTACTGGTGCATTTCAGCCCAAAAAGCATTTCCCATTCAAGTCAGTGAGAGGCATTAGGGGCAATGCTTACAGCTAAAAAGCTCCCCTTGTTCCCTTAGCCTGAATCTATTTAGTCTTTATGCGTTGTGCTCATTGTTATGGTGATATTATGTGTTTGTGAACTCTTATTTTTTTCAAAAATTTGCTCTTATTTTTATTATATGTAACTGGCCCTGAAATATTTAGTTGCAGCGTTCTCTTCTTATCACAGCGCATTTGTCACATCTTTTATCACAGTGTTTTTTTTTTATCACATTGAGTTAATATTTTATGATCCACAGTATTTGTTATGCTTGAAACCTACTTGCATGGCTTATATATGCTTTTTTCTTTGTAATAAGTGAGTGTGTGTTTGAATCCTGGACTAGAAATGAACAGCAAACAGCATTCCTAAAGTGCTGATACAATAAAATGACATTTTATGCCCAGTTGCTGACTGAAAAAATCTCACACCTTGCAAACTGTTAGAGCTGGAGGTGAAATGGTTTTCACGTGAAATCTAGTGTCTTGTTTCCCTTTATGCAAAGCTTATTATTTTCTCATAATTGTGAGCCTTTTCTAAAGAGCCATGAAATTATGTTTGTGCATGTCTTCTAATTAAAATCTGTGCCATGTTCTGATATGCCACACATTAATAAAGTGTAGAAGAGAAATGGGTACAAAGGAGACTGAATTGTTAGAGAAAATTGAAAAGAACAGGTCAGCGCTGCTATAAATGTCATCATTTCTCCTAGACCTAGTATCTAGGATGGAACTAATACAGATATAGGACCTGTTATCCAGAATGCTCGGGACCTGGGGGAATTATTTGCTTATAATGGAGTCTATGGGAGATGGCCTTTCCGTAATTCAGAGTTTTCCTTGTATTGACACAAATATTCTTAATAGTTTATAACTCTTGATAATGTTTAAATCCATAGAATATGTATCTGTGAGGTTATTGCTGTTTAAATGAATTAGAGTACAGGTATGGAATCCATTATCAAGAAATCCATTATTTAAAGTTAATACAAAAAGGCCATCTGCCATACACTCCATTTTAATCAAATAATTACAATATTTAAAAATAATTTTCGGTAGACTTTAGGTATGGAGATCCAAATTACAGAAAGATTCCTTATTCAGAAAGCCCCAGGTCCTGAGAATTCTGTAATAGGTCCTATACCTGTATTTTGCATGTATCAAGCCAAGTATGGACCTCTCCCACTATCACACCCACTCAAGGTCACAGTCATATATTTTTTACTGTTATCTAAAAAATTCAATGTGATTTGTGCAGCATAAAAGAGACATAAAGCACATCCAAGCAATATTTTCAAGGTTGGTTCCACGGTATCAATGTCCATTTTACAAAGAACGTAAATAGCAATATAAATGCAGTACCAAGTTTACTGCATGTTTAAAGGCCCCCAAACCTATAGGAGTATAAATGTAATGTCATTGCCGAGGCAGAATCAGTGCCGTGTCAGTGTCATGTCAGCTTCATGTTTAATGCCCCAGAACACTTAGCAGAATATACACAGTGCCAAGCTTTATGTTTAAGGCTTTAGTTGATGAAGTACTTTTTTATTTAGTTCCTGTAACGACATGTTCTATGGCTCATGAACTTTCTCCCATTGCAAATGTATGACAGTCAGTGATTTGTGTTGGGGCAGGATGTATGCATTGGCTGGAGCTGGACATTTTGTTGCAGCCATCCCTGTTCACCCCTAGATGTTGGACAGAGACTAAAGGTGGCCATACACGCACCGATAATATTTCGTGCGATATTCGGTGCGAGTATGGTATGTCGGCGAGTCAACCGATATCGCAGGAAGCTGCTGATATCGGCCGACTCGCCGATCAGAACAATTTGAAAATTTTGATCGGGCGCCATAGAAGGCGCCTGACCAAAATCTCCCTTCAACGCTGAATCGGCAGAAGGAGGTAGAAATCCTATTGTTTCTACCTCCTTACCTGCCGATTCAGCCCTGAATGGTGTGTGGCGGATCTGACGATGTTTCGTGCGACCATCGCCACGTTTATGGCCAGCTTTACTCACATGCCCCACAATCTACGTAAGGTTGGTATGGAGATTGATCAACTTGTTCACAGCATAAGGAGTTAAAAGCCAGACCCTTCTGAGGAAGAGCCAGCTGAACCCTCTGTGTTGGAATAAATCCATTGCCTTTGCTCTCAGCTCTCTCTTGCCTTGTAACTTCTTTTTTTCCCATGGGAGCAGTGTTTATTCTTTAACATTCTTCATCTCCCAAAAGAGACTCTTTACCCTAGACATTATATATCTTTTGCCTGACTTATTATATCTCTTCTAGCTGCAGTGTATAGAAATCCTGGAGAGACTAGTGTGTTTGCAATGTTCCATTACTGGAGGCATTTTGTCTCTTGGAGAGTTATTATTTAATGTTACCTCTCTTTACAAGGCAATGTTCAGAGTTTTGTATATCTCTGCCTGTGTTTTGTGAGCCTTTTTCATCCATGTGAGCTTTTTGTATATGAGACTCTATGTTGAACTTACATAGAACACTGCATTTCTAATGATATCTAATGATATCATGCATCGTTACAAGAGAAACTCATGACTTCTGGCTTCTAGCAGTGCTCTTTCAACATGTTAATAAGGAACATGGTAATAAGGTATATGGGGAAAAGATACTTGAATACATCAAATTTAAAATTACTTTGAGTTTCTGCCAGCATCTTGCCAAACTAATTTAATGGGGAAGGAAAGTAATTTTGGCATTTTACTGCCAATAGATTTGCCACAATAGTGCCACCTAGAACACTATATTTTTTCTGCGGAAAGCTTTATATAAGCTACCTGAGTAAAGAGCCCTAGAAGCTTTTTCTGTTTGTTTAAGATTGTAGCTGCCATTTTAGCTTGGTGTTCAAAGCTTCCTTCTACAGCTCTAGCCGTTGTAGCTCAGATTAAAGAATATTGGCCTGAAGCACAATATGTGTACTTGGATAGAGAACTGGCTAAAGGATAGGTTACAAAGAATGGTGGCAAATGGAACATTTTCTAATTAGACCAGTGTTAGTGGAGTACTGTTTCTAATTTTGCAGATACTAAATTGTGCAAAACTATAAGTTCCATGCAGGATGCTGCCACTTTGCAAAGCAATTTGACTTACTTGAAAATATGGGCAATTAACTGGAATATAAGGTTCAATGTTGATAATTGCAGGGTTATGCACTTAGGCAGAATTAACATTCATGCCAGTTATACACTAAATAGTAGTGTGTTGAGATTATCCTTAACTGAGAAGGATCTTGTATAAAAAGGGCATTGACTTAAGGGATGAAAACATAATTTTGCCTCTTTATAGGTCCCTGGTAAGGCCTCACCTTGAGTATGCAGTGCAGTTTTGGGCTTCAGTCCTTACAAAGGATATTAATGAGCTGGAGAGAGTGCAGAGATGTGCTACTAAACTGGTAAAGGGGATGAAGGATTTAAATTATGATGTAAGACTGTTATGGTTGGGGTTGTTTTTTCTGGAAAAAAAACTGTTTCCAATTGAAATAGAGGGCATTCTAGACAAATAGCAAATCAGCCTTAAAGAGATACTGACACCAGAAATGAAACCTTTTTTACATCTATCATAACATTGGCTTTGCATGCTATTTATAATTTTGCCACAAAAGTATTTGCCCAATGCTGTTACATTACCTATCTGATCCCCCCATGTTCCTCTATGAGGGGGCGGCCATATTTGTGCAGCACTAGTCTGTTGGAATTAGAAGGTATAACGGACAGGCTGAGAAGGGACAGTCAGGCTGGCAAAACAGTCAGGTTTTGGGATTTTAAGTAACAATTCCTTACAAAGGCAGCTCTATCAGTGAGAAATGATCAACATGACCTATAGCTAACTTTTTATATAGATTCATATTTTAAAAAGTAGTTTTTTCATGTCAGTATCACTTTAAGGACTTGAATCAGCAGCTGAAATCTGCCTGTGTATGGCTACCTTTACTATGTGATAACACATGCAGTTGCAGTGCTGCCATTCCATTCAGTACCTTATCTGGACATATTACACTTGCCAGCGCTGTTATAGTGTTTGCTCACTGAAGACTTATGTTTGCTGCTCCCATCCTCCCATAACAACTGTGGAGCTTTGTGTATAGCATGTGCCTTACATATTCAGGGAGAATTGTATGTGTCCTAATAAAAAAGACCCTGCACAGCCTGCACATTTCACAACATGATACAATAATTAGATTTTAAAGGAAAACTATACCCTCAGAATGAATATACAAACCGGATTCCAAAAAAGTTGGGACACTAAACAAATTGTGAATAAAAACTGAACGCAATGATGTGGAGGTGCCAACTTCTAATATTTTATTCAGAATAGAACATAAATCACTGAACAAAAGTTTAAATTGAGAAAATGTACCATTTTAAGGGAAAAATATGTTGATTCAGAATTTCATGGTGTCAACAAATCCCAAAAAAGTTGGGACAAGGCCATTTTGACCACTGTGTGGCATCTCCCCTTCTTCTTACAACACTCAACAGACGTCTGGGGACCTAGGAGACCAGTTTCTCAAGTTTAGGAATAGGAATGCTCTCCCATTCTTGTCTAATACAGGCCTCTAACTGTTCAATCGTCTTGGGCCTTCTTTGTCGCACCTTCCTCTTTATGATGCGCCAAATGTTCTTTATAGGTGAAAGATCTGGACTGCAGACTGGCCATTTCAGTACCCGGATCCTTCTCCTACGCAGCCATGATGTTGTGATTGATGCAGAATGTGGTCTGGCATTATCTTGTTGAAAAATGCAGGGTCTTCCCTGAAAGAGATGATGTCTGGATGGGAGCATATGTTGTTCTAGAACCTGAATATATTTTTCTGCATTGATGCTGCCTTTCCAGACATGCAAGCTGCCCATGCCACACGCACTCATGCAACCCCATACCATCAGAGATGCAGGCTTCTGAACTGAGCATTGATAACAACTTGTGTTGTCCTTGTTCTCTTTGGTCCGGATGACATGGCGTCCCAGATTTCCAAAAAGAACTTCGAATCGTGACTCGTCTGACCACAGAACAGTCTTCCATTTTGCCACACTCCATTTTAAATGATCCCTGGCCCAGTGAAAACGCCTGAGCTTGTGGATCTTGCTTAGAAATGGCTTCTTCTTTGCACTGTAGAGTTTCAGCTGGCAACGGCGGATGGCACGGTGGATTGTGTTCACTGACAATGGTTTCTGGAAGTATTCCTGAGCCCATTCTGTGATTTCCTTTACAGTAGCATTCCTGTTTGTGGTGCAGTGTCGTTTAAGGGCCCGGAGATCACGGGCATCCAGTATGGTTTTACGGCCTTGACCCTTACGCACAGAGATTGTTCCAGATTCTCTGAATCTTCGGATGATGTTATGCACAGTTGATGATGATAGATGCAAAATCTTTGCAATTTTTCGCTGGGTAACACCTTTCTGATATTGCTCCACTATCTTTCTGCGCAACATTGTGGGAATTGTTGATCCTCTACCCATCTTGGCTTCTGAGAGACACTGCAACTCTGAGAAGCTCTTTTTATACCCAATCATGTTGCCAATTGACCTAATTAGTGTTATTTGGTCTTCCAGCTCTTCGTTATGCTCAAATTTACTTTTTCCAGCCTCTTATTGCTACTTGTCCCAACTTTTTTGGGATTTGTTGACACCATGAAATTCTGAATCAACATATTTTTCCCTTAAAATGGTACATTTTCTCAGTTTAAATTTTTGTTCTGTGATTTATGTTCTATTCTGTATAAAATATTAGAAGTTGGCACCTCCACATCATTGCGTTAAGTTTTTATTCACAATTTGTTTAGTGTCCCAACTTTTTTGGAATCCGGTTTGTATATATATATATATATATATCAGTAAATATTGCCCTTTTTTATCCTTTCCCTTGATCCAACATTTAGTGATTGGCTGTGTGCTCCTTCAGAGATCACCTGACAGGAAATAAAAAAAAAGGAACTGTCCCCCCGTAAAGCAGGACAGTTGGGATGTATGGCCACCATTGGGAAAATTTCTATTGAACAGGAATAGTTTAAGGCTTTGTAGGTAACTAAAATGTGTTATATCTTATTGGGAGCTTCTCTGCGCTTGCATGAGAGCCTATTGTGACGCATTAATGAAAGTATTTATAGACTGGAATCACAGCTTTCTGGAGCAAGTACCAAGTAGTTGTTATTGGTGTGAAGTGGCTTTGTAGCATTCACGCTCCTCAAGAACATGATGCGAGAACAGAGTCACGGATTAAGCTGCTAACGGAAGGGGATCCTTAAAATCAGTCTGTCCAAGGAATAAAGGGAACTTATTATTATTGCATTTTATACAGATCTTGTACACCTTTTTGACGCGATTATAAATAGTCCAGCAATAAGACTTTTTAAACTCTGGGGGAGTTAGAGAATTCAAAATAATTGCATGTCGGTTAGCTAACCCAGCAGTGTACATGGCCAAGTCAACTACATCCCTAATATTACACATGGCAGTTGTAATTTTATTTCACACCCCCTTAGTTGTTTTGGTACAGCTGGAATCTCACTACTTTTGTAAAAGGCTTGCACATCGTATGATAATTAAAAACCTTTATTTCGTATAAAAACATTAAAACTGCCCAACACGTTTAATGCACAAGGAAATTTTTTGACATTGAATAAAGGTATTTAATCATTGTCATGTGTGCAAGCATTTTATAAATAAAAATGGTGACTTCTCCCCTGGCAACAGGTTCGGGGCATTGGTACCAGGACCAGCTGCCTGCTTTTGCTGATCAGGGATTTGCAGTGTGCTCCTTCATTGGTGTGGGACTCCAGGATTACCCCCAGGTCACGGAGTATACGGGGTGAGCCCTACTTAAGTTTATAAATCATTAATTGGCATTCCTTCTCTAAATGTCAGACCAGGGGTATTAACACGTGGTTCAAGTCTGAAATAACTACGGGTGAGCTGCACTTTTGATTAGGATACAGCTGGATTAACAGCCATAAACATGCCCAGATTTTTGGTTATTTACATGTTGTGCATACATTTGGAGAGCTTATTTATTAAACCCTTGGAAATAAATACCTGCTGCACCATGTACAGAGCTGTCAACCTCTAGTGAAGCAAATCTGAGAGGACATGCGCTGCCAAAAATTTTTCCTGGTACCCAGAAGTAACATTACTCACATAGGCATGTGTGCGGAAGTGAGATCACACACATGTGCAAATGCCCAGATAAAACAAATTGCTACCTGTGCATGTGCAAAGTTTTGGATGCTGGCAGTGACTGCTTAATGTGCATGTGCACACAAAATTTGATGCAAACTTTGCAAATCCTAAGAATATTACTGGGTGACTGGAGACCGGGGGAGAGAAGGCAGCTCTGCATGTACATAAGAGGATATCACTAAAATAGCTCAAGTGAAAATTAATAATACCACATCATTTATTTTTATTGGTCATAGTGTTCTTTAATGGTACTGCTCCACAGATACAAGAACTCTCATATATATTTAGCGAACCGTCACCCTAAACTGTAAAGAGCTTACAAAGGTAAACAGGATGGTCCAAGAAAAAAAGTTCTCCTGTACTCTGGCAATCCAAAAACAGGCCATTCCAATAGTTAAAAAGAACAAACTATATACTATACACTCATCTCAAAAAAAGCCTGACGCGTTTTGTGTCCATCTGACACATAATCATAGGCTTAAATGTGCATACAACAAAATCAGTATTTAAAAGGCTGAACACCAATGAAAACAGGATAATAGGAAAAAAGGGGGGAGGAGACTATACATCAATAAGAGATTTAAAGGAACAGCACCTATGTAAGAGGAAGGTCATAAAGAAAATGCATTTGAGTAAGTATGAAGAAGTGCGCTCAGAAGAGAAATATATAGATGCACCCAGAAGAGAAGAAGATAGATATATCTGCTCCACAGATAACCTATATTATTTGAAACACTATAAAAACATATACTGGATTGAGATGGCTAACATTAAATTACTTAGTACTTAGTGATTTCTATTTTTTTCTCATCCCAGTAAAGCACTGGAAACTGGAAGTCCATGGGCAAGTTGTCCATTCACCAAAACCCGAGATTCTTTAAATACCGTTTGGGCAGTAGTAATATACAGCTTATAGGAAATTACCTCTTTCCTTTACGTGTTTGTACATGCAGTCAGGCACCTTGTTGCAAGGGAGAACCATCTGTTCTGCTTCCCCATCAGCAGAATAGCACATGCAAACATTGATCTGCTGCTCATCAAACACCAGCTCAGCACCTTGGGGACTGCAATAACCTGTGCTAGTGAATTGCTTTCTGTGTGCTACGCTATCTGTATTCAGAAAGTGCTAGGAAGATCAATATTGGTCAAAAAAATGATTGATATTTTTGATACCTGTTAAAAATGCGCTCTGAATTTGACTGCATGTATCCTGGTGCTGTTAAATACAGGTTTTGCTTTAAAGCACAATAGTATAGCTGATATTTGAATCTAGGGATAATTATCACGTAAACAACAATTTAATATTATCTTATGATGGACAGTTAGTTCGTATGGCACATTGGCAAGGCGGGAACTATCACTCATCACTCATCTGTAATAAAATGCACAAAGTTTGTCCAGGAACAGTAACCCATAGCAACCAATAAGATGTTTGTTTTTAAACAGTTATTGCTTCTGCCTTTGACTTCTGACTTTAGAGACAGATAGTGAAGAGCAGAGTAACTTGCTTATTTCAGGAACAGTACAGAATGTTTGCTTAGTTCTATTTCACCATTAATTTATTTTCATTAGTGAAAAGCAAACGGTGCGAAATGTAATGAAGAAAAGCTACTTTTCGCTGTGCTACAACTGTTCTTCATAGAAGAAAAAGGCTCCCATGTTGGCAATTTATTCCAAAACTGTTCCTTAGATAGACAGCTCCCATTCCATTGGTTGATGCAGAGATGCAGAAATTCCAGAAGGTAGACATAAAGACAAGGGTAGAGAATTTTGCCCTCTTCGACATAAGCAAGGATTGTCTAGCTTTTACTGTCCAGTTGGCAAGTTATCACATTGGCAAGCTTGGATTCAAGCCCATTAAAACTATTATGTATTTTATATAAAAAAACATTTTTAGTATATTTTTATAATAATCTTCTTTTAAAACTTACATACCTTATAAGATGTATATACAGGCAGGATGGGGATGGCAGTACCAATTGTGTAAGGCTGCAGTAAGGGATAAGTGTTGCCATTATTAGTGACCTAAGCACAGGGTAGCGATGTAACAGAGTTTATAGGTTACAGCTTATTGCAAACACAGCCGAGATACCTTATTCTTTACTAATCTACACACACTTGTGTCCCTGAAGACAAATTCACATTTGTATGTTTATTTTCATCTTAACATGTGAGCAGTGCATTTTAAACATATGCTTTTCTTTCTTTCATATTCACTGGTTGTGAGGCACACTACTCATAACACATTCCTGTTTCTATGGTACCAATTAACACCTACTAGCTTTTAAATGAAGTCAGCTTGTCACTTTTGCCTCAGAATTAGTTTAATAAATTTTTGTTCAGGCAATTTATAAGAACAAAAACAAAACCTAACTGGATTTTTGCTTGAAAAAATAAATCACCCAACCACTGCAAAGACATTAAGAAGCGAAGACACACAGAGCGATTAGTCATTGTGACTTTTAAAAAAACTTGATGGCGGCGACTGATCACACTGATTTACTGCCATATATTAATATGCGAGTCGCTGCCACAAATTGCACATCGTTTGCGGTGGCCAGATTAGTCACCGTGACTTTTCAAAAAGTGACTAATCACCGGTGTATCTTAGCCCTTATTGTATTGTAAGCTTAGGTATTTGATACTTTAAAATTAGCCTAATATCATTATTATTATTACTAACACATATTTATATTGTGCCAACATACTGTATCACAGTGATGTACAGCAGAGAATTGAATACATTAAACATACAAATGACATGCAAATACTAAGCATTACAGGGGTTCATTTTTAATTTTTTAATTAAGCATTAGGGATAGGTTAAGGATACTGAAGAGAAAAATGGTAAGAAGACAATATATAACATCTTTGATATTAAAATACATTGCACACAGTTGCAAAAGCTGTACTTTATATAATGCACACAGTTTACCCAAAGTAATCAATTCTTAGTACAGGTATAGGACCCATTATCCAGAATGCTCGGGACCAAGGGTATTCCGGATAAGGGGTCTTTCCGTAATTTGGATCTCAATACCTTAAGTCTACTAAAAAATCAATAAAACATTAATTAAACCCAATAGGATTGTTTTGCATCCAATAAGGATTAATTATATCTTAGTTGGGATCAATTACAAGGTTCTGTTTTATTTCTACATAGAAAAAGGAAATCAGTTTTAAAATTCTGAATTATTTGATTAAAATGGAGTCTATGGGAGACGGGCATTCCGTAATTCGAAGCTTTCTGGATAACGGGTTTCCGAATAAGGGGTCCGATACCTGTACCTTATCTGTGCCAATGTAAAGACTAAATAAAATAAACTAAAGTGAAGTTCCCCAAAAGTAGAATAAGATATAGCAAACAATGACTTCTCTGACCAATGATTACTGAGTCATGTTACAAAAAAGCCATTGTGTTATGAAAGTTTATAAGAATGAAGCATTTTATCACCATTATCATTATAATAA
Organism: Xenopus tropicalis; assembly: GCF_000004195.4. Taxonomy (NCBI): domain Eukaryota; kingdom Metazoa; phylum Chordata; class Amphibia; order Anura; family Pipidae; genus Xenopus; species Xenopus tropicalis. The sequence continues at coordinate 162,441,385 of NC_030677.2, forward strand.
CGTATTTATACATTTTAGCTCAAAAGGGGATACCAGGTTTAACCACGGATCATTTTCTTTTAACTTTTTTATTGTCATATACAACGGTTATATTGTTATATTAGCAATGGTTTTGCATTATACACCATGTCATATTTGAAGCTTTTTGTTATGTGTGGTTTGGAAAAAATAGAACTATTAGGCCAATGCTGGGACAATTACTAGCTGTAATCTCCAGCCAGTTCAATTTACTTTTAATATTGACCAAAAATGATATTTGTGTGCTGTAATTAATGCTTTTGAGAAACCTTAAAAAGCCATCTGAGCCATGTTTATTTTTATAGGTTCCAATGGAAGCAGATTAAGTTATTGCATGCAGCTGCATCATACACCATGTCATCATGCGTGTCCAAGAGGGCTTCTTCTGAGAGGTCCATCCTACAAGATGATCATGAGACTACAATTCAACCTCACATAGTCTGTAACTTTTCAACCCTGAGCATTGACCTAGGCATGGAATCAGTTATAGTGGTAACAGAATATGATTCAGGTATCACTGACATAGAGTCTGAGCAGAATGGGCAGTCCAGGCATCAAGATGTTGAATTCAAGGAGAACAGTGAAGTGGAAACTGACTTGCACAGAATAAATGAAAGTGAATGCAAGCTTGATGACCGTAAAGTGCTTCCAGTAGGCCGTAAAGATTGCAAAGGCAAACTCAACATGACCAATAGAAAACTCTCCCTTCAAGAACGATCTCAGTCTACCCCAGCTTCTAGTAATAGCCTAGGAATGAATGGACGATATATTTATCCTTCGCTGCCATACTCTCCAGTCACATCACCACAGTCCTCTCCTCGTCTGCCACGCAGGCCAACTGTAGAGTCTCACCGTGTTTCCATCACAGGTTGTCAGGTAAGAATGAAGCATTTTATTTTTATTATTTTGTACAGTATTTTCAGTGTATGACTGCTGACCCTGCTAACATTTTTTTTTGAGAGTATACTTTTCATTTTTAATAACATCCTAACATAGATTATATGCATCAGGTTGCTGATCCCATTACAAGTCATATCACAAAGTAGGTAACATTCATACATCAGTTTAGCATAGAACCAAAAAAACAAATCAGCATATTGTACAATTACAATCTTAATGAGAAATTTCATCTGTAATTCCCAGTATACAGAACTTGGGAGACATAAAATAGGGAATTGCAAGGTATTGTTTAAGCATTTTGTATCTCCCTTCCATAATTATTTGGGGCAGGACCACAAAATATGAAGGAAATTGGCTTGAGGGTGTTAACAACGTGAGCAGGGTGATTTTTCTTAAAGGAAAAGTAACACTAAAAAAAAGGCGATACGGCGATGCAGGGGAAGCATCCACTATGCGGCGATCGATTGATCGATCCTAACCTGACTCCTTCCTATACAGAATGAAGGCTTTTTTCAAATGACTGGAAGCCAAGTTTTAACAGGTATTTTCTAATAAAGTATTCAAAATACTAAATGGTGTGCAGGCTAGGGCAATTATTGGGGCAGGGTAGAATAGATTTTTTACTTAAAAATTTTTGTGTTACTTTTCCTTTAACCAAAATAAAAGTATAGTATTTGTCTCTCATGGAAATAAGGAATTGGTATACAGAATCTGTGGCTTCTTCCGACTGTTCATCAGTAAAAGTGGGGAGAGAATGGTGCAATTTGCTGGGGGCTTTAACAAAAGGAGAGGGGAAAATAATTTGTAGTGCTCAATAGCAGTAGGATATCAATTTTCTTTGGGTCCCTCTCGGTAGTGTATTGATAGGATAAGACTGATATGTGATCTGGCAAAGTCCAAACTGGGCCTGACTGCTAACATTCATGCATTTCATGCAGTTTCGTAATGACTGTGTGTTTCCCCTCTCTGCAGTGTGCACACAGCCACCCAATATATGGTGTTCTAGTTTGGGCAGCTTACCCAGTAATCATCTTGCTAGCTGCCTCTAACTGCTAAACTAGGTACATTGTGTAAGTCTGGGCAGCATTCCTGGAATCTCCCTTACTATCAGTTATTATTCAGCCTTGCTTTCTCTGCTTAGTCCAATAATATAATATATATATTAATATAATTTATAATATATTAATCTAGTATACCCTAACTTTCCAACCACAGGGATTCTATATAATATACCCTAACTTTCCAACCACAGGGATTCTATATAATATACCCTAACTTTCCAACCACAGGGATTCTATATAATATACCCTAACTTTCCAACCACAGGGATTCTATATAATATACCCTAACTTTCCAACCACAGGGATTCTATATAATATACCCTAACTCTCCAACCACAGGGATTCTATATAATATACCCTAACTTTCCAACCACAGGGATTCTATATAATATACCCTAACTTTCCAACCACAGGGATTCTATATAATATACCCTAACTCTCCAACCACAGGGATTCTATATAATATACCCTAACTTTCCAACCACAGGGATTCTATATAATATACCCTAACTTTTCAACCACAGGGATTCTATATAATATACCCTTACATTCCAGCCATGGGATTCTATGTAATACACCCTAACTTTTCAACCACAGGGATATAATAAAGCCTAACACTAAAAGATCCAAAGAAGCTAGTGTCCATTTATTTTCAAACTCTTTTTATAGCCAGCTTGGACAACTTGTTCCTTGATCCCTGTTGCCATTAACTTGCTAAGGTTGACAAAAGGAAGTTCCCTTGTGAAGTCATTATATATTTTTATTGCCGCTATCCAGGAGAAGCTGATCTTTGCAGATCTTTACACTAAGCTTTATCTTAAAGGGGAGGCATAATCAAAAATAATAATCCTTGTGTGTGTTATTTAAACCAAATTAAAAACATTTGCAATATAAACCCATTTAGTATTCTTAACTGCTTAGACACTTGCTAGGGCCAACCTCAGGGCCAAATGCCTTCTCCTCCCCCCCCCCCCCCGCAGTCTATTACCCCCCAGGCATGCTACTTTCAAAGTCTTGTTTGTTTTATGTTACCATATGTTTTAATTTTATTTTATTATTTTTGTTTGTTAAAAAACGGCTTTTTAAATAGCAGCCTTTGTATTTTGCATCTATTCAAGCTATTCACTTGAAATGAGCTACTGGAAACAAACCTACAGGGCCAGTGGCTGTCTTGATGAGAAACAAAAGCAGGGACTATATCAGACTTGAAAAAAAAGCACAGGGATTTGTTTACTTTTTAAAACCTTATAAAGTGTATAGGCTTGTAAGGGCAGAGACTATAAACTATGCCCTGTGTTTTTCAAGATGTCAGCTAATAAATCTGCATATAGGACTGCATCCTATAAACCTACGGGCATTGGTTAGGCAAGAGGGTAATATCTTATTGATATGCCTTATTTTAGTGCAAGTCAGTGTGAGGGGTGCTTTAAAAAATATATATTTAATGTTGTCACAATAAAAAAAGAACTGCGTTTCTGCCATTCCATAGATATTTGCTTTTTTTTTCGACTGCTTAATTGTATTTCATTTTTAGGACTGTGTCCAACTGAACCAGTATCAGTTAAAAGATGAAATTGGGAAGGTGAGTCTTCATGTTTTTATAAAGGTTTTTTTTTTTTTCTTTTAAGGTGTTATGGTAGGTGTTATTGTCATGGTAGATTTGTTTAATAAACTGTGTTATTTATGGGGTAGGTCACAATTATCTGGTACAATTTTATTGTATTTGCCTATGATTTGTGTACCTGTAAACAGAATTATAGCAGAACAAAAAGCAGTATTAATTGTCTAAAGATCTGCAAAAGAAAAATAAATAGATAAAATGATTTGTGATATTAACTTTTTTAGGGAATTAGGGATATACATTGCCATAATCCAGTTACCCCAGTACCCATGCAGTTAATATTATGTCCCCACTATCTTAGCAGTATATATTACACTGCTTTTTCATTTGTTCTACATACACTTGCAGTATCTCTGTACTTTTCATTGTCACTAATGTTCCTATACTATGGGGCTCATTTTCAATGTACGATTGGTTACGATTACAGAAAAAAAATTGTATTTTTTCTAACTTTTAAAACTGCATATTTTCTGCGATTTTTTCGTTAATCTCAGCGACAAGTACGTACAAAATTAGAGGAAACATTGGTAGAAATACCCCTAAACTCTACATTAATATTGCATACAGCAACTATTGCATCATTTTCCACATCCCTGCAGCTACATTGCATATAGTCCTACTTCTGTGCATATAATTCAGCATTCGTTGCACTAGTTTTAAAATTAACCTGTTATTGATTTAATGGGGATCCCTAAATGTTCTATTTAGTAATATTTTGGTTTAATTTTATGTTAGTGTTTGTACTAATCTGCCAATGTTTCATATACAGTATATAAAGATATATATGATATAAAGTGCCATTGTACAATTACTAAAATGAGACATGGATACAGTCATTACTTTCAGTACACTAATCAGTCCATTGGAATGGTGATTATGGGTCTTTATAGAACACATTTTCGAAAACACAGCAGGTTAAAAATTCCTATTGGTGGGTGACTAATCTCTGTCTACTTCCTTAGGGCTCTTATGGGGTGGTAAAACTGGCCTATAATGAAGATGATAACACGTACTATGTAAGTAAGGGATATGTTCTTTTGATCATAAACCCGAAAAGAACAGCAGATAAATGACTTCAGTACATCTTGTTCTCTTCTGTTTTTTTCTTTTTTGTCTGCTTAGCATGTGATAAAATGAAACAGCTGCACAGAAATATTTCTTGTAGCTCTCAGATCTTACGTTTATGCTCAGCAAATGCCTCATCCAAGCTTTTTAGAGAAGATAAAAATATGAGATGTATTCATAAATCATTATTAAAATGCATTGCAACAAAACAATCATCTTAAATTAATCATTTACTATCTATTATATTATAATAATGTGTTTTTATTCATATTAAAATCTGTTGAAACTGTCTTAGCTGCATTACTTCTCCACCTAACAGAATAACAGAATATGTTTACTCAATGTGCTCTCGCTCTCTCTCTATATATATATATACTGTATATGTTTGTGTGTAACTCTTCTCCCTGTTTATTTCATTACTTAACAGGCAATGAAGGTTCTTTCAAAGAAGAAGCTTATGAGACAAGCAGGATTTCCACGTGAGTACTTTTAAACTTATGGGATGGTTCATAACAGGAAAGCAAACACAGGGTTCTCAGTTCATTGGCTTGAAGGTCACATTTTTGTCTTTTCTCGATGAGCAGTTAAATGAAACCACCAAGGTACCTTGCAATCTTTGCTATAAGGGGTAAAAACAGCACCCTGGTTCTTCATAGCTAAATCACCTGTTCTCTATGGGGAATTCCAGGGGATACAAAGGTGCTGACCCCATATTTTGCAAATTTATTTGCAGCTTGCCCCCTGTGACTCAAATTTAATTAGATGAGAAGGCTTATGTAACTGTTTAACTAGTAAATAGGAAGATCTCAAACTGTCATTCTTTATCTTAGTATTGACCAAAATCCTTTCTGCACAGGCCGACCCCCTCCCAGAGGTGCCAAAACAGCTACAGAAGGTGGTGTTCAGGCCATGGGGCCCATTGAGAGAGTCTACCAGGAAATAGCTATTCTGAGGAAGTTGGATCATCCAAATGTAGTCAAGCTGATTGAGGTAATGGCAAGTCAAGTAATATAAAGATCTTAACAGAGGCAGCACATTACACATATGAATTTTTATAACTGAGGATCAAAGTGGAAGCTTTAGATAATACATATCTATATAATGATGCAGAGTTCTCCAGAAGCCAGCTGTAAACTTACAGGGTACAAACAATAACATTCCTTACTCAGTATTTAATATGTTGCACAAGATTGTCCCACATTATTAGTGATACAGTATAGTGACATGTACACTGAAACAGGGTGTTTGCATTCATAAGAGGAACTGACTATCCAAAAATGGGCTGCTTTGTGTGTAATGATGTCAGTATACATCCAGTAACAATCAGTTATACAGCTGATAACCTGCCACTCCCAAGAGCAAGCCTGGTGACCTTTTGGGTTACATCTCTCCTTCCAAACTGTGGATAACATTATCCATGAAAGGGAGCCTTACCTTATTAATACATATTCTCTGGGGCTGCTTACGGCAGATAGCCTATACGTTTCCATGGTAATGTGCGAGCTGGAGGATATGTATGCTCAGTCTGAATTGTTGAAGTCTTTAAATAAAACGAAAGCCCTATGTTCCCAACCCTGCATTAATTTCGAGGTCACAGAAAGCTTAAGCCAACTCCCTCTTATATTGCAAAGAGAAAATTCATTATATTCCATCTTTGCAGCAAAAGTATTCTGTGGATTTATTGCTTTTATAGCTACAGTATATGTATAACTCATGTTTTGGCTTGTAAGTGTCTCCAAGGTCCTGTTATGATTATTACATTATTATTTGTAATCAAATATCTAAATACTTTGTATATTATATATATTATTATATATTATATTATAAAATGCAGTTAGGGTTATGTAGTTCCTGCATACTGTCTGTAAGCTGTGGAGAAGTTGTTACAATTTCAAATGATGCAGAAAGAGAAGTGTTTGCAGCTGGATTTCAGCATATAAAAATGGCATTTATTCATACTTTTTGAAGAAACAGATTACAGTGATAGGTATATTAGTAGTGTCTGTGTTGTGTGGGGTTCTTTTTGATAGGAAGCCGGAGTTCCCCTTAATATTAGCTTTAAGTCAGTGACACCCTTGCCCCCCTACATCTTTTGGGCCCTCCAGAAGTCAAAGGGTATTTTACCTTATAGTAACTCCCCTATATATATCCCTCTTTTCTGAATCTGCCTTGGCCAAATTACATGTATTAAAAATGAAGGCTAGAAAGCATATATAGACTCAACAGTCCTGCCAATGTCCCATGCTATGGGGAGATACACCCCAACAACAGTTGGGGTTTTAATTCCTTGTGCAGTTTGCTATTCCATGTTGAACCTTCAGAACTTTGTGGTTCATCCAGGCATCTGTTGTGTGAGTTCTTGATATATTAAGCTGTTGTGTAAGCTTCTTGATATATTAGGTTATGACAGAGCAATGGAAAGGTAAATTATTGGGCTTCACTATTGCAAACTAATCTACCCATGTAAAAATATGTGGTTGTCCCATTTTAATACACGTTTGGTTAGAAAATCTGTTATAATGTGTGTTGCTGTGATTTGTAGCACCTGTGTGTGTAGCTCTGCTTATAACACAACATGATCCACTTAATGTGAACATACCATCTCATTGTCTCCAGAGAGATGCTTGTTAGGCTTCAGTGTTTATCAATCCCTTAATCCCTAAGCATTTTGCTTTTTGTACAGTGGCATTTCCATTCCCTATATGCCAGACATGTCAGACAGTGCTTATTTTATAATGTAATATAAATAAATGTTTCACAGTGACCCCTTAATAAATAGGCTGCACTCTTGGCAGTTTGGAAAAAACCTGAGCATGGAAATACCAAATAAGATCTGTTTGGCCGCTATTAGATTATCCTGAATGGTTTTGAGAGAGGAGAGAGGCTTCTAGCTGAGCCCATGTATGGCCAATGCCAAGGCAGCTTTTAAATAATGCTAAGCAATTTTTCCATGTGGTTCCACATACTGCCGAGACACTAGCCAGATCTCCATTCTTTGTTCCTTTATAAAGCTTGCCATGATATGCTTTGTGTTTAACAAATAAATCTAAGGGGGCCATTATAGGAGAAGAGAAGATAAAAACTAAGTAAGCTTTATTAGAAAGATCTATGTAAATACAGCCATAAGTTCTCACAAAAAAGCTGCACTAAGTCCTCTATCAAAAGAAACACAGGATTTCTTGTCTTCTTTTTTGTAAACATGTTCTTAGGGTATCTGACTTCCTCTCTCAGAAAAAAAAACCTTAATTCCTGGGGCCAGAGTCTGCAGTTCTCTCCCCTCTCCTGCTTCCCCCTCCCATAAGAATTCATAAAACTCACTCCCCCCCACCCTTAGGAATGTGTAATCTGAGCTATAATGGCTAGACTGCAAGCAGGAAGCTATGAAGACCAAGCTAAAATGGCAGCTGTGATCAGAGAAAGCTTCAGATCAGAGAAAAATTAAGCATTCTAGGTGGCACTAATGTGGCAAATCTATTGGCAGTAAAATCCCAAAATGACTTTACTTCTCCTTTAAGTAATGGGTGTTTTGTTTCTGCAATTCATATTTTTTTGCTCTAAAACACGTTTTTTTTTTGGGGGGGGGGGTGGAATTGCAACATTTATACCATTTAACATGCATCAAAACCACAAAAAAAACGTGTATGTAAGTCATGTAGAAGTCAGTGAGAGCTGTCCTAGGCAGTGTTTTTGTGGTCCTTATACTCCGAGGTATTAGAGTTTTTCGTATTCTTTGGGAGCTATTTATGCTATTTCAGGGATGTAAAATTCATAATACAAGGTTTTTATTGTTTTTAACACATTTTTTGTTGCAGTTTTTAATAAATAAGGAAACAATTGTGATTTTATCATTTGTGAATTTAGTTATGGTAAAAAAAAACAAAAAACTCTAAAACTACACAAACTCAAATTCTGATAAATCTTTTTTTTATAATTTTTAGAGAAGAAACCTTCTGGTAATCGTTCCTTACATTTTATTTATGTATTTGTCAGACATAAGTTTATCCCTGAGTCTGAGAATACTGTGGAAAGATCAGGAGACATGACAATACTGGTTTGTGGCTTAGCAAGGTTCATGAAACGTTCAACCCTTCATTCAGATGATTGTGAAACACCATGAGGGCCACAGCTTAAGCATTTGATTTAGTACTGCAACTGTAGAGCTCACCTGTTTCCTTCTGCGTCATTAGGTGCTGGATGACCCTAGCGAGGACCATCTGTACATGGGTATGTTGATCATTTCTTTTTACTCTCCATGCAGTCTCCCTGTTGGCTGTCACTTGGTACTTGCGATCACTTCTGAACAGCAGATGAAGCATATTTTTAATGCAAAAGAAAGGATCCCCAGTGGGAAAGGCAAGCGATTTGTGCCTTCCATTCAGCAGTCTTGTATCTAACCATTTTAACTACCATATATTGTATCTTTTTTTAAAGGTATTGTTCACCTTTTAGTTAGAGACAGTTTGCAATTGGTCTTCATTTTTTATTAAATTTAGTATTTTTTAATTGTTTAACTTATTGTTTAGTAGCTCTCCAGTTTGGAGTTTTAGCAGCTTTTGGGTTGCTAGGGTCCAAATGAGCAGGGAGTCATTTGAATGAGAGCCTGGAATATGAATAGGAGAAAAATAAGTTCTAAAATTAACAATAAAATTGTAGCTTCACAAAGCAATAGTATTTTGGCTGCTGGACTCAGTGACCCCCATTTGAGAGCTGGAAAGAGTCTGAAGAAGAAGGCAAACAATTTAAAAACTATTAAAAATAAATAATGTAGACCAATTGAAAAGTTGATTAGTGATTCTGTAACATACTAAAAGTTAACTTAAAGATGAACCACCACTTTAAATAAAAAACACCAAAGTAACTTATGGGAACAGTTTGGCCCCTTATCTCATCTTATCTATCTCAACCATCACAGTGATACATTTCATACTATGGGAATGAAAGTATATTCTATAAAATGTAACCCACTGATTTCTAAACTATGAGCTTTCAGGGGTAACAGCATAGATCTGCTTTTAAGCTGTAAAATGTTCACAAAAGCGTATTTACTGAGATTTCTGTTCTTTTTTTTTTTTACAGTGTTTGAGCTGGTGAGGCGTGGGTAAGTTGCAGTAACAAAAAGAACAATTACAGAACGGTTGGCTATTTCTCCCACATTTACATATAGCGAGCTGCCAAGATAATTCTTTGTGACTAGGAATAAATGGAGAGACATTTTTACAGCAATCAGATTTGGTGGATAAAAGCATTTACCTTCCTGTTCCTGTTTCTGAAAGCACTGAGCAAATTGCGGCACCACAGGAGTGTACCTGGGCCCTTGTTCCTAATGCAGTGTATTGGCACAGGGTTTCTGGCTGAATAAATATATATGCTGACTGTGGCTGTGTTAACATTTTTGAAGTTTGCAAAATACGTGTACAGCAGGGGGCTCTAACTCAATTTACCTGGGGGCCGCAGGATGAGACTGGGCCGCATAAGGGATTTCACAAAAAATTGGCTATCAAGGGATAATGCAAGGCACGGCGGGCGGGAGCTGCTGATTGCGGAAATGACGTTATGCCATCATAACAGTTATTATGGGAAGACGTTCTGTGTGCACAATTAGCTGCTAAGGAGCTAATTGTGCACACAGAACGTCTTCCCATAATAACTGTTATGATGGCATAACGTCATTTCCGCAATCAGCAGCTCCCGCCCGCCGTGCCTTGCATTATCCCTTGAATCGCAATAAAAATCGCGATCCATTCATTGCTTTTGAGAAGGCGTTGGTGCGGGCCACAAAATATTGTACCGAGGGCCGCGAGTTTGAGACCCCTGGTGTACAGGTATGAGACCTGTTATCCAGAATGCTTGGGAGCTGGGGTTTTCTGGATATTAAAAAAAAATTTAAACATTAAATAAATCCAGTAGGATTGTTTTGCCTCCAAAAAGGATTTATTATCGCTTAATTGGGATCAAGTACAAGGTACTGTTTTATTATTACAGAGAAAATCTTTTTAACATTTTTGATTATTTAATTTGAATAAAATTGAATCTATGGGAGATGGCCTTTTGTGAATTTGTAGCTTTGTGGTTAACGGGTTTCCATATAACAGAAGCCATACCTGTATTTCTTAAAGGTAGTAAAGCAGGGCCGGAACTATGGTATGGTAAGTGATGCCTCATTACTTTACTTTGCATTTAAGGGAAAAAAGAAATAGATAACAATCACAACTGATATTTATATACTTCTATATACTGTATATTTTCTCTGTAAGAATAAAACCTTGCCCATTCTACCTTACTTAGCTTACTTTCTTCTGTTTCTTGTAATATATCTACCCCTTTTTCTCACAGACATCTAAGCTTTAATAGTGCCTGTGTTCCTATTGTGTTCCATTACATGCTGCAAAAATTTAATATTTAAGTATGTTCTCTTTAGGTGTAAAGGTTTAGTGTGGTTCTTCATTATACTCTTAAATATCTATATACTACATTCTCTCATGGTAACCCTGTACAAACACTGGGTGAAAATGAAATGAATAAGTGTTGCATGTGCATAGGGAACCCTCATTGCGTATTCATGTTGAATGGGAATGGTGAGATCAGTACCTATTTGCTTATTAATGCATAGTGGCTCCATATACGGCCCTAATTCTGTGTCCATATGGATGCCATGTGTGAGTGTGTCAAGGACAGTGCACCCAAGCAGAGGCTAATGTGTGCCTGCAGAGCCGGTAGTAGCCTGTTGTGCTCCATCTGTACTTTGGCAGATTAAGTGGTTTCTGTATGAATAAATCTGTTCTCACCTGTTTGTGGCTAAATACATCACCTGGGCCGAAAAAAATGTGACTTGAACAAAAAAATCTCTAAAAATACTCAAATTTGTTTTTTCCATACCTATAAATATAAAACTTTATTAGTAATGTTTTTAGTGATATGGATTATCCATTATCCAGAAAGCTCTGAATTATGGGAAGCCCATTTTCCATAGACTCCATTATAATCCAATGATTTTTTTAACAATGATTTCCTTTTTTCTGTATTAATAAAACAGTACCTTGTACTTCATCCTAACTAAGATATAATTATTCCTTATTGGAGGCAAAACTTATGGCATGGTGGTCCAAATCATGGAAAATGATCCCATACCTGTATTTATATACTGACATACAGATATTGAATACAGTTGGGTCCTGTTTTCCAGCAAGAAATGTGGAGAATAGAAGTATTTGTTCACACAAATGCGCAACAGTGCACTGTAGTTACAGCCTATTTGAACATTCAGAATACTTCCTATTGGGATTTACCTATGAGTAAGACAAATGTAATTAAACTCATTCAAAGGGTGCAATGTATGTTGGACAAGACCTCCTCTTGTGAAAACATGCACAAACAGGACCATTGCATCTCTATTAATCACAGTATTGTGTTTGTTTCAGACCAGTGATGGACGTTCCAACAACCAAACCATTAACTGAAGACCAAGCTCGCTTCTACTTCCAGGATCTGATTAAAGGAATAGAATATTGTGAGTCTTTATCTTATAAAAATACCCAAGGGGTCCATTCAGTTAGAGACATAAATCTAGAAAAGTCTTAGTACTTTAATACAATTAAAAATTAGTAAAAATATGTTCTACAGTAACTGTATGGCTTCATATATATATATATGGTCTTTTCTGTGCAAAATGTCTTCCACATTGTATGAAAAAGTCTTTTCAGATTTAGAAATAGTAAACCAAAGCTAAAAGTACATTTTTAAATTACATTTTTCATAAAGAGATGGCAAATCACAGACAAATCAGCCATCATGGGGCTTGTTATTTCACTTTCAAAACAGAGAAAAACAAATCTGTCAAATTCAGTCAGTAAAGTTATTTTCCCTGCTCAACCCAATTGAAGCCATAGTTGTTTCTTCCAAAAGTTCTTTGCACAAGTTACAATTATAGGTGATGTGAGAGGAGCCCAGACAGTGACAGAATAACTGCCACTGTATAGATAATATATTGTTTATAATTATTCTTTATTTATATAGTGCCAACATATGTCACAGCTCCCTGCACCAGTTGAGTTTACAAACTTACTAGCCTGTGGGGGGACACCAGAGTACAGAGAGGAGACCGACATAAGGGTGGAGAACTCCTTGCTGCATTGTGCCCTTACTGGAATCAAACCTAGGTCCCACAAGGCTAACGCTACTATGCAATAGTAATAAAATATGAAGGGATTTCCTGTAAAACAATGTTAATCTGTGTTGTATACAGATGTAAAATGTATGTTAGTTACTGTGCTATAAAAATATGTGCATGGACAAAATTGAATCCAATTCTGCACAATTCAAGCAAGGTTAGAGGGGATCACTATATATAATGCAGTGGCATCCAAAGTATGGTCTGTAGCTGTTTGGCTGGTTCCAAGATAAAACACCTAAGTTTACAAGAATCTTGAGAGCAAGTTAAAGTAGCTAAATCAGAGAAGGAAGCTTTATTGATTTGGTGCACTAAGGGTAAAATACTTATACATTCTACAGCACCCACTGGTGGGCTAGCCTTATATCAATAATTCATTGAAGCTTCCCTATTTCTCATAGGGAAGTTATGCCCTGTCTGAGCCTGATATAATTATCACCTACTGGATACACAGATGAAATTCTGATAAACTTTTTAGGTTCCTGTTTAAAATATAGATGTGATATTACAAGCTACTTAGCTAGAAGCATGATTGTAACACATTAGCCTAGGGCCTGACCTAAGGAGAGCGTCTTGGCTTTAACAATGTTATTGCGACGTATTTAGTATATTACCGGGTAGTTACTGGTTTGCTCCATAACTAGCAAAGTCAAAAGCACAAGGGGTTGTGAAATTAAGAACTACTCGTAGGGTTGTACCTTAACATGCATCTGACTTGTGCTTAATGAACTGCGCGCTAGCGCCATCGCAACAATGGAAATCACACAATGCGCCCTCGCACTGACACTATGAAAATACAAATTTGCATCCGCATTGGCAAAGACTGTGCAAGTTTTAGTGCTTTTTACTTTAAGTTACAAAGAGGCAATACTCGTGCAAACTTTCATTTGTTCATGTTTCTGCTCACACTCCATTTGTCAACATATAGCAGGATATAGAGCACCAATCAAATTTTAAAGCTTTAGCCCATACTGCAGAATGGCCATGACCCCCATACAACTGTACATTACTTTACAGCATACTCAATTACACTGCAATTCTGAAAGATAACTCTGCATTGTGAGCATTTTAAGTACACAGAGGTGCAAACAGCCCCCCATGGCCCATTAAGTAGTGACTTTCTATACCCCATTACTGCAGCTTTTCTGGTATTTGCCAAAATCAACAGATTGCCAGTCCAGGGCTCCTTTGCACTCCATAAATGAGTCCTATCATGTATCAGATGAAAATGTACCGAGCAGGCACAGGCTAATAATGGCTCGTCAGATGCTACTAAACTATAATGTTAATTTTTTAGCTGTCTATGGAGTGATAGGAGCTGTAGTTTAACATTGGTAGGATCATACATCATACATTCTTCTTAAAAGAGCAGTATGCTTTTTATTCTGTAAATAATGTTTAAATGTTATTAACAAAAGATAAGCTTAACTGTTGAATAGAAGATAGTTACTGTTAATAGAAAAATGTGTTAACCCAACAGTGCATTATCAGAAGATTATACACCGTGACGTCAAGCCATCTAACCTCCTGCTGGGAGAGGATGGGCACATTAAGATCGCTGACTTTGGTGTCAGTAATACATTTGAAGGGAACGATGCCTTTCTGTCCAACACAGTGGGAACACCTGCATTCATGGCTCCAGAAACCCTCTCTGAAACCCGCAAAATATTCTCAGGAAAGGTAATAATCTCTGCTTGATTTTTGTTTCCCCTAATATGACATGTCAGTCTGTTCTTAAGCAATTTTATTAAATTACTAGTTAAGCTGTCTAAAATGTGAGCTTACTGGGTTATTTGCTTGCTGTTTTTGATACCCTGTGGTACACCTCCACTGACGCTTCATTGCTAGGATACGTCTTGCTGTTAACACCAACTTTACAGATATAGATGGGATTAAAGCACCATGGCTTACAAAATGCTGTTCATACGCTGCCCTCTTTCTGCAGTGAAGGCATGAAATATGTATATTGATCTGTAAGTGCTTTGACATACTGTTTCAGATAAATGCATCAGAGTCTGAAGATGTAGATGCCACCCCACACAAACCTATGCACAAGTCTACAAGCTGGGGACATTTTATGGTGTATCTGGTGCGCAGTTTGCAAAAGGGCGCTGCGCTGGGTGCCAAAAGCTTCAGTGCTTTAGGCACAACAAGTTCAGTAGAAACTGGGCTTGCTTTTATTTATCACAATGGAGAACAAGTAACTATTATATCTAGTTCTCTCTGACAGTTGTTGGGGATCACTCTGCACATAACTCTTTTTACAGGAGAATTGTCTCTTTACTCTATCCTCTACCCTCAGACATCTTTTCCTTCAGCAGTGTTTCTGTGAGACCCAAAATCTTTTTTAGAATCAGTCATGCACCTTTTTCTAATATAATATAGGACGAAATTTGATATTATTAAAGATGATCTTGGGGAGTCGACTTAAAAAACATGGGGACACAATTCTGGATCTCCAGTCCACAGTTTTCACTGACAGAATGGGCTTAGCTCCTTCTTTCTTCACCTTTTAAAACCATACTAGTAGATAGAAATACTGTAACTGTATAATAAAGCAAAGGCAATGCACAAAGACCAGATAGAATCAATACAACATTCCAGAGACAGCATATGGAAAGCAGACATGTGACACAGGTATTATCCTGTTCCCAAGACCAAGTATGGAAAATGGGCGCTGGGTGAAAGCTGCTATTTTTGTTCTAGGAAAATGTGATGGTGCTGGGGAACGGAGGGGATATATGCAAATGCTGTTATTTGGGTGGGGGAGATGTACCCAACTTATATACATGGTAGGAAAATGTAGGGTTTACATGTTCTTTAATTCCTTTAACAATGATTGCATTAAAATTTCTGTCCTATGATGTTAGGAATTTCTCTGCCACTGTTTGACATAAATCTGAGACTAATGGCATTCTTCTAAACATAGTTTTGATGCTAATATGGAAGAGAATAAGGAAGAGCAAAACTATATTTTAGCAGACTGTTAATGTTAATAAGAAAAAGTGCAACTTCCAGAGACTGATACTGTTGGCTTGCTTCACCCCTCTGTAGAACTGTACACAAACCATTCACCTTTTGTCATTCCATATGTAAGAGGCTTATGGAAAATACGTAAGCAAGGCTGCTCTTGGAACAGATACTTTCCTAGAGTCAGGGACAGACTAGGGTGCTAAGGACCTAATTTCTGTTCTTTCTTAATCAACTTCTCTAGACATTATAACCTTGTTTACCTGCTTCTTTCTCTCGCTCTCTATCATAAAGTAGAAGAATGCCCCCTGAACTGTGCCCACATTTTTCCCAGTGTCCTATGTGCCAGTCAACATTGCCTAATATATATATTTTTTCCACCGATCCCAAAGAAAAGTGGCTACCATATCTTTGGATCATTGCTCACTTTGCGGTGATTATGATTTAGAAGGAAGTAGCCTTTAAAAACAAAACAAATGTATTTTTCCTGTGTGAGGTACGTACCCACAGCTTAACCAACTGCTACCTAAGTGTTAAATATGCGCAGAGAGTTCACATGTAGGCAGCAAGTAGGGATGTTACCATGGGTACCGGATTCTCTTATATCAGCTCAGTGTGTGACAGATGTACAGTTCCACATTGCAGGTTCATTAACACTATCTTTTTTTTCCCTTTTTTAGGCACTGGATGTTTGGGCAATGGGTGTGACTCTGAATTGTTTTGTATTTGGTCAGGTAATTTACCCTCCGCCATGTCAAATCCATACATACATACTAAATATTATGGTTCCACTTTAAACATACAGTATGTACATTAGTATGAAGAGTACGCAGAACATTTTATTATTCAGGTTGAATTTTACACCCCCTCATTGTTTTCAGTTTCACCCTTTCCAAGGGGAACTTAATCCCCTCATTGTTTTCAGTTTCACCCTTTCCAAGGGGCTAAGTTCCCCTCATTGTATCCCCTCATTGTTTTCATTTTCACCCTTTCCAAGGGGAACTTAATCCCCTCAATTTTTTCAGTTTCACCAATTCAAGGAAAATCTAATCCCCTCATTTTCAGTTTCACCCGGGTTAAAGCACATTTTTTGAGTTTTAACAATGCTTTCAATTCAAAACATTATGGATTTTCGAATGTAATCTCGAAATTTTCATTCGAAAGATTTAAGCATTATCGTGACATTTTATAAATACAGCAATGATCGAGTTTAAATCAAATTTATACCATGTCAAGTTTATATGACATCAAGACCAGAAAAAAAGGAATTTTAGTAAATGTGCCCCTTAGTGTTAAGTATGCCTTGCCAAGAATGCCAGCCACTTAGATGTGGGTGTCTAGTGTCAGGTATAACGAGTGTAGGTGAGCCATGCGGGTCCTGTTATTGAGGTTAAAGCCTCAGGTGGCAACTTTAAAAGCCAGCATTCCATAAAAGTGTTTGGAGTTAAAAGGTTACCACATTGTTAATGGGTTGTACTACACAGTAACTAATAAACTCAACTCTGATATAAGATACCCATCTATTCAACCTTCTCCTCTATTATACAAAAAAAAGCCAGAGCAGTAATTGTTTCTATAAATACATATTTTTATAGATTTGATAACTATAGATAGATAACTTTACTTTCCTTGTAAGTGACGCTGGTCCAATTTTTGTATATTCTTTAGTGCCCATTTATGGATGAAAGGATTCTAGCTCTACACAGCAAAATAAAGAATCAGCCACTGGAGTTTCCTGACCAGTAAGTCTTTTTTGCTTATTTGCATCCTGAGATTTTGAATTAAACCCTACTTTTGGTTAAACCAGAGAAAAGGGGGCATATTTATGATTGCTTTTGCCTTTTGGGTCAGCAATTATAAAAGAAATCCAGTGTGAGTTAAGGAACTCACGCCAGCCATCATTACAAAAGCTTTGTTAGTTGAGGTATTTTTTTTAATAATAAAAAGTTTGGCAGCTTTTATGTAGCCCCATAAATGGGACCCACAGTTACCAGTTAGTGGGTTTTTATACTAGAATTGAATCCCATCTTGTCTTTTTTATTGGCAGGCATGACATCTCAGAAGATCTAAAAGACCTATTGTTACACATGCTTGACAAAAATCCAGAATCTAGGATTTCTGTGCCTGAATTAAAGGTAATATAATCGTATGTACCTGTGCATTAAAGGGAAAATATACACCTCTTTTTTGTTAGTTGTGCCTGTGCAGAATTGGCAAAAAAAATATAAATGTTTTTTTTCATACAGACGTACTTGATTCCACAGACTAAAAGGAATCCATGATAGCCTCCCCCCTCTATCACCTTGCTCCATGTTAAAGGATGGATTCTGGCACTTGAATTTTTTCTGATGTCCAAAAAATCTGTGCATCACCCACTATGGTAAGCAGAGGGACTTCAAGTCCCAGAATCCATCATTTAACAGTGAAACAGGGTGAGAGAAGTTACACTGTGAACCTAAGGAATGCTGGGAAACAAACACAGCAATGCTGCCCCTAGACAAAATAGTAAACCCTATTCTGGTGAGTAGCTAGACTCACAGTGTCAATGGTGGAAGTCAGTTTGCACCCAGGGCACTCTGGCACAGAAGGGTATGTATGTATGTATGTATATATAACTTTATTTATAAAGCGCCACAAGGGTACGCAGTGCTGTACAATCTTACAAAATACACAATTACACATAGGGAGAACAAGTGTTATAACAAATAAATACAATAAATATATAGAAATGCACAGGGAATAAGTGCCATGTGGTATGAGACACAGTAGAAAGGAGGTCCCTGCCCCGTAGAGTTTACAATCTAAGTGGTTGGGTAACATACAGGAACACATTGGAAGGTAAGAGTGCATCAGGTATGGGCATTTGCCCTTAAGCGCAAAACTAGGCAAAATAATGTTTTATTGCTCCAGAAGGTAACAGCTGAGCTTTTTCTTAAAGAGAGTGGGTGAGTGTTCCCTATGAAGGGATTCAGGGATAGAGTTCCAGAGGTAAGGAGCAGCAAGATAGAAAGGTTTAAGACGAGAGAGTGCAGTGGGTGTGGATGGTGTAAAAAGACGGAGGCTCTGAGAGGAACGAAGGAGACAACCAGGAACATGCAGGGAGACCAGTGAAGAAATGTAGCAAGAAGCAGAGGAGTGAAGGGCTTTGAATGTCAGCAGAAGGATTTTGTAAGCTATCCTTTGCTTAACAGGCAGCTATGTTAGAGAGCTTAAGTGAGGCTGAGCAGGTTCCCTCTCAGGAGAGAGCAGGAGGATCCTGGCAGCAGAGTTTAAGATTGATTGCAGGGGAGAGAGATGGGAGTCTGGGAGGCCGGTTAGTAGGAGATTGCAGTAATCTAAGCGGGAAAGGATAAGGGCATGGATTAGTGTTTTAGCTGTTACTTATAAAAAAAGGGGCATATCTTGGCAATATTGCGGAGGAAAAAAACGGCAGGTTTTGGCAGTGTTATTAATATGGTTAGAGGAGAGTGACTGGTTAAAGATAAGCCCAAGGCAGCGTGCAGAATTAACAGGGTTGATGGTCAGGCCATCAATAGTAATGGTGAAAGGAGGAGAAGGGCTAGGTTTGGGTATCTTTTAATATATTACACTATATTTTGTTTATGTGTGGTTCCTTGTAGTTATTCTGTTTTATTAGGCCTACTCAGAGCAGAGAATACAATTTTGTATCAAGACCTGGAAGACCATATAAAGTGTTAACCTCATTTCTATATAAGCCCTACTGAATGAACTTGTCAAAAAGGGGTATATTTTCCCTTGAAATATATGCTTCTTTATCTACAAAAAGATTATTTTTCTCTGAACTGCCTTTGTTTGCTTGTCTTTATATTAATATATGTGAATGCATAAGTAGGTTATTTATCAAATAAAAAATAAAGCTAACTTTAAAGACTTACCTTATGTTATTTACAAATTCAGACTGAGAGGAGCCCAGTGCAGGATTTTCTGATATTATTGTCCCAACTCATATTTTTTAATAGGAGACACATTTAAAAGAAAGCATTACAGAGATTTATTCAAAGCAGTGCTGCCTGCAGGATGCATTATTCATGGATGGGGTCATTCGTTTAGACGGGGCATGTCAACTCTCTTTTGAGGCCAAGAACACTTGGGGAGATTTGTAGCCAGTGTTAAAAAATTGCTACCATTGGCTACAAATCTCCCCGAAAATGCCTTGCAATAGACTATTACGTGATCTGGCTTAATCGTGCGATACACTGCCTCAGTTCTCAATTTCCAGCAATTAAGACAGATTGCCCCGAGTAATATGTTTTACTCATGGCAATCCCAGTGGTAGTATATGACAGGGCATTTTCTGGAGATGTGTAGCCAGTAGCAATTTTTAACACTGGTTACAAATCTCCTCGTGTCTCATTGCCCTAAAGCTTACAGAGTGCTGCATTCTTCCTAAGAACCAAGGCATATTTGGGCTGGAGAAAGTAATTTGTAAACAGAGGGGGTTTCACCACTTTGATCTAATTTGCTAATCAGGTTATTAATGAAAAGGTGCAAACCATTTCACAGATTAGCAAATGCATTTAATTATAATAATGCACCTTCACAGCCCTTATGTATAGAGAAAGCACAGAAAGCAAGAATAGACAGAAGTGATTTCACTCACACGGAAGCGATGTCGCATGCAACGGGAAGTGATGTCACGAGCACACTGCACGTGATGTCACTTTTGCAAACTGGGGGGAGCTTAGGGTGGGAAGCTCTGCTCTCCAGAAATTTCTATGGCTTTGTGGTTGTTAGTGTCCTGGTTACAATATGTTGGACATCAGAATGGAAAATGAAAGATAAGCAAATAACAATAGTGTAGTCTTGCATACTGGAAAGATGCATAAATGGAAACTGTAACTAAAAAAAATTAAGATCAGTTAAAGTTGTAAAGAAGGCACTAAGCTGTACCATACTAAAAGTTAATTTAATTGTGAACTTCCCCTTTAACCTGCTGTTTAACATTATGTATTTTACAAAAACTTATTACTAAAATCTGTTATTGGCCGTTTCATTATCAGATTGAAGTTTCCTTTGCTAAGTAATGGGGTAGATGCTTTATCTACAGGATCTCCAATGCTACAAAGTACAAACCGTTTTTCTGTAGAATTCTATCTGTAGAATAATGAGTTATTCAGTGTATAGTTCCTCTTGGGTGCTCAGCTGTTAATATTTGCATATATTGCAGCAATATGACATGAAAACATTTTCTGTGGGAAGAACATTGTATTTAAGGCAAACTATACCCCTGCACAAAACAGCCCATATTTAAAACACTGCTTTGTCTAAATAAACCATTTTCATAAAAATATCCTTAGTAAATAATAGTATGTGCCGTTGGGTAATTCTAAATATGTTAAAAGGCCATTTTAAAGAAGAACTAAAGCCCCCGACAAAAGCGCCCATCCACGGTCATCGAGTGAGCTCCCTCCCCGCAGAGTCTATTTCAGGCATCATCATGTGAATCTTTGTGTTCCCTTCGGATCAGTTCGGTTACACAGAGCTGTTGATTAGATGGCAATGGATGGGGGCTTTTGGGGGGGTTGGGTCTCCTTTAAGTACTAAGGGCCGCCCCCTGGTATCATACCATTCATGGTGCACACAAACAAGCCAAGGCACACATACATGTTAGGTCATGTCAGCCAATTAATTGACAAAGTTCTGCCTTTTACTCCCACACTTG
Organism: Xenopus tropicalis; assembly: GCF_000004195.4. Lineage (NCBI taxonomy): Eukaryota > Metazoa > Chordata > Amphibia > Anura > Pipidae > Xenopus > Xenopus tropicalis. The sequence goes on from NC_030677.2 coordinate 162,462,870, forward strand.
TTCCCGTTAAAGCTGCATTATTTCCTGTCAGGTGATCTCTGAGGGAGCACAAAGCCCATCGCAAAGTGGTGGTCCAATGAAAAGTTGTAAAAGAGCAATATTTGCTGATATATGTCAATTTGGTAAGATTCTTAATAGGTCACTTATTATATGAACCGTTATTATACAGTATGATCTGTTGGTTTAATATTCATTTTGAATGTATAGTTTTCCCTTATGGCTGATCAATGGAACTGACTGTGGTAACAGTGGTACATGCTTAAATGTATTCTGTTCTTTGAAGCTTCACCCGTGGGTCACCAAGCAAGGACTGGAGCCCCTGCCAACAGAGGATGAGAACTGCACACTGGTGGAAGTGACAGAGGAAGAGGTGGAGAATTCAATCAAGCACATCCCAAGCTTGGCCACTGTGGTGAGTTTTAAATTAGCAACTCTTTCATTTGCCACTGAGCCACTGGCTAATGCACAACTGTTATCATTACTACTAATCTGATCATGCCTTCTAAAAAGCAAACCCAAAGGAGAGTGGAGACCATATGTATGTGTGTGTGTGTAGATATATATATATATATATAATATGTAGGTCTGCTTCACTGGTGTTAATTTGAAATACATAAAGTTTATTAGGTGAGCCAGTGTTGTGGCAGACCCATGTATTACGAAACATGATACACTCTATCTCTCACTCTTTCTCTATAAAATGGCAAGTAAGCCAGCTTAATACACTAGCTTGGTACATTTGTCATGTTCCTTTAATAAAGACATGCTGTTAAATTAATAAATAGTACCAAATAAGCCACAAAATGAATGTAGAAATATGCTGAAATAACAGAAGTTGGCTCCATAACATATTGTCCACACATAATTCTAATCAGACAGATACTTCCAGGCTGTGGAGAGCTGATTGCTAAAATAAAGGCACAAACATGGCCCTTATCACTGTTCGCTATCTATAACATACGGTATGGCAACTTAGTATTTAAAGGAACAGTAACACCAAAAAAAGAAAATGTATCAAAGTAATTCAAATATAGTGTTTGCGTTAGAAAGTCTATTATAGTTTATAAAATACCCTGCTGTGTAGCCACGGGGGCAGCCATTCAAGCAGGAAAAAGGAGAAAAGGCACAGGTTACATAGCAGATAGCAGATAAAATGACATTGTACTCTACAGAGGTTATTTGCTATCTGATATGTAACATGTACCTTTTCTCCTTTTCCCAGCTTGAATGGCTGCCCCCATGGCTAAACAGCAGGGTATTATATATATATATATATGGGAAGTTAATATAGATATATATATAACACCTCTCAACAATCACAAACCTCTCTTTAGCAAGAGGGTAGTATTTCCCGCTAGAAAATAATAATCTAAAGAGCAGGATTATTTAGCAGCCTAAAGGTATGGAGATCCAAAAAAGTATGGACATTTTTAAAAATGATTTCCTTTTTCTCTATAATAATAAAACAGTTCCTTGTAATGAATCCGTTTTGGGGGGGGGGGGGGGAAATAATGATTTTTTAGTAGACTTAGGAGATCCAAATTATAGAAAGATCCCTTATTTAGTAAACCCCAGGTCCTGAGCATTCGGGTCCCATACCTTTACTGTCTTTTAAACAGCATATCCCTGCTCATACAGGGAATGTAAAGTGACTGTACCAGCAACCCACTCCTATGCTGTATTTCCTTTTGACCTATTAACTGTATCGAAGTTGTTTTGCAAGGTTTTTGAAAGTCTAGAACCAGAATTATCAAATACATGCAAATGGCTGCCAATAAATTAATTACTATCACTACCTAGAAAATAGTGTTGTGTGAAATAATGTCACAACATTGTATAGTGGGTGAAATGTGGTCAGTTGTGAGAGTATTTAACATTACCAGAAACCATTAGTGAGTATGTGCTGAATCTAAGAGGGATGCCTGAGACTGTGGCGGGCCCCTTCTAAAATATATTGCAGGCCAGTGCATTTTTAATGGAAAAGGAGGGTCAGCCAAAAGTAAGAAGAATTAACACTGATAATAGCGCTTACCTTTCATAAATAACACCAGCTGTTTTAAGCCAAATTAGGTGCATCACACTTTAATAAATATGGGTGCTGTATTAATCTTGTTGCTACATAGTTTTTAGCATTAGGCCGATGATACACAAGGGGGCAGATTCATCAAAGTACGAGTTTCAATCTTGAAATGGGTAAAATTCAGATTAGATACGATAATTTCTAATGATCGAAAATGTCACAAAAAGATCGTTATAGTCACGATAATATTGTATTGGCGATCTGATAGTCGCATCCGAACAATCATAATCAACGTTGGTAAAACCTTTCTGACTTTGATCCTTCTGTGCATGTTTTTTGAAGCCTCCCATAAGACTCAATTGCACTCTGCAGCTCCAACCTGGCCCAAGGAAAGTCACGATACTGAAGCTTGAATGAATCCGAAGCTTTTGTACTTGGTGCGACAAATACGATTTTGTCGTGCAAATAGTCACAAAGTACGAAAAAGTTGCACAAACTAAAGAAAAAGTAGCAAAAAATACTCACAGTATGAAAACTGTCGTACTTCGAAAACAATCGTACTTTGATAAATGTGCCCCAAGTTGATTAACCTTTTTTAGAGGTGCAGTCAGCTGAGCAGCACACAAAATGTTTTAAAACTAGTTATGTACCTTATTCTGATACTATTTTCTGTTATGTCTTCCCAGATCTTGGTAAAATCAATGCTACGGAAACGTTCTTTTGGGAATCCATTTGAGGGGAGCAGGAAAGAAGAAAGATCCATGTCCTCTCCAGGAAATCTGCTAATGTAAGTCCCTTTTCCCCCACCCCACTTAGGTGCACTGAAAGGTTATGTGGAGATGGCTGCCTTCCTACTGGTGGTGTTCACAAACACCTAAAGTTTAATAATCTTATGGGAAATCAACATAAATGTGTGGATGATGGAAGTGATTTAAGTCGGTTTGTAGCTTGCTTCAGTTATATATACCTTTGTTTCCTAATTGCTGGGGTCATTCAGGCATCATGCTACCCAGAAAGTAATTGTATGTTACTGTTATTAATACTTCACTTATATTATTTTACATAAACTTTTGGACATTTACTAAAGGACATGTAAACCCCCCTCAAAAAATGTAATCAGAGAACAGACTCTTTGAAATCTTTAAATACCTGTCACTCCGGCTGTTCAAAGGTTAATAGTAAGGCTGCAACATTCCCTTAATCACTAAAGGTGACCATACACAAGCTGATTTCAGCTGCTGACATCAGCCCTTTAGACCGATTTGGCAGCGTGTCTGCCTGAAATTGGTTAGATCTCAATCTGGCAGGTTTGATTTTTCCATCAGATCAGAATATTTCTCTAACACATTCAGCCCCCATTCTTAGGAATTGACTTTGGCTGTTGGCTACTGAGCATGCTCAGTTGCTCTCAACTCAGGTTACTAAACACACCCTCCTGTCTAGCCACCAGTGAAGATGGCATTGCTGGTTTCCATAGAAACTCTGTTCCGGCTGTGCCCTCTGCTGGACCAACATGTTTTTTCTTTAAACCTCCTGTCATGAGCTCAGCCTAACCATTACAGTGCTCAATCCAAGCAGGATTTTTTTTTTTTATCAGAGTAAGTTCTGCCTGTGTAAGCCTGCATTCTTCATTGCATGAATTTTACAGTGCATATATGCTGTTTGCATTTGTAAATGTCACTGAAGATGTGAGAGGGAAAATGGTCGCAAAGTGAAAGCTGCAATTTGTTTTAGGAAAATGTGATGGTGCTGGTGAAAAGAGGGGGATATGCAATACAAATGGTGTGGCTTTTAAAGGAAAGATGTGCCCCACTTATATACATGGTAGGGCATAGCAGGACAATTAAGGGCAGAAAAGCAAATATTTGGTGCATTTTAGCATCTAACTCTTTTTTGAAGAGCGCTGCTCCTGAGCGGCCCGGTGCACTAACACCTCAGATAAATGAAACTGCTTTTCAGAATGCAGAATGGGAAGAGTATGTTGATGTTACTTTGCACGAGTTTCTGTAGGAACATTTCATATCACATTTGATATTGTTTGTCTGTTCTCTCATCTCATTTCCTCTTAATTGTAGAAAAAGACTGATCAGGAGAAGTGAAATGTAGCTGCATTTTCAGCAGCAAAAGGTAACAAAGGCCAAGTTTGAGAAAGCTGCCACTGCCTTTCCTCTATTCTCCACCCTCTAATCTAACACTGCCTTGCGTGCTGTTTGAACGCCATTTTACTCAATTTGTGAGGGTGGTGGCAGCATGCAATTAAAGTAACTAATTTCTCTGCTGCTGGAATGGCTATATCCTGCTGGGGGGCACACTGCTACATTTCTGTGTTCACCAACTAATATGATTGGACATAGGGGAAGTGTTGTGTAGCACTGCTTAGTGTTACACTGAAAAGCCTCCTATTGCACTGGCTTCAGTTAGCAAGGCTATAACTCACACAAATAAGGGAAATTATTTGAATAAATAAATATTTTCTTACAATGATTTTTGTAATTACTAACCAGTTACTCTATATACAGGTATCGGACCCCTTATCCAGAAATTTCCCACATATTCCATTTTAATCAAATAATTCACATTTTTTAAAATAATTTTCTTTTTCTCTGTAATAATAAAACAGTACCTTGTAATTGATCCCAACTGAGATATAATAATCCTTATTGGAGCTAAAACAATCCTACTGGGTTTAATTACTGTTTAAATATTTTTTTTAGTAGACTTAAGGTAGGAGATCCGAATTACGAAAAGACCCTTTATCCGAAAACCCCCAGGTTGTAAGCATTCTGGATAACAGGTCCCCTACCTGTACTGTGTAGTGTATATGGTGTGTTTTATTGAACTGGTACTTATGTAGGGGATAGGAGAAGTGTAAAATGCCACTCGGAATAGCCAAGAAGCCATACTATAACAGCAAGGAAGGAAGCAGATCTAAACAACACTGACCTGGTATGCTCACACCATACAAGATCTTTTACAGTGCCAAGCTTTAGCAAATAAAAGCAAAAAACTGGTTCCATGTACTACTCAGCATGATTTCTTTATGTCACTGCAAATATTTCAAGCCAATGCAGGCTCCACACACAACCCCAGCAGAATGGCTTTATCAATGGTATCTTGAAGACAAGAAAAGACATATATAGACCTCGGCTAGTTCCGAAGGACACCAAGTCAGTGCAGCCTAAAACCTATGCACATACAATTAAAAAAAATATATATATATATTTATATATAATACCTAAACAAAAATATATATTACATGGGATTAAATGTGCTAATTTATAATGTACATCACAGTACAGAGTGAATAGTAAGTCAAGGACTACAGCGGAGGGGTGGAGCCAGCATTCCATGTGTGGAGTAGTATACAAGGGATACAGAGTGCAGACTTTTGAATTCCTAAAACATGGTTTTATAACCATGGCTAATTATTGCACTTCATAACATAATGAATCCATGCTGCATATTTCTGTTGTGGATGATAAGAAACCCTTCAGACTATCTTTGCGTGTATAACTCAACCTGACCTAGATACAGGCCTGGATTGGCAATCTGTGGAGTCTGGCAAATCCTGCTGTAAAATGCCATAGACACTCACTATTTATTGGGCTGGAAGTGGACTTTTTGGGCCTCTTGTACTTGAAATGTCAGGGCCTATTTTGAATCCCAGTCCAGCCCTGCCTAGATATGTGAGCACATAGCAGTAGTCTTCAGCCAGAGTTAAAGCCATATGTTTAAAAGTAGAAGTCCAGAATGAGCTGTTTGAGGCAATGTATTCATTATCGGATAAACCTGTTTGAAATGAATTTGCTGTTTCAGTTCTGCTTCTCTGTATCTGTGCTGGTATTGGTGAGGTTAAGGGGGTAGATAAAAGCAAACAGAAATGGCAGTGGCTGATGGTTTAGAAGAGAGCAAGACCAGGAGGGTAGATGAGATATGGGAAGAAGGCAGTGTAGAACTGAGCAGGAAAAAGAAGAACATTTTTGGAAGATAAATAGTTCCCAGTTTAGCGTGCAGGGGCACAGCATACTACAGCCATTCATGCTAATCCTGCCTAATCAGTCTCAGGCACATTTTCTGTTCATGCAACATAATGGCTCAGTGACACAGAGACTTGGCTGCCCTGACAGTTTGTTCTCTCCACAGGATACAAGGAAGCGAGGAGAGTTTGCGAGAGAGCGATTTACAGGAGGTAGGGGAGGATGAAGTTTTATCCTGAGCCCTGCGGCACTGAAGGTGTTGTGGTTCAGAGTTCACCCTACAAAACACCTGCTGCTGGGAGAGACCTCTGTGTGGGAAACACACCCTGTGTAAGCCGTGCATGCTGCTACCGATCAGTTCCGAATGAAGATCTTATGTTATCGCATGCGCTGAAGACTGTAATGTCCTGCCTTGGGAAGTAAAATCTATCGTCGAGTCGTTTTTAACGTATTGGTAACTTTGCCATGGGCTTGCTCTTCCAGAGTCTCCTGGAGACTGATCCAGAGAAGGTGCTTATTTTGTATGTTGCAAAAAAACAAAACAAATGAAGTGGCTTGTAGCAAATGTCTTAATGCCAAATACCACACTCACTCACTCACAGCTGCACTAATGAGGGGGGGGGGGGGGGGGGGGGTGAATCATTTTACGGAAAAGCCTGTGCTGAGCTAATCTGCAGCATGCTACTTATTACTCACTGGCAATAAAGTGCTTGCAGGAAACATCTTTGATGCAAGTAAGGGCCAGATTATGATCAGCCCATTATCTACAAGATTGTTCCGGTATGTTGAAAGATTGGCTTTTTTCATTGCTGAAACCCCTGCTTTATTCTGCTTCATATTGCAGCTGCGTTACCATGAGCAAGTAAAGGTGGCTCCTGCTTAATTAAGGAGATATTAAGAGGGATAATAAGAAATATCAGAAATTTTACAAAAGGCTTTAAACATTCTAGCTGTAGCACAAAGACATAAGGCAAGGTGGGGTCCAAGTTCAACATGACAGTGAATTGGAATGTTATTGGGCTGAGCAAATACTGACATCTGTGCCAACTGATATAAAGTAAATGGACATATTAGTACAGTATATTAGTGTAGTATCAACATTAGGAGGGTGTTAGGGCTTTATTTTTGTGATATGAGCATAATATAGAGATAATAATTTATAGAAATGGAGCAGATCTGTGTGTCTCAGTTCATTTCAGCAGAATGATGTTACTGCTCGGATGGCACTAAAATGCTTATATTCCCAGCTGGGGCTTTAGAGTTTACAAAAAAAAGTGTGTATTCCCAGGTGCAGTAACCCATAGCAACCAATGAGATGTTTACTTTTAAACAGCTGAACAGTAAATTTGACCGGTTGATTGGATGCTATAGGTTACTGCACTTATGTGTTTTATTCCGTAAATTACATATTACTTTTCTACTCCAAAGCGAGTGGAACTTTGACCAAGTGACACATTTTTCATGAAATGTCAGTGCCTTGGATCTGCAACACTTACAGTTAGCTGTGAGAAGACTTAGGCATTTAGGCAATAAGATCTGGCCTGTTTACTTACAAATCAGAATGGGAAGTCTAAATATGCCTGCACAGGACATAAGCAGCACAGCAACAAGAAATAGAATCGCTGTTTGCTATTCACTGAAGCAATTGTTTTTGTAATGTTATATGTGCAGTGCTTGTGGAGCCTGAACATAGACATGTATTGACTTTCTTTAACTACAACCCTTGTACTCACATGCAGAGTAAATACATGGTTACAGTATGGAGGGTATTTTCTTACAAACACTTGAATTATATTAAATGATGTTGGGATGTGTATTAGGGGACACAGATTCATTTTCAATATTATCTTTGCGGCCCAAAAATTGGTTTAGAATCTGTTACGTTCCTCATTCTAATTAATATTTTCTATTGTAGAAAGTGTATATATTATTCAGTCATACAATGACTATGAAGATTCTCATTCATCCAACTCAATGATATACAGTATCTAGTAGAATTAAGTAAAGCAGCTGGACTTTGAGTTTTCGTGAACTCAAACTTTTCAAGAAAACCTCAGTTGCTTTAGACTTTATTCTACTAAATACTAGTCTAGGTATCCAGTCAGCACCTTTGGCAATCTCTTCTTTATCCTAACAGCCATAAACCCCAGAGAGCCTGGGGTTAGTTTTAGGGCTGGGCGATATACCGTTTAATACCGAATACCGGTGGTTTTTTTTAAAACTATATTCATTTTTCAGATACCGCAATACCGGGGTGTCAGGGTACTCACCCGTGCGCCTCCTTGCGTCAAAGCGCATGTACATGTTAAAGCGTGCACGTCTGCGCATGCGTGGGGTTTTTTTAAAGCTATCAAACGCCTCCTCCTGTGCTATGTTGTCTGCGGCCTTGCCTGGGAAACTAAGTCTGCCTGATTTACCTTACGACTTTCTGTTGCCGATCCTTCGCTTGCCTGACTCTGATTTTCAATACTGCAGTAATTATTCTCTAATTTATTAGGAAATGGGGTTAACACCTAATCATGCATGGAAAAAAAAAATACCGTCAAATACCGTGACACCGATATAATTTTGAAAAATACCGTGATATAAATTTTTGGTCATACCGCCCAGCTCTAGTTACTTTACAAAACGTAAGCCTCATTAAAATGCTGCCATTAGAAACTGCCTACAAGGGACTGTGATGCTGAGTCCAGCATCTTTGGTAGTTATTCATGTATTGTATTCCCCCTTGGTATTTAATTAAAACATTGTTGCCATGTGTGTATAAAGTGATATATATAAGGCATTGTGTTGATGGGATACATACAAAGTCAAGAGAAAACACACACACTGAGCAGTAAGTTTTGTGTATTTACAGAGACATATATACTGTAAAGACTACTGTGTAAGTGCCATCACTTTTGTACCCAAGCCTGTAGTTACAGTTCTTTCTTTCAGGCCCAGTGCAGCAATCTGTAGATTACGGCAAATGCCAAAGGGGCAGCTGTAAGATGGCGGACAGTCACTATGCTGTTAGGTTGTTGTATACACTACAGACGAATGCAATTACAATCTTATTGTAGTTAACACAATAATGCACCAGGGAATTTCAGGGTGTCCATTCACTTAAAGGGACAAGATCCAGTTGGCAAAGAGTTGGTTTGACCCAGCACGTGAGCCAAGCAATCACAATCTTCTTTATGCCAATAAAGAACTAGGGAAACCAAACTATAAGGAGCTTATAATATTGTGGGTAACCTGGTTCTTATTTGAAGTAGCTTGCTCTGATGACCTAGCGCAGTGCTTGATGAGCAGAGGCCCAGTAACCCTTTAGGCCAGTGATCCCCAACCAGTGGCTCAGGGGCAACATGTTGCTCACCAACCCCTTGGATGTTGCTCTCAGTGCCCCCAAACCAGGGAGTTATTTTTGAATTCCTGACTTGGGGGCAAGATTTGGTTGACTAAAAACAAGATTTACTTCCAAATAAAGCCCCCTGTAAGCTGATAGTGTGCATAGAGGCTGCCTAATAGCCAGTCTTAGCTCTTATTTGGCTCCTCCATTAACTTTTATGCTGCTCGTGTTGCTCTCCAAGTCTTTTTACATTTGATTGTGGCTCACAAGTAAGAAAGGTTGGGGACCCCTGCTTTAGGCCTATCACTATTTTTTGCCAGTCTATATTGGTGCCTCATGGCTTTCTCAGAGATCAGCTTGGTGAAACCTTCCCTGCATCATTAGTGTGTCGGTGTCACATCAGACACTTCCCAATGGGGCTTTATGCTACAACCATAAGGGGCCCTGGCAAGCTTTTTAACACTCATGTGCTGGATACACGTGGTGAGAAAATGTCTGTCTAGCCTCTACCTCAGAGACAGAAGTGCTACTGCCAGGCCACCTTTCTTGAAAACAATAACACATCTTCTATATTTATTACAGCAGGTACAGTTAGTTGGTCTTTCAGATAATACATAATATTTAAGTAGAGTGCATGATTGCTTTTACATTTTAGGGAATGCTACAATCAAATGTTGTATTTTAAATAGATGTGCTTTCTGTTGTGAATTACCTCTTTATTCCTTTTTTTTCACTTGAAACTGAGCCTGAAAAAGACATTGTCAGAGCTCAAAATCTGCACATTTAACACCTCTCCTGCTATTTATACATTTTCAGCTTATATTTTGTATGTGAAAACCACAAGTTTTAGGAGAGTGCCAATCAAAAATATGATTCGTTTTGCTGGAATTCTTTCATTCCTGAGAAGTTCCATTTGCAAAAAAAAAAGAGATTTACACAGAAATAGATTTTTAACTTCAGTTCGGATTGGTTGGTGTCCGTACAGGCAAAAAGCAACACATATAATTTGTATGGTTTAATAAACATTTGTTAATTATTGCATGACCAGTTAGTATACAGATTTCTGGAGATGTGTATTTTGGGTGCAAAGCCCCTAATAGCTGCTAACCTTGTATCTCTTTATGTACATGTTTTATATATAAACCTATATTTCAGCTTTTTGTATGCAATGCACAAATGTTTTCTGAATTATAAATAAAAATAAATTTTTTCACACCAACTCATTTCAAGCTTATGTGCTCAGTGAGATTTGCGGTGTTGCTTTAAAAATAACTGCCGTATACCGTAGATTTAGGCTCTAGTGTTTTTATATTACTGCTGCCTTTATTTCATTTTAATGCTTTATTTTACCAAGCTGCATAATGTTTAAATACTGTGTATTTATCTTTATCATTGAAATAAACTGATTATGAAACTTAATCTCCTGTTGGTATGTGAAACTGTTGTTAGCTAGGAAGCGACAGGCAGTTGTTGGTCTGACAACTATTCAGGCCTAGCGCAGTGACTGACATATTTAAAGGAGAACTAAAGCCTAACTAGAGAAGTAGGCTAGAAATGTTGTACATTATGTTTTGTGCTTCTGTACCAGCCCAAGCCAACCACAGCCCTTTATCAGGGAAGATCTGTACCCCCAAAGATGCCCCCAGTAGCCCCCCATCTTCTTTTCTGCTCATTCACTGCACATGCTCTGTGCTGCTGTCAGTTACTGAGCTTAGGGACCGACTCACAATATACTGCATCAATAGAGTATAAATGTCACAATACAAGGCTGATTTAGTAATTCATTTGGGTTTTTAGATACTAATAACTTACTGAGCTTAGGGACCGACTCACAATATACTGCATCAATAGAGTATAAATGTCACAATACAAGGCTGATTTAGTAATTCATTTGGGTTTTTAGATACTAATAATAAATTTAATAATCAGCCCTGTAGCATCAGCTGAACCTAATGTTCTGCTTGATCACTTGTAACAACCCATAAGCTTAGATACCGACTTGATTTCTCTCCAGAATAGACAGAAGGTAGCAATTCCATGATTAGAGTAAAGGGTCTGGCAAAATATGGTGCATCTAGAAGAATGGAAGGGTTCAAATTACATATTGTTATTTTTAAATAAGGAGACCACAGGTAGTCCAGGTTTGATCCTTGTGAGGTAGATTATTATTGGATTACTAATATACAACCCCCTCCCTCCACCCTTTGTGGTGTCTGATTTGTTTGCAGGAGTTCATTATGCAGGGGGATTATTTAGCATGCAGGGACCAAATTAGAGAAGATTAATTTTCCCTGTTTGCTTTGTTTTGCACAAGAAATAACGAACCATAGATTTTTGTTATTAAAACAGGCAAATAAGGAATTATAGCACAAGCCTATTTACGCTGAATACCCAACTGAATTCAAAGACCAATTGGCATATTGAATACTGTCACTTTCATCAGCTTTAAAGTAACATGACTGTGTTTTCTCAACTCAGACCCAAATTTAAATCTCATGCCTTATGTGATTAAAGTAGAAAAAAAAAGTCCCAGAATAAATGGGCAGAAAATGCTGCATTTAGGTGTGACTACACATGTATCTTACCCTGTGACAGATCCACTATTTTGGGTTCTTGGCATTGGGATACAGAATGGTACTGGCGCAGGAGCAAGACGAACAAGGTATGTTTAACACCAATGGAGCCAGGTTCTTCTTGCAGCACACATAGTAGGGTTTTATACATACCGATGATGGCCCCACAGGTAAAAGTACTGGGCTGAAAGATGTGGAATCACAAACCGTAAAAAAAACACTGCCAACTGTTAAATGTTAGTCAGGGGCATTCGCTGAGCAGCATTAGGGTCTTCTTATGAGTGAGTCTTTCTTTAACTTCAAGCTTGGTTTTTTCTTAAATTCTACACCTGCGCTTGGCCCCAAATATCACCAGGACAAAGCTGGATACATTTAAAGTCCTGCCCCTAGATCAGCCATACAAAACACACATCCTTGTAGTCTCCTAGGCTTATTTTATTGATTCAAGTGTAATAACAGAAGTGGAAATGTTGATAGACAAATATTAAACATTCTTATGTATTACCAGCATGTTTGCACAACACACTCGTAGTTAATACATATAAGAAGATTTTTTGTTTGCATGACAGATTCTCAGAACCCATTCCAAACACCTTGGCACAGACTTGAACCCTTACACTTCTTTTTTCAGTAATCACAATATCAAATGTAAAGTGTAAAACTTTCTGGGAGACTATACAGCTGCCATACAATTATCTAACCTAACCCAGTAATCCTGCATATAGCACAGGGTCTGTCTCACCAACCAAGTCTTATGTTACCACAGGATTTTAAGCCTCCGGGATTTGTAGTAGGGAGGGGACACACTGCTCTCCCTTTTTGTAAACTTCTCTTTTAGCCAGCGACTGGCAATATGTCTAATATCTCATATTAATGCCTTATTTATTCCCTTTATTATTCATTTCAGACAACAGGACACTGAATGCACCCATACCCCAATACCATATAAAAATTAACCTTTTTTTGTACTAATAATAGAAAATTGTAAATATTTGACAAAAATTAATTTAAGGCACAAGAAAGGTATCCTAGGTCAATTAACACATATTGTACCTGGGTTTCTATAAATTGTCAACATTCAACTTTCTTTGCTTTTCAATGCATGGCAAGACATGAGTCAAATACGCATTTCACCTTTAAATTAAATAAGTACATTAGAGATGGACCTATTCTTTTATCTATGTTTTTGTGGGTTTTTTTTAAATGATATATTCTGCCTCTCTCCACTCTGCAACTGAAAGATAGTTGTTTGAGGCTTCAGTTTTATTGTTACCTTTCTGTTCAGGCCCTCTCCCATTTACCTGCCATACTGCTGCCTGGCTGCTAGGGTAATTAAGTGCTAGTAACCTGAGTTTACATCCCAAGCTGAAGAGCTCCAGCAATGCAAATAATTCAAAATGCACAAATTATAACTAATGAAAACTAAGATCTATACAGTAACAGAGACCAACACTAAATGCTGCAAAATAGGCCCCAATGGTAAAACCCTTGAACTGTCCCTCTACATAAAGGCTACGAAAAACTGAACCAATAATGTGTTACCTGCGCTGAATATAAACAAGGAATTTTCCCCTGGGGTACAGAGTATTGAATATAGTTTTTTTAAGGGTATGGACCAAATGCGGTTTCTGTATGTGGCGCATACTAAAGAGTTCTACAACATGGCAAACAAATAGAGAAATATTTTGAGGTAAATATCTTTAAAGGTTAAGAAAGCTCTTTTACTTACTCCCTTGCCTAGTATGAAGCTCTGCCCACTTTTGCTTTCTGAGCACTCCTTTCTCCAACTATGAAGACTTCAAAGACGTGCCTAATGGACATGCTTACTGCATCTGATCCAGTACAAATCAATCAGGCATGCACAGTAGGCTCCTCGTCATAGTCGGAGAGGGAAGGACTGCTCAGAATGCAAAAGGGGGTGGAGGTTCACAATAGACAAGGGAGTAACTTCCTGTCCCCATCCAATGAGTACCTGACTATAGTATAGCTCTATGTATCCCTGTGAAGGCCCCCTGCTATGTAGAATACTATTGTGCAGCAACAATATCCAAACTATTTTAAAACAGAATTATAATTTTCAGTGTTTTTTTTTTTACCCTCCAAACACCATAGGGATCCAAGTATCTTGTGAGGGTCCAAGTTTCCTGTTCCCTCCAGTGGCACCAAACAGGTACACACAATGGAGAAATACCTACCTAATGCCCTTGAAGACCACAATCCTCAGTTCACATTGTTGTACAATGCCAATAATTTTATTGTCCTTGGTGGACAGATTTCCAGGCCAGCAGTCCAAACAACATAATATTATTTGTTATGCGACTATAACTAACTAAAAGGGTCCATCCAGTTGCTTCATTGGTCAAGGGTTTGATCCACATTCACTACCTCCCTGTAATGAGAAATTGTGAATCAGCAATGCTAACCCAACCAACTGGTTCTGTAGCCAATCGTACACAATGATGTGATCATGCTTCTGCATGATAATGTTTTAGTAGAAGGACTTAAAAGTTCAGTGCCTTTTAGTAAGAAACAAACTTGCAATCTATTGGCAGTATTCTTACCACTGAAATCTCATATAGTAAATACATCTAGTAAGTGTTAAATTATATCCCAAATATGCTGCTTGGTTACCTCTAAAACAATCCAACTATGACCTACCGACTCCCAACAGGTTATGCCCCTTTTGGGGCCCACATATCTGGACGGTTGTATCTGTTTAGGCTACCCACTGGCACCGGGCCCTTAACAGGATTCCTGCCTGCCCCCCTCTCCCAAGTGGCTGCACTATGAAAGAATTCAAAAGGAAACATTTCTTACCAATTCATCATAGTCTTCCACATATTTGTATTTCTTCTCTCTGTAGTAATGCCTTTTCTTGAAAAAATGGAAGACAATCATATCACACAGCACAGTTGCCTATAAATTAAAAATACATGTATTAATGCAAGAAGAGAACAAATAACTAGATGATATATTCTATTCAAATGACCATTAACACCCATGGCTACAATATACAATATGTCTTTGTAACACAGGGCTCACAGAGCATAATCCCCATAACAAAATACTTATAGGCCACCAAAGTGTTACCATATAACAATCCTCGGCTCACTTTAGTGTTCTGGCAACCCATGCATGCTGTCCTTTCTGGGCCACAGTAGTTTCCAGGCCATGCACTACCACTGTGTAGTACACTGTACACTGTGTACCTATGTTAATAGGATGCTGCACCGTTTCACTACAGAGAATACATAACCTATTTAGATTTTGGGTTTGGTCTCCATTTATTTTGCACCTTAGCAAATAAGTTTGACGGCATGCCCATATTATTCATACACATTACAAAAAAGACACTGCCTAAGACCTTGTGCAGATAGAATTGCAGCCAGACTCATTTTCCCATGGGAAACCATACAGACGGCCAGAATTTGTATAATAGAAATACATTCTACTCTATGCTTTAGAAGTCAGATTTAACTTCACATTTTACAAGTAGACCATTTTTTCTTATAGTTTTGTTTATGTGTAATGATTAACATTCAGCCGAACATGTTTTATACCTACAGCAGAGAACCCAATCACACAGTGGGTCACAAACAGACACTTGCAGCAACTGCTTGTGCCTCTGAGAAAATGTTAGGTAAACATCTATAAAATAAATAATAAAACCTATTTCAGTGGAGAAGCCCCCATTAAACTATATAGCCAAAACCTTTATATATATACAAATATATTTAAGACTACTTCCATATATAGAACCCACTCCTTAGTTTAGGTTTAGTTGCTCTTTAATGGCAGAAGGGCAATAGTAGCCATAGCAAACAATACCTCTGGAGCTTGTTTTATAAATCAGAAGTACACTAAACAAATGTGATTGTTATAAGAAAAGTAAAATGGTTGCTTTTGTTTTGCTTTCTTAGGAGATATGAACAGCATAAATTAAACTTTGTTTTTTACATCTATCATACTATTGTATGTGCATGCTATTTATAATTTTGCTAGCACATGTTATCCCCACCCTCCATACAAAAATGTAATCAGTGAACAGCTTCTTTGAACTACTTTCTTTTAATACCTGCCACTCTGGTTGTTCAAAGGTTAATAGTAAGGCTGAAACATTCCCTTAATAACTTGGGATTCCACCTCCTCCTCCTCTAACCCACTTAGCCCCCCTCTTAGGAATTGACTTTGGCTATTGGCTAACTGAGCATGCTCGGTTCCCAGCTCAGGTTACTAAATACACCCTCCAGTCTAGCAGCCAATGAAGAGATGCCATTACTGGTTCCCATTGAAACTCTGCTCTAGCTGTATACTCTGCTGGAGAAATACGTTTTTCTCCTATCCTCCCGTCTTGAGCTCAGTTTAACTGTCGCAGGGCACAATCCAAGCAGGACTTTTTATCAAATTATGTTTTGCCTGTGTAAGCCTCCATTCTTAATTGCATGAACTTTACAGAGCACATGTGCAGTTTACTGATGTAAATGTAAATGTCCATATTTGAAAATGGCCATATGGTGAAAGCTCCTATATAAGGGATATATGCAGTACAAATCATACTATTTGGGTATGGAAGATGTGTCAAACTTATTTACATTGTAGGAAAATGTAGGCTTTATATGTCCTGTAAAAGTATTTGCCCTTTGCTTTTACATTACCTATCAGATCCCTCATGTTCCTCTATAAAGGGGCTGCCATATTTGTGCAGCAGGGGTCTGTTAGCTTTAGAAGCTATAACTTACAGGTTGGGAAGGGACAGTCACAGTGACAGTGACAAGAAACTTCAAGTAACAATTACTTACAAAAACAGCCCTATCGGTGAAAGACTATCCACATGGCGTTTAGGTAACGTTTAATGTACATTAAATTTTGAAGAGTCGTTTTTTAGTGTTAGTATCACTTTAGGCACAGACAGAATGTGGCCTGTTAACAGCCCGTAAGTCACCCCCGTTGGTCGCCCCTAAGCGCCCCCCCCCCCCCCCCCCCCGTGTGCGCATGCGCGAACGCGGAACCACCATATCCCACCCACCCATGTGCGCATGCGTGAACGCTGAACCCCCCCCCCCAAACACTCAAAGCAGTGGGGAGATGTCCCCATTGCTCCGTAAGGGAGCCTAAGTTTCACATTTTGTTGCATGCCGCCCCTAAATTTGTGCCGCCCTAGGCCCGGGCCTTTGTGACCTCGCCAGAAATCCGGGCCTGCCTGGTAATACTCATACCATATAACAATAACCAACACTATTGCAATGGACAGACGTCACAGATCCTGCACGACATACACACAGAATAACGTACCACTCCAAACAAGGCAGCACCAGAGCCAATGTTAATCATTGTGGGAATGATGTCAAATTTCCCTGCCTAGAAAATAAAACATGGTCATATTTAAGTTCATTCCATATGAATGCATTTATCTGCAGAAGTATATAGAGAAAGCACGACAGTGGGAAATGCAGGATTAGAATAAATACCGACAGCACTTTGGAATGCCCATGTCCAGTGCCGGATGTGTTATCTGGGCACCCCAAGGCCGCCCCCATTTGCACCCCTTCAGGATCTGTGAACATAGTCAATATTTCCTCCCATAGTTGTGCAGGCAAAAACACTGAACTTACTGTTCCAAAAACCAGGATGTCAAAGCGGATTCCATACACTTTCATCAGACTTCTGGATTCAACACCATTACTATCTTTAAAATATTTAGCAAACCTGCATTGTGGGATGGAAATAGAATGCATTATAAATGTTATGTTATGTTTGTTATGTACAGTCTGCCATCTTATTGATTTGGTTGTGGTGTCCCACCAACAGCTGCAACCCCTCCCACCCATGCTGATTTAGCAACATGGAGGCACAGAACAGCGTGAGAGAAACATGTCCAGTTGTACTGTAACCACCATTACTGAACATGAGAGTGCACATACCAGCATACTGCTGATGGAATAACCAACACTGCTTCTTAAGCTTTTTTTTAACCATTTCCAACCTGAAATTGTATCCGGGTGACACATTGTGATCAATTTCTCTGTTGTCCAAACGGCGAAATGAGTATTTCGGGACACAGTATGTCAATTTCCAGTCCAGGTCACAGTCCCAGTTGATCTGTATCCCCATGACTCCTCCCTGGTGAGAAAATAACAGACAAAACTTCCCAATTGGTTTGAAGGAGACATTTTATATAAAGTTCATATTCAGTTTTATTACTCATCCTCCCTCAAAATGTGAAATGATGCAGAAAGAAAGATGTTTTGAAAGCATTTTACCTCCTAAAACTGTCATTATATGAGAGCTGCATACACAAGCTCTCCAGTCTGAAGCCAGAGCAAAATGAGACATGGGAGTGTCCTTCAGTCTTCCACAGGAACTGGTCACAGCACTGACTGACAGGCTTTACTCAGCAGCAGCAGGGAAAACCCCTTCCTCCTTCTGTGTCTCTCTGCTTGTGCTGCTGGGGGGGGGGGGGGGAGGAGCAAGTAGAGCAGAAACAGACTGCCTGTGAGCTCACTAAGCCCCGCCCACTCTATGAATATTCACTTCACTTTAAGTAGGTGAGGGTGTCATAGAAGTCTATGAGGGCTGGTGGCTCTGAGCAATATACTGAAGAGTCTAAACCGGAAGCTGGCATAAGGTCTAGATAGAGCACAGTTTTCAAGCTGTTATGGACATATTTGAACCCAACTGTATTAAAATAAAAGCATTTCCTTCTATTTTACAGTTTTTTATATGGTTTAGTGCATTGTAAAAATGTATGCTCTTTATGCCCTTTAAGACAAACATAAAGGTTTGCCCTAGAGCAGGGGTTCCCAACCTTTTTAACCAGTGAGTAACATTTAAATATAAAAAAAAAGCTGGGGAGCAACACAAGCATGAAAAAAGTTCCTGGAAGTGACCGTAATTGGTTATTTTGTAGCCCCTATGTGGATTAGCAGACTACAGGAGGCTCTGTTTGGTAGTACGCATGGTCTTTATGCCTCCAAGTTAGAAATTCAGGAATGAAGACCTACTTTGAGGCCACTGGGAGCAACATCAAAATAGGAGGAGCATGGGATACTCTTGGCTGATACACGATTAACAGCTGCCTACACAGAGGGCTCTGGCTTTGGACAAACCGCCAACCAGGGTTCCCACAGTTGGCCAAATTTCTGGGGGCAGGGTCTAGCAAGGTATGCCAGCTTTAAAGGAGACATATATAAAAATTAAAAATGTACATGTGAATTATATTCCTCTAAATATAGAAGGATTGTGGTTAAAAAAGTTGTGTTTCGAACTGATTTATTGAAAAACTCCACTAAAACCCACTAGTCCCGCCCATCTGTTCCAATTCCTGCCGGCTGAATTCTCTGGATGTGCAGGGGAGCCTGCGGCTCTCAGTACAGGCACTGTAGGATAGGAACAAATCAGGAGCTAGGCTGACCTGATAGGGAACGGTCTTTGCTTGTGTGAGTGCAAGGCTGTGATTGGCTATCCCCCTCTTGCTGGACTCTTAGGACACGCCCACCCTTCATTTGAAACAGTGACAGAGACCTGATAGTATCCAATAAAGGAACCAATTTTACAGACTGTATTCAATTTTAGCCCAATGTGAAACCAGCACCGTATATTATTTATAATTGCCGACAAAATTAGGGTTTTTTTCATTTATCCACTATGTCTCCTTTAAAAGACATTGACTTTAATGACTTACAGCATTTTTATATTGAGAAGCACCTGTAATAGCAGTAGGGTTTAAACATAGGGCAAACTTCACTCACCCCCAATGAACTGACTTATAGCACAATAATGAACTGAACTATTTATATTTAATATATATATTTAATACAGGAAGCTATTTACAGAAAAATATAAGCTCCCAATACAAACAGTTAATGTTACTCTGCAATAAATAGTTTAGTTAATTAATGTAAGTTAATTGGGTGTCAGTGACCTCCTACATGAACTTTTCAGCAGTGGAAATGTCTGGTTACAGGGTCCTACAGCAAAATTACTTTGGGAACAAGATATTTTCTATTAACATATATTGCAGCTGCTCACCAGTCAACGTCCCCCCTAGGCTCTATAGTTCCTGCCCTCCCTCAGCAGTTGCAGGGTCAGTTTTCTGTACAGTTTGTGAGTTTGTATCATAGTAACATCTCAACAACTGTCAAGTTAAACCCATTTTCCCAGGAAAAAAACAACTTGCCTACTAGTTGATAACTTGTGTGCCTAACACAAGGGGTGTGGCCAAATATTTTGATAATATGCTCTTATGTTCATGAAGAGACCCAGATTAATATGTTATATTTTTTTCATGATTTCTACATTATTTGTACACACAAATACACTAATTACACAATAACAGCAATCATAGCACAACAATTAGCATCTTAAGCACACCCTTCACCCTAACAATCACCTGAACAGCCATGTCACTGAAAGTCTCTCCTGCCTCTTTTACTATGCTGCCAAGTCGGAAAATTGGGCAGAATGGGTGATTTACTTTATCATACTGGCATGATTTGAGGTAACTACTGCTGATATTGGACAATATGTTGCGCCTGGAAAATAAAAATAAAAAAAAAAAAGAACACACAGTCCAATAAAAGATTATTCTTTATGTTGTTTATTAGTGAGAAAGAAACACTGAAAATACAGGGCTTAATCAGTGGTATGCAGCAAATACATATTTGTACAATACAAATACAGGTATGGGATCCCTTATCCAGAAAGTTCCGTATTACGGAAAGGCCATCTCCCATAGACTCCATTATAAGCAAATAATTCTTATTTTCAAAAATTATTTGCTTTTTTGCTTTTTATTAATACAGAGGTATTAATAAAACAGTACCTTGTACTAGATCCCAACTAAGATATCATTAATCCTTATTGGAGGCAAAACAATCCTATTGGGTTTATTCAATATTTAAATGTTTTTTTTGCATATTTAAGTAATGGAGATCCAAATTACGGAAAAATCCCTTATCCAGAAAACCCCAGGTCCCGAGCATTCTGGATAACAGGTCCCATACCTGTACAAATAAATGTCACTGGCGTAAGAACCAGAATTTATAAAAATATAATTATAGTTACAAGCATAGTTAATCTGATAATTGCTTAAAACAATACTGTAACTATATTGAAACAGAGATAAAATCTATATTTTATAGCAATAGCAGGAAGACACTTACTTAAAGGCCTGGAACTTAGGATACCATATATTGTTTTTTATTAGAACTGTGAAGTTTTCAGCCCCATTCAGAAATGCTGGACTGTAAGAGGAGAATTAGATATATTTTAATGTCAAATAAACTGACAGTATAAAAGCTCTTCACATGTGATCTGTGGTTAATTACGTTGTTTAAGTACTTAAGTTAATTAAGTATTTATTTTTCAGGTGGCAGGGGGCTTGGTGATGACATCATGCCACCACAGCTGCCAACTAAATGTCCAGTGGGCAGTATGGATACAAATTTTTATGACATGCGTCCTATAAAGTAGCTAAACATTTATACATGAGAGACAGAGACGTGTCTCTGCGCCCCACTCTATACTTCCATTACTTCTGAAACAGTTGAAGTTTGGCCTCGACTGCCACGTTATAGGTGATTTAGCTGTTCTTATAACAAATGCTATTCACTTGGGCCACCCAGTGGTTTATCAGTTTGTCTTACAGCCAAGGAAACGATAATGCACTGGAAGGCTACCAATATGTTAGGTACCCAGAAAATTGAATAATTAATTTTGGAAATAATGGTCCTAGTTCTTAATGCCGCATCAACATCTTACGAATACTTCCCAGGGCTTTCTTGCAGCTTCAACAGACTTGCGCATGTTCACAATACTAAGATTTCCCAATTTTACTATATTGCACAAGTGCAGTTCTAGAAAGCCACAGAGAACCCACCTTGAGAAATATTAAAAAAAAAATGAGAACCAGCGCTAGGTAAGAAAGACTCCTGGACTGGTTCAATTTTTTTTTTCAAACAGAAGCATTTGTCTGGGTAAAAATAATTGTGATTTCATATGCTAGGGGGTGCATATTAGAAATAAAAGTATTAGACAGCATCACACATGAAACATTTATTTGGTGCACCAAACAGACGTGAAATGAACCAATGGCTCTGGGTGCAGGCATATCAAACATTTAGAACGTAGGGGTTGAATCATCCTGTTTTATGAAAACAGTTTTTTATTGTAGTAAAAAATACACAGTAACACACCACTTACTCTGGCACATGAGTATCATTTTCCACTGGGCACCATGCAAATATTTCACAGGTATTTACTGTGCTATTGTAGGGCACACATTTTCCAGTCTGCACACCTGCATCAGGCAGAAAAAGCAATATATTCAACAGTATATTCTAATCAGTCTACATTTCATTCACCTGGTTCCATAAAAAACACAAATCAAAGCAGTGGTTATCTGCTAGTAAATAGGGGCTCTCATGGACAGGATGGAAAAGAAAAAAAAAAGTTCACAGAGATATTATGGCTAGAATATATTTTTTTATATAAAGGAATATGATGTTTTTATTTGGAGTAACATATGGCACTCATACCATTGCTTTGTTTGCCTACATAACCGGGGGTACACGGTTGTTTCTCGGAACAGACACTGTTTTCAGGTAACTGTAAGGGAAACACAAGCATTGATTTAGAGTTAAATATGCTAATGTAGGTAGCAGGATATTGACTGACTAAAAGCTCTGCTACAAAAGCATTTTTGGCCTGTATTGGCCAATTGTGCTGTGGCTAGTTCTTCGGACTGGTCTCTCATGCAAATGATATTGGTTTCTAGGGATGCACTGAATCCAGGATTCGGTTTGGTATTCGGCCAGGATTCAGATCTGGCCGAACCGAATCCGAAAAATCACATGACTTTTTATCATGCTAACATGGAAGTGGAAGATGTAACCCTTCCAAATCCTAATAAGCATATGCTTATTTTGGGACACACGGGGAGATGTAGCGCCGCAAAAAATCTCTGTTGTCACGGGCGACTAATCTCCCCACAATGCCATCCCACCGGCTAGAATGTAAATTGCCAGTGGGATCGCATACGCGTCGCTGCGATCTCCCGCAGTCACCCGAAGTTTCCTCTGAAGACAACTTCAGGCGACTGCGGGAGAACACAGCAACGCGTATGCGATCCCACTGGCAATTTACATTCTAGCCGGTGGGATGGCATTGCGGGGAGATTAGTCGCCCGTGACAACGGAGATTTGTTGCGGCGCAACTAATCTCCCCATGAGTCACTGCCCTTAGGGTGGATTCGGGAGTTCAGCCAAACCTAAAAATCTGGATTCGGTGCATCCCTATTGGTTTCCATTATACATGGCGGATTAACAGGATGAAAAACACAGAATTTACACCTGAAAGAATAAGTGTTTCATGCTACACCTGCGTATTATTAACCCACCATCTAGAAAGCAAAAAAACACCCTCACATTGTGTACCCACAAAACAGGCCACAGCAGGGTCGGACAAAAATACTCATATTGCAGAGTACATTGTTACTAGAGTAAATACTAGACAACAACTCCCATGTCAACTTCTTATGGGTGTGGGCAAATCACCTCAAGCATCAAAGATTGTAAGCTTTATAGCACACAAACTTACTGCACCTGAATAATTTTCTATACAACTCAGTTTGCATATGTGGATAAACATAATTAATAAACATAGTGTATACATGCTATGTATGGTCATTCTTAATTAAGCATTACTTAAATGCAGTGTGGGAACATTGGTGCTAAATTGCACAAATCTACTTGCAAAAAGCAACCTATGAGCAATTTGTTTTATGCAATCTAGTACAAGTGAGAAAATGAAAGCAGAGCACTGTATGGCCTAGTGCTTCTTAACTATGGATTAACTGAGTGATAACAAATAATATAAGGGACAGGCGCATTTACATTTATAAAAGACCAACACCATCCAAACAGTAACTGTCCTTCACTGCTATATTGCAGCTAAACAATAATGGCAGCATTTTATGGATACACCCAACTTATTTGGAAGCTAATCTTACCTCAGGGCAATAACCTTGGGTTTGATTCTGGGTAAGGATTAAATTGGTCATCACAAAGAAGGCATTTTCTTCCTATGCAAAATCAAAAGTAATATTTTTTTTTATGTTTACTTAATGAATGTTATAAAATAAAACACAAACACATGCAGATAGGTCAGTGACCAAGACAAGGCAGACATCATAATCATTTAGTAGATGTTTTTACATTGTTCTTGCACCCAGTATAGCAGGGGAACAAAAAGTGTGGTTATGGTTCAAAACTCAAATGACTGTTATTTATTAAGTGCAAAAAAACTGAAACCATGAATGTAAAAAGTCAGCAGCTAAAAGCTTACGAGTTCATGTAGAAGTCAATTGGAGCTGACAAGTGAAGCTATATTTTCATTTGAGTTTTTCCATTGTATTTGAATTTGTAAACTCGAAAATTCAAGGAATTCAATTTTTTTTATTCAAACGAGTTTACCATATTAATAAATAAGCAAGCATTTGAGTTTGTTTAAAATGTGCGGTTATTCAATTAGAAAAGAACTCTCAAATTCACAAACTCAAAAACTGATAAATAAGTTTGAGGCATATGTTGGAATTAATTTACTGGCTTCCTCTACCGTCCCAGTGATGTGCGAGCCAGACCAACACCTGCGGGTTTACAAGTGGGTTCAGGCCAACCTCGGCACATCACTTCGGGTTGAACTCTTTCACTCGCTCTCCACGCATTCGACCTAACACTGCCGGCTTCCTCTTCCGGCTTGTGAATCTATAGGTGCGCGCTCAACATGCCCTAGCCCCTTTGTGACATCATTGCAGGTTGGAGTGACCGGGTCTATAAATAGAGGGGAGTAGGACTTTTTCTCGACCAGCACATCAATACTGTAAAAAGTACAGTATTTCAATTGTCCTTTCAAAATGGCCATAAAGATCTGCCCTGAAATGTGTAAGGTTTCTAGTACTGTGCTGCAAAATATTTAGCCCTGATGGTGAGAGAGTGCCTGTAACATTATTTAAACATTAACTTTAGTGGTGCCATGATCTGTTTTATAATACCTACGCCTAGCATATGCCAGATACACTATAAAATGAAGCATTTTGACTAGGTAAATAAATAAATAACAGGGCTAAGCCTTCTCTCTTTCTCTTTTATGCTAGAAATGCAAAAAACTGTGAAAACACAAAAATTATGTTATTTTTACACTTACTTCACTGAGACTGAGAGAGGCAATAACAAGGGAGGGCATGTGCTGGAAGAGAACAGCCATGCTGCTGGCATGCATATTTCTTACCTATAGCCATCTCCGTAGTATGTGAGAGCAGTCATGGCTGAGAAAGAGAGCAGTTTCAATGTGAAGCCAGTAGAAAGGCAATTCAGAAGGCAGGAAACATATTTTTCTTTTTATAACAGCAGAATGTCGCAAACTGAACTATATAGCACTTTGTATAATGCAATGGTTTTTAACCTTTCCTCAGAGACCCAAATTAAATCTGGTTTGGGATAATGTGAATTATTTTACTTTTCTATTTTTTTCCTATATGAAGCAGAGTGAAACATAGGGATGCACCGAATCCAGTTTTTTTGGGTTCGGCCAAACCCCCAAATCCAACCTCAGAAATTCGGCCGAATACTGAACGAATCCGAATCCTAATTAACATATGCTAATAAGGATTTGGAAGTGTTAAATTTTCCACTTCTGTGTTGATGTGACAAAAAAGTCACATGATTTTTAAAATTCGGATTCAGTTCAGCCAGGACAATGGATTCGGCCGAATCCGAATCCTGCCCAAAAAAGGCCGAATAACGAACTGAATCCTGGATTTGGTGCATCCATAGTTAAACAAAAGAAAGTTTTGACACAGGTCACACCACTAGTAGCCCTGAACCCAAGATTATCTTATACCACACAGACGAGGCTGTTGCAGAAGGCAGGTGACAATTTGTGGGCAAGAAAGGCTCATCATGATTACCCATCAACCTTGACACTCCCAGAGTGACTAGAGAGAGGGATCCATAGGGATGCACTGTTAAGAAACTTCCTTGTGAAAGTTTAACCACGCCAAAGAAGAGCCCCATTTGGCCCTAGCCTAAAGCTGGCTGTACATGGGCAGATTGTAGCAGCTAATTTGGCCCCTTTAGCTTATCTGCCCATGTATGGGTCTAACTCTTGATGGCCTGCCACTCGGTGCGTGTATGGCCAGCTTTAGAATTACATCAGCCAATGCTCCTTCTCAGCAGGCATTATAATGCATCAGTAAGACGAGAAAGCTAGAGGAACTGCACCTTTTGTCATTTCCTTCAGATAAGATTGTTCTTTTGATTGCCCCAAACAAGTAGCACATAGCATTCATTTCTGTATACAGGGCAGTTTCTGCCATGAGGCAAGCTGAGAAACTTGCTTCAGGTTGGACTTTACCAGGGGCAGCAAAAAGCTACCCCTGGTAAGTTTCCTTTTTTTGATATTGAAAATGTGTCTCTTTTAGGAGTAGAGTGCGCCTGCACTACCTACACAAGTGGATCCAGCACCCCCTTTTCATGATCTGTGCACAGGAGCATAGCCTGGGGCGGACATGGTAGTACAGCAGAAGAGCCACTGCCTGTGTATGGCCAATCGTACATAATTTATGCACAAAGGCCCATTGGCCAGATTCATTTACAAGTGGGTCAGCCTAACATTTCCCCTGGAACAAGCTATTCCTCCTTGTACATATACAGCCAGCTTTTGTTCATATGGTTATTGTTAGCAACAGTGCATTGCTCCTCCTCTTCACAATTTAAACTGTAGCTTTGAATGCAAAAACTCCTCTTTGGGAGGCTTAGTGTTGTTTCTGCATTGTTTTCAGCAGGAATAAATGTTACAATGAGGGAGCTCAATCATACAACATTCAAGGAGAAGGAAAGGTAAAATCATTGGGGTTGCCAAGTGATTCTAGTGGTTATGTTAGTTGTAACTTCTACCCTGTGTTGGCATTCCTCTTATGGGAAAAAAACAACACCAGCCCAGGGTACTGTTTGCTGAGTGCTGCCATCTTTTTTGGTTCTCCCAGATGTCCCCTGAGCCAACAGTTGGAGGGCAAATGTGCAGCACAAAAAAACTAAGCATGTTCGCCCAAGCCTGACAAGGGACACCTGCAAACCAAAAGGAGATGCTCAATAAATAGTACCTGGGCTGGTGTATTTTTGAAGAAGACAAGCCCAAGCCTGGGGTAACGGATAAGTGACTGGAATCGCTGATGTGTACCCAACAATTGGTGACCCCCATTAATTTTTTTCTTTCCGTCTCCATTAATTATCTACATAAACTGAAATCTTTTATGGTCAGTCAGTTATTTCAATATCCCTTCCAGTCTGGTGGATTTTTATTAATTGCATTGGCCTCTGATACAAGTTCTAGACGAGTAAAAGGGGGCACAGAACCCACCTGAGCTGGTATAATGTAATCTGCCACATCCCAGATCTTGACGCCCAGTTCAGACGTGTTGGTCACAGCCACTCCCTTTACTTTCGAAGTCACAGAACTGACCACTGTGTCAAACTCCTGGTAGCCTTTCTCCCAAATAAAAACCCACCTGCAAAAAAAAAAAAGATGGCGAAGGTTAAGCGGTTGCCTTTCATTTGTTTGTATCTTGTTTTATGCACTTTCAATGCACTTGCTTTTCAGTTCTCCTATTACAGTGTTTTATTAGGAAAACTTTCTGTATAATGATCTTATGTCAAATCTCCCAAGGTCTTGTTGAGGGAGTGCGCACAAGACAGAATGTACTTTTTTCTCAAAATTCTGCTGTCATTGCAGAGGCATATGGGCAATACTCTTGGCGCAATTGCTCTGTGCCTACTGCAATTCCATCCTGTTCGCCAAAATGGAAACAACTGCGCCAAATATTTTCAATGTCTACCTGGTGTCATTACCGGAGTTCAGTGTGCAAGTGTTGAATGTGTCATATCCTTCCGCCACAAGACTCGGGCACTAAGGGAACCCTGGAGCTGTCACTTCGTCCAGATGTTGCTTTAGCGCCAGGGTACCTCTCTACTCAAACAGGAGCGCTCAATTTGAAATGGAAGACTGAGCAGCACTGTACCTAAATGCAAGGAGCGCATTTTGACTCAAATACCTTTAATAAAAGCGGTTTTAATTACAAGCAACTGACTAGAAACTGAGGGGACCACATCTGCGCTTGCGGACCCAAATGAGCCTAAAGAGTTTATAGACCGGGTATTAGTTATGCGCATCCTTCCGCCCAGCTGTCTCGCCAAACAACTCTATAAACCTTTCACACTGACCCAAACGCTACAACATGACGATGTAATAACAGGACTTTGCCCCCTACTGACTCCTGAGTCCTGAGGCGAGTTCCTCGGCTCGAATAAACCATATGGCAAGCGGGGGAGTGTCGGAGGGACCGGCTCAGCGCTACAGGCACCGTCACACAGCGGAACGTTACTAATCATTCCCCGGCAGGTACAGGGGGAAGCCCCTACTCGTCACACGGCTGCATAGAGACCGGGAAGTTTTATGGGGAGTCTTTTGAACTCCTGCGCGTTCACCTGCCGCCCAGTTAGTAGAAAGGAGCGTTCCTTGAGATTTGGCGAGACACCTACTCACTGGATCAGTACCGTAGAACTTGTTGCTGAGGCGCTACATTACCCTATGACATAGGCGAGGATTCCCAGCTGGATGAAGCGGTTGAGGAATCCAATCTTCCTGCTCTTGATGAGCGCTATTCGCGGGGTGTCATAGTCGAATATGCAGCTATAGACTTGCCCACAGCAGCCATCCCTAGCCATGGCGCAGCGCCGCTCTCCTGCTGGAATGGTCATATGATCGCTGCGCGTCAGGCATAAGGCAGCCGGGCAGGGAGGAGCCGCACTCACTGCTCTTACTTCCTATTGTTATCCCTGGGAATGGGAGGCTTGTGGGCTCACCCACACTCGCACTAGCAAGCACAATGAAAAGGTGAGTAGCGCACTGGAGCGCATGATAATATTAAAGGGGTTGTTCGCCTTTAATTAAACTTTTGGACAATTTGTAATTGGTCTTTATTATTTGTTTTTTGTTCAGCAGCTCTCAAGTTTGGAATGTCAGCAGCTACTGGATTACTAGGGTACAATTTACCCTAGCAACCAGGCAGTAACTTATATAAGAGACTGGAATATGTATAAAGTAGAGGGGTGAGAGAGACACATAAGAAAGAAAAGTAACAGTAGCCTCACAAAGCAAAAGTTTTCTTTATTTTTATTTTTGCTGCTGGGGTTAATGTCCCCTGTTTGAGAGCTGAAAAGAAAAGAAACAGAAGGCAGTAGAATATTCAAAAACTATAAAAAATAAAGACCAGTTGAAAAGTTGCTAAAAAATTGGACATAACTAAAAGTTTACTTGAAGGTAAACTGCACCTTTAACCTTTTATCCTGACTGACTGTGACTGAAGGTGGCCATACACATAAAGATCCGCTTGCCTGGCGAGGTCGCCAAGCGAGCGAATCTTCTCCCGATGTCCCCACCTACGGGTGGGCAATATCAGGGGAATTTAGGCTAATTCGTTCGTTTGGCCCTGGGGCCAAATGATCGAATTATAACGACTGCAATGGGCGCAGTCGGTTCGGGGACCACATCAACGAGTCGATGCGGTCCCCAATCCGGCTGCAGTTTTTAACCTGCCCAATCAATATCTGGCCGATTTCAGGGCAGATATTGGTCGGGCAGGCCAGTCGTTGTTGCCCCTACACGGGCTGATAAGCTGCCGAATCGGTCCAAGAGACCGATATCGGCAGCTACAATTGTCCCGTGTATGGCTACCTTAAGTGCAAAGCACCAAGGGATCCAGAGACAAGGGAGATCTGGATTAAACACCTGCAAACTTGCATTTAGGGAATTGCAAGCTAATCCTGTAATAGCGTAGTGTGCCAAATGTGGTGCCATTTGCCCACAAATTCAGGAAGAAGAACTTATTCAGGGAATGACTTACCAAAGTGGCTAATAATCAGAGATGCCATTAACATCTGTGGTCCCACAAATATGGTACAATTATTGATACCATTCATTAGAGGAACTTGCTCCTAAACACACCACATTGCAAGTCGCACCTACCCAGACTGCTACGATGAACTATGCGCAGGTGTGCCTTTTGATACAGGAAGGAACTGGCTGGTGGAAGGGGGCTGTGATTTCAGGGTTTCCACCGTGGCCTGTGTCATTAGAAGGATTGCCACAAGTAAAGTTTTCAATTTGGTGATCTGAAAAACACTGAGTGGCATCTCAAATACATTAAAAGGGGACCCATCACCCTAAGAAACAATTTGAAATCCTTTTCTATCATTCTCTAAATTATATCCTTATAAACAGTGCTTTGTGATGTCATCAGTTATAATCAGTGCTTAGTGATGTAATTTCTGTCATATGACTCACTGAAACTTGAGTATTATAATAAACTAGAAAGGGAAGTTTGAGAACAAACTTCATGTTGGGTTGAAAAACGTGATGTCACTGAATGAAATCTGATCTGTTGTTGGCTCTGCCCATTTTTTTTCTAACCTTGGCTCACAGTTATATAGTAAAACCACTGTGCAAAGTTTGGGGACCCTGGTTTTAATAGTGTCTGAAAGACAGCAATTTAAATTTCCCCACTGAAAGTCAACGAGTGACATCTGATTGGCGGTTGGTGGCTTCGCCTACTTTTTCCAACCTAGAACTGCAGTTACCCAGTGAGTAACCCTGCAAAGTTTAGACACCCTAGGATTAATCGTTTAAGAACAGCAGCAGTTTAAATTGAAACCAATCAAAGTCAACTGGTGAATTGTGGTTGGTGGGTGTGCCCCCTTTTTCTAACCTTGAATGGAAGTCACCCAGTGACAAAATGCAAAGTTTGGGCACCCTGGCATAAATAGTGCAAGAATTACAGCATTTTAAATTTAAACCATGTGAAATTCAATGGATGAAATCTGATTGGCCCAACCCACTTTTCCTATTTTTGAACTGCACTCCCGCCAGTGACCAACTCTGCAACGTTTGTGGGACTGACAGCATTTTACAGTTTACCCTTAAAAGTAAATAGGTGAAATGTGATTGGCTGTTGGTGGCTCCGCCCACCTTTTCTAACTTCTAACAGCAAATACCCAATGACTAACTTTGGAAAGTTTAACAACCCTGGAATTAATACTTTAATAATGGTATCAGTTTAAATATGAAACAATGAAATTTAATTGGTGGAAATGGATTGGCTGTTGGGAATTTTGGGAACTCTGGCATCAAACTAATAAAATTCAATAGGTGAAATCTGATTGGCTGTTGGTGGCTCTGCCCAGTTTTTCTAACCACAATATAGAGAGAGATGATCACTATTTGTTATGTATATAAATAACTCTTACCCATGGTATAGGTGGGTCCGGGTGCTCATGCCCCAGACCTTTCAGCATGGGGATTACTCTGTCTATTCCTGTAACTTTAAGAAATGCAGGTCTCTATCATTTCTTAAAGTTACAGGAATAGACAGAGTAATCCCTAATCCCAGAGGAGGCAATATTTCCATGGTTCTAGTAAAAAAAGAAACAAAATGGATTTTCTTTCTAAAAACTAGACAACCATACAGCTTAAACTTTGACTACGATGTAACTTGCTATGTATAAAAGGATCTAGCCTATTTAGTATACAGATATATATACATCCATATGTAAATAATTGACTTTTTAGCCACCATCCCTAGCCATATGACCCTTTGTTTGTGATTGGTTAATTACAGAATTCCCCTTATTGGCTAATTTGTCTTTAAATAGTGTGTATTGTACAGAATGTATTCAGCCTATGATTAAGTACCCTTTGGTATGAAACGCATAAGGCTTCATGTTTTTACATATGGATTAAATAAATTTATACTTTTTTAATATAAAGTATCTACTTTTTTGGCTGCTTTTCTCTACTTTCCTTGAAAAATATCCGGAGTGCCTGCCTGCTTCAAATTTTGATTTCCCCACTTTTTCTAACCCTGAATGAATACATGGTCAGCCAGTGACTGACTGTGCAAATTTTGGAAACTCTGGCATCAAACTAATAAAATTCAAGAGGTGAAATCTGATTGGCTGTTGGTGGCTCTGCCCACTTTTCAAAACTAAAATTGCAGTCCCTTAGTGACCAACTGTGAAATGTTTGGGGACCCTGGTGTTAGTCCTGTGAGAATGGCAGCAGGTTGAATTTCCCCATTGAATGTCAATTAGTAAAATCAGGAAAAAGGAAAAAAAAAACTTAACTCTGGAGCGCCCTCCTCTGTCCAGACTTCCCAAATGAGGTCTTATGGGGTAAAATAAAATAAATAAATAAAAAAAAAAAAATAGCGTAATACAGTAATATGATATTAATAATCACCTCTCTAAAACGTGTTTATATCTAAAACAAATCTAGTGAACACCGCTACTAAATTTACTTCACTTTTCTGTGAAACCACATAAATACAATCCACCGCAAAATGTTTAAAGTTCGTGTCTATTTAAATAAGTGAATTTCCGTATTTCACACTCTTCTGTGACTTCTTTTTATCCTTAGCCAATTGTGCATATACTTACAGACCAACACTGTGGTCTTGGAGCTTGTAACAAATTCCCTCGTGGTTGAACTATAACTCCCAGCTTCTCTTTTTCCACTTTCTCCTGCTGCTGGACAAATATACAACGGACATGTGTAAAATCCTAAAACTTTAAAACATATTAAAAGTTTAAACTCACAAACACCATAAAAATTGCGCCCATCGGGAGTCCTTTTGTAAACAGCGTCAGATCTTTGCTTGCTTATCAGTCTCTTTATGCGATCTGCAGTACTCGCTTTGATCCTGGTTTGCAAATCTCTCCGTTTGCGTTCTCCCTTTGGCGTCTCTCTCCACCGCTTGCAAATCTCTCCGTTCGCGTTCTCCCTTTGGCGTCTCTCTCCACCGCTGCAAATCTCTCCGTTCGCGTTCTCCCTTTGGCGTCTCTCTTTTCATTCAGGCTGACCCCATGACTATGTGATTCAAGTTTGGGGAGTGTAGCCTCAAAGCTGATTGGCAGCAGTTTCAATTTCCCCATTAAAGTCAAAACTATGGCCCACACTTGCTGCCTGTTAAACGCTCCCTGCCCGTGGAGTCAAACTACAGCCTGCTCCTACATCCTCCCACTCCCTACTCCTACGTCCTCCCACTCCCAGCTCTCCTGCTCCCCGCTGCCAGAGGACACAGCGGGGGCCGGTAAATTACCTTGGGGGGCCGGATCCAGCCTGCGGGCCGTAGTTTGTAAAGCCATATGAAACAACCAGTTACATTTTAAAGCAAAAAATACCCTAGACCCCATCTACAAATTAACCCCTACATAAGAGCCTACATAAAGTATGCAAAAAGGGAATCCAGTGTAATCCAATTTGTCTCATGGTATAGCATGTATAAATAATTTTACATACAAAATTGTGTATTAGTTATCTCTTTGGTCGAGTATAGAGTCGTCACTCACAACCTCCCTCACAATCTTTTTAAAGTATAAGTAAGCCTTTTATTTTAAAATCCCCTAAAATTATTCTAAACAGCTGCCATGCATGCATATTTATTTTATTTCTGTATTACAAGCAGCTGAACTGCTACTTACTTCCATGTCCAGCATCAAGCCCCGCCCCTTTTGCTTTCCTGGAAGTCCTTCTCTCTCCGACTATGATAAACATGCTCACTGCCTCTGTTCCAATGGAAATCAATCAGGCAAGGGCAGTAGGCACCTTTTTGAGGTCATCATAATTGAAGAGAAATGGAGGACTCAGAAAGCAAAAGGGGGCAAAGCTTAAAGCTAGGCAAGGAAGTCAGTAAAAGAGCTGTAGTTCAGCTGCTTAAACAGCTAAAACTGAATCAGCTAACACTGATTTCACCACAATTAAATCACTTTCTATTTTCTGTTTTTTTTTAATGAGTTTGTAGTTCTTATCCACCCTCCTTCTATTTCCTAGTAGCAGGTGAGCAAGTAAAATTTCTGACATCCTTAAAGGGGAAGTTCACCTTACATACATTTTTAGCAAGTTATAGCCGGACTTGTCCTATAATATTAGCATTTGTATTCTTCCTTTTTTCAGTTGTGCAATTGGTCATTTTTTTTTTATTTATTTCCTGTATTTATATAGGGCTGCACATTTTTCATAGCACTTTACAGAGATTATAGATCTCAGTTCCTGCCCCAGTGGAGCTTACAATCTAGGGTCCCTATCACATTCATGCACAGAGGTGGCAATTTTTAACAGGAGCCAATTAACCTGCCTGTATGTTTTTGGAGTGTGGGAGGAAACCCACGCAGACACAGGGAGAGCATACAGTCTCCTTGCAGATAGTGCCCAGGCCAGGATTGGACTCTGGACCCCAGCCCTGCAAGGCTGCAAGTGCTAGCAATCTAGTTGTAAGAAACATTAACAGTGGCAATCAATTTTTTTTAATCAATTTTTTTAATTGCTTATATTTTTTACAGGCCATCTCCTGTTATATAGGCTATTAGAATTATTTAATCCCTAGAAACCAGAAAGCAGTTCTCATAGAACAAAAAATACAAAAAAAAATATACTTTATTGCAATTGTCTTAAGCTGGTCAACATTTAAAGGCCCCTCTATTGACACGGTTGTCAAATGAATGGTTCTTTCCTTGATATGCTCACCTTGAGGTAGGTGATATCAGGCTGATCTGATTACTTGACCCTCAAGCCAAATGGCCGAATCATGACATTAAATGCAGGCTGCCTGGACAAGGACCACAATGAGCCAATGCGGTCCTCGCCCCCAACATGATTTTAAACCTGCCCAGAAAACATCTGCCCAAATTTTGGCCACATATGAGTTGGGCAGGCCCATTGGAGGCAGGGGCGTTTCTGCCCCCTGAGGAGGCTTCTCTGATGCCGCCGCCCCCCCTCAGCCCCTTCCCCCATGCTTATTAATTACCATTTGGCACTTGGCCTGGAAGAGCTGAAACGTCAGCTTTTATCACCCCCATGTATGGCCACCTTTGGAAAACTACCTTCCCTGGTTACTGTGGCAGCCTCCACACTAATGGGGGCAGGGAAAACTTATTGGTGTAAATGCTGCTTATAGTAACCAGGAAAATACAATAACTTTTATAATGAACTACATTAGTTGATACATTTCTTACTAGCTTTATCTCTACTGAACATGTAAGCTTTAATAAAGTTTGTAACAAATCAACTGTTACAAATAAAAGACAAGAAAAGGCTAATTCACGTTTTGACAATATGTCAGGCACTGCCCAGTGAATTCTTCTCTTGGCCAGTGCTCCTCCTAGTGTAAAAAAAAGCACCAGCCTGAGGAACTAACTGCAAAGCTTAAGGCTGCCATCTTTCCTGTATTTCCCAGGGATACCTTGTGTAGATCTAGACTTGCAAATGTGCAGTATATTAATATTTTCTGATATTATTGTACTGCACATGCAATAAACTGTATTAGTCACTGGTGCAAGGGCACCCTGTATCTAACACATGCCGTGAGTTGGAGGTAGGTACAGGGCTCCAGATGGGTGTTGTGTTTGCAGATTGCAAGTTTCTATTGCATTTTTACAACAGCTAGGGATCACTGCAAAATCTAACATGTACCTTCTGCATCCAAAACGCCACTCAATATATTTTTGCTTAGCGTAACATTTTAGATCTTCGCTCTCTGGTGTTTTCGATAAAGGATTGTCATACTGGAAAGCGTACTCCAGGGCTTCTTTGTTTAAAACCAAGTATTTAAACATTTCAGTGTCTGTAATACATTGGCCTTGTCCGAGTCTGCAGCACAACTGCTCCTCAGGCTGTGTTACATCAATGCACTTGTTACACTTGCACCAGGCTGGAGGTAACGTGGTAGAGCTCCCTTTAATCAGCCTCATTTCAGTTTGATTTTTCTTGTGAGAATCCTTACATTTGGCTTCTGTGTATTCAAACCTTTCTCTCTGAGGGGCAAAGTAACATTGAAAAAATAAGAATTTCAATCATTTTTGTAATATTTCTAAAACTTCATGAAAGGAGGGTTTGCAACCTGCTTCATAAATATGAAAGGAGAATATCATAGAACAAATAAAGATGTACATATGACCTTTCATTAACTCACAACTGAATAATATTCATATTAAATGGAAACAGGGCTGAATTGAAAATTTAAACTTATGCCACACGAAGCACATGTTGCATATTTTCGGCAAGCCGAAAAAACACTTGCCGAGAATACACGCCATACGCTTAAAACTCCCCCCTACCTGTGCCTGCACCCTAATGAATTAAATACGCTCGGGTGCAGGCACATGTAGCTGATATCCACATAAAAACATGAGAAAATGCAAAGTCTTGCGTCTTTAGGTGGATATCGGCTACATGTGCCTGCACCCAAGCAACTCCCCCTACATGTGCCTGCATCCAAACATATTCAATTCATTCGGGTACAGACACAGGTAGGAGTGTACGGAGCATATTTTTGGCAAGCGTTTTTCGGCTTGCCAAAAATATGCACCATACGCTACGTGTGGCATTAGCCTAAAGTCACATTCTAGTTCCTGATCCTTACAAGCTCAATCAAAAACCAGCAGCTCACTGAGTAGCCTTCTGTATAAATGAACCTCTCCTTCCCCCAGCTGCAGCCTGTTTGGCTACTTAGTGGACTGCTGATTTGGTTTGATTGTGCCCACAGGGATCAGGAAGTAGAATACAACTTTAATTTCACATTTTGACCTGTTTGGCGAGAAAGAACAAAAACATATTTCCTAAGTAAAACAATAAGCAAAAAGTATGTTCAGCATGAGTCCTATTAATTAAACTAATGTTATAAAATGGGCTACATTACTCCTTAAATATGACATTCTGCCTACTTTATTATAATAAAATTAAACATAATAGATAATCTAGTTTACTTTCATCAAGTAACTCAGAAAATGAATATATACCCCCTCATTCAGATGGGCTTATATAAGAAAGGTGCATAAACACTATCTGAACTTCCAGAAATTAAAATAAATGTATTTGAGAAAGTGAGTGGTTGCAAATAACACGAGGCGCTTCATTTTCCTCATAAGGAAACTTTGGGCAACTTTGGAAAAACAAATTGCATTGTATGTTTTTACACCAGTGATTTACTTTTACTAATGCTCAGATTTTTAGCTCTAACAGTTGCTGAAAAAATGCAAATTTTTGAGATTTACTATGCTACAAAATGGCTAAAAATCCAAATCTGACAATTCACCATCTGAAACTTGCCGATATCATGTAGAAGTCACTGGTAGGTATCCCTTCCCTGTAGGATACTTTTGCTTTGAAACATTAGAGGTTTTGGATGGTTGACACTGTTTTTTTGCGTGACAATTCAAAAAAGTAGAGATTTCGGCGTGACAAGTCAAATAATTCAGTTTTGCTACTTTTCTGTGACTTTTTTTCAACACAGACATTCGTGGAAATGAGTTTTTCAATTTTAAAAATAAAAAATTTAAATGTTAAGTTTTAGTAAATGTGCCCCTAAGTGTAACTGGCTGCCGTTTCATTATTGTTATTGTGTTTGAGAGGCCTAATCTTGTGAATCACAAAAGGCAAACTAAAAGTTAAAGCACTATCCTGTTAGAACATCTTTCCTTGTAGCAGGCATACTCATAACTTCTCTGAGTGCTATTTGTCAGTGTAAGGAGAGACACATTTGGATTTCTATGTGTCAGGAACCTGTTCAGTGCAATGAACTTTCAGAGGCACTTTTCCAACACATTCAGATTCCTTGAACTTATCTATAAATCCTTTGGCGGAACAGTATATGGTCTACAAAGCTACAGAGCTTTGCTCTGTCATAAGGCTTAGCACCTTCCTGTGGTATTATTGCATGACTTCACCCACAATCCCTTACATAATGGGTTATACTCTGATTTCTGGTTCTGCAATGCAGTGTGTATAGCAGGAGCCAATACTTTTTGTAGTAGAAACCATTTCCACTTATTTGGCCTTAGACAGTTGTTTGGTAACCAGAAGTTGGTGTGCTGAGAATATTACAACAAATATGTGCTTTTTCTCTCATGAACACAAAGCAATCACTTTCTCAGTTGTGGAGTTCTATTTGCTTAAAGATACTGAACTTACCTGAATGTGTTGGCCTGAGGCAAACTGCAGGCTGCCCCTTGAATTGATGTCCACCATCAAAATATCTTCTTTGTCCACAAATGACACAAATTTTAGTTGTGACTTTGAAAAGCAAAAGTAACACAGTTCAATTATATTGTCAGCACTTTTGAAAAGGATGATTATAAATACATTCCTCGATGATTATAAATGGGGACAGTCCTTACTCAGGTATATATATTAGTGTTCATAGGAATTCGATGAACTCACGTGGGCCTGGGGGTATTTGAGGCCAAACATGGGCTGCCTCTCACTTTCAATCCAAAAGCAAATGCCCTGATATGTGTAGGTAAGTGTTTTTTGGCAAGGGGCCCATATCTGTGTTTTCACTGACACTAAAGTGGACTTTACCCTTTGTATGTGTGTTAGTTAATTTTTTTTTGCTCTCCTATAAATGAAGGTACATTTTACAAAAACAGAAATACTATAATAAATATGCCCCTAATTGTAACATTTGTGATGAATTATTGATCTGAGGCTGTTTTTGTATGGTTTCGGTCCCATTGAAAACAAGCCTTTACACTAAAGCATACAGTTAATAATTCCATCCTTCCTACTTTGCCAGCATTTTGGGGAAAAAACCCTTTCCTATTTCAGCACAATAATGTTTGTGTATCTATCTATCTGTCTATCTATCTATCCATACACACACTTAACCCATCATACACAAGTAACATTATATGTACAAGTATAAATTTGCTTAAGGTCCTCATTACAAGTAGGAATAGGGCTTGATCCAGAGGAAGGCACAAAACCCCTTCCGAAAACTTTCTGATTTGCCTCAGAAAAAAATTCTTCCTGACTCCAAGATGGCAATCGGACAAGTACCTTGTACTAAGAGCAAGTAGCAATATTTTCTTAAGAGTCAGTACCCTGTGGCACTCTTTTTCTGAGAGGTTACTATTGGTTACTGAGAGACCAAGTGCTTTGCGCTCCACTAAAGATGGCCATACACACACCGATATAATCATACGAGAAGTAAATTTGTACAATTTTTGGATTGTGTGTGGGCTCCAAATTTTCGCCCCGATAATTTTCGTACCATGTCGATCGGTAATTTAGTGGATGGGACAAGTTAGAGCATTTTGGTCGGATAAAGGTAATATCTGTGCATGTATTGTGTATCTGACAATATCCTTGGGGGACCTACAATGCATTTCTGGGACGTCACTTTTGTACTATTGTTATTTTTAGCACTTTTTTCTACAATTTTAATCTGAATGCTAGTTTTCCAAATGTCAATCAGAAGACTAAAACCAAGCGTGTATGGCCAGCTTAACAGACAGTGATCTGACACAATGTAATTGGAGCCTTTATTTAAAAGATTTTTTAGACGCACAGACAGAGTCCCATGCACAGGGGGCAAACAATGTGCCACGGTCCTAACTGCACTTTTTTAGTATCAGTTGATCAGGGGGGCCATTTACTAAATAATTTAGACATATATTTTTATTTTTTCTAAATTATAGAACATTTCAGAATGTATATGAAAATTTTGGTAAAAAGTTTTTCGTGGTTTTCAGTAAATTTCCATGAAAAAATTGTATTTTGTGCAAAGAATACGAACATTTTGGAATTTGTTAACACTTTGGTTACACTCTCATCGGGACTATATTTTTGCCAGGTTTGATCTGTCAAGTGCCGTTGAGTCCTATGGAAGGCAGATACCCTAAGAACATGTTTACAAAAAAGAAGAATCATGTGTTTCTTTTGATAGAGGAGCAGCATTTTATGACTTTTCTGAAAATCTCCTAAAAAATGTTGCAATGTGCTGCATTTATCTTACAGAATTTCTTATATGCAATGGCACATCACCCTAAATATGAACGCCAGAGCTCTACTGAACAGTTTGATGCCCAATATGCACAGATTTACCAAAGTATGTAGTATGTACGAACCACAGATCAAAATTAGTGCATATGGATTTCCTCAGCAGCTAACTCAGCTTCTGCAAATAAGACCCACCCTAACTACAGCAACCCCTGAAAACCATATGTTTTTGCAAAGTACACGTTCTGATGAATCCAACATGGGTACAACAAGTACAAATGTGTAAAGTTAGCTGTTTTTATCACATTTCTGAAAATCGCCTAAAAATGTTGCAATCTGACACATTTATTTCACACAATTTCTTACAAAGGCAAGTCACCTCAAGTATGAACACCAGAGGTCTACTGAACAGTTTGATGCCCAATATGCATTGATATACCATTGTATGTGATATGGAGGGATCAAAAATAAAAATGAATTTTCTCATCTGCCAACTCAGCTTTTGCATACAGAGCCCCCGACAGCTTATTATGTGTCGTAAGGCCCCCCCTAACTGTACAGAGACCCCCAGAAAACCATATATTTTTGGAAAGTACACATTCTGATGAATTCAAAATATGTCTTTCTACACCAAAATACCAAACTGCAAAGCTATGCTAAAAAACAGATCAGGAACAATAATGCAAGGATAAAAATGCAATACAACCATAAAAATTGTGTTAATCAATAAATAACAAAATAAGTCATACAACAGCGTAATTAGTGGTCAAAATACCTGCTCAAAATAAACAGTTTTTAGGGGAAAAGACAAAAAGGTAAAATGAAAGTTTATGTGTTTGTGTATACATTTGCATACACATCTAAAAGATGTGTGAAAATGTACATCTGTGTATATAAGTGTCTGTAAATGTGCAAAAGTGCAAATGAAAAAAAAAAAGCTGTGCTAGAATGTGTGCTCCCTGTGGGTGGAGTAAGAAGCAGAAGAAGCAACAGATGCGTTGTGATCACATCTGCTGCTTGGAGGTTGGTCCTGCAATGAATGCATTAAAGAACTGATATGACAGCCCTCAGGTTCGTTGCCCAGGGGGCTGTCATCGCCAGGGTTCGACTGGGCTAGCAGGACATCGAGAAAAAACCCGGTGGGCCCCACCGGCCCAGAACCAATCCCTGCCGCAGGTCCCCCTCTCCACCTAAGTATGTGCACTCAGGGGAGGGGGTTGTGTGGGTAGCGGGGGCTGGGTGTTTGTGTGGGGACCACGGTGGGGGTTCCTTGTGGGGGTGCTGGGGGTGCAGTGGGCCCTGCACCCCCCAGTCTGACCCTGGTCATCGCTCCTGACTCTCTGCAGAGGCAGCATATACATACAGGGTATGTGCATGGCAGATAGAGCCTTTTTTCTGGCAGAACGTATGGCGTACATGCTTGGCAGTTAAAGGATTAAAGCACTTCAATCTGCAACATATTTGGATGTTTTGTTGCATATCTCAAGGACTTGCTCCATATTGGTTTGGAGAATAATGGCATTTGAAATTGTTTCACACATTTTTCTGGAGGTTGGCTTAACCTAATTTTATTTCCTTTTAATATTTTACATTTTATATGAATTGTTGTAGTTACCTAATTATGATATTACCAAATTAATATCTGTGCTAATCTGTTGTCATTAATTATTTACACTGGTTTGTAAGACTGATGAAAGGGGCATGCCCCCAAAATGTTGCAGTATAAGTGATAAACTAGCAGGGGTCTCCCCACTTGCACTAGCTCTGTTGAGCCGGTGAACATTCTACATTGGAATTGTGGGAGGGTGCTGATCCTCCATACCGAGCACCAAGCAAATGTTATAGGAGGCGTGGATGTGCTGGTCGTCTTTCTAAAATCTCCCCATAAATTAGCCAGGAAGATACTGTTACAACTAATGTTTTTTCTAGTGGCCCCTTGGTTGAGGGGATGGTGCAGTAAAAGCACAATGCTTTGTAAGGAATAATAATCTTTTAACAACTATGATTAATTTGCACCCTGCTGATTTATCTGAAACAAATGTAATTGGTTTGAGTAAAAAGAAAACCAAAAAATGGCAGTATTTTACCTGTGCAACAGTGGGTCCAGGGACCTTTTCATACTTTCTGTCATCATAGTATTTCAGAACAGACTTTGCATTACAGCAACAGGGTTTGTAAAGCCCAATAATGAAATCAATTGCAAGTGACGCCTGTCAATACAAATAAAAGCATGTCACTTGCATTGCTTCACACAAATAGAAATCCAAAGTGGAATTGTTACAAATGAAATACCAACTTACACATCCAAAGTAAGATAGGCAGGATCCAATAAAAATCGCTAGTTCAAACAAATTAAATTTACCACCCTGGAAAACAAACAAGCAAACAAAAATCATTAAAATCACCTTTTTCATTAAAGAAACATTCTGTGCAAACAATAATTCTAACCGCAATTCTTTGTCACATAATTATTATTATGGTAAGCAATGCTCACAGCATCTTTACTCAGTTCTACATAATCTGTAACAACCCCTGTATTTGTGTTGGAGATGCATGGATTAAACCTGACCAAGCTTGACCTGGCCCAACGTGCCACAATTATGCCCCTGACCCCTCTCTCTGACTTCACCAGAGGGGGTGGGGTTAGCACTAGTATATAAATTAAATGCAGTAGCAGGAGTGTACAGTGTCGGAGAGTACATTAACGGAATGTGCAGGTTTGTTAAAGGCAAAGCCTTCCCCTTGCCAAAGAAGTAAAGCCAGACCTGGACCAACTTTTTAGCTATGCAATTGTTTGGTCATAAACCTAAACAGAAAAATTATAGCAGGTCTAAAGCTTGCTGACTGGAAGTAGTGCAGAGCATCTGGAGGCAAAGGTGAACCTTGTCCTTACTACATGCAAAGCCTGCGGGTACTGCAACCTCTAACGCCTGCCTCTCCCTAACTTGTGCTTCTGAATGATGCTAAAGTAAAGGGCAGGAATGAGAGACATCTAGCTGCCTCCCCCCAACTGTCCCTCAGGTATTGAGTGCTGCCTAATGCGGGAAGTGCTATGGTCAAGGGGTTAGCCTCTGTGCTCTGAAACGGAGTAAGAGCAGAATCCAGTGTGTAAAGAGGAAAAATAGGATGATTGTGCTGTTTAAATTTCACACACTGCAATGCAATCTTTAATCAGTTCAAATCCCACATCTGTCAACTTAAAGGCATTGGTGGATGGGGGCTAGTGTGGTGCACGCCACAGAAAACTTTGGCCTATACCCACAAGTGACGTTTCCTAAAGATATTTAGATTATTACCATGCCATAGACTTGAATGTCAAATCTAATCCCATATGCCTTTATTAATGTCCTCGTCTCTTTTCCATCTGAAGTTTTGTAGTATCTTGCAAATCTGGGGAAAAATGAAGGACATTTATTTGTTTAACCATACTTTATGATAAGTATCTGAAATCTACAAATCTCCTTTAGTTGCGTAAAATATCTCAAAAACCTTCACCAATGGTGCCTTCTGGTTATTACTTGGCATTCTAATCTACATGAGCATTCAAAGGGGGATGTAACAAAATGTTTCAGTAGATTTTAGTTTTCCAGCTGAAATATTTAGAGATGAAGGAGTTATGGACTATGGAAGGGCTTTCTTAGCTTTTTATTTGTTGTGACTCGAATCTTTTCTAGTAGATAAATTTATTTATCTAGTAAATAAATTTATCTAATACTGCCTCTGCATGTAAATTTACAAGCTAACCTTTACCAGTTATTGCTGAAGATACATCTATATATATATATTTATATAACACACACAATTCACTAATATCCTACACAATTTATCCTTATAAATATTGCTTATTAATGCCACCATTCATAATCAGTGCTAAGTTATGTGACTCACATGACTCAGTGAAACTTGTGTACTGGAAAAATTTTTTCCTAACTTTGTAAAATATAAGGGTATTAGCAGTCATAATTCCATTGCCACAACCTGTATACATGGTCATGAAAAGCCTTGGTGTCTTCTAATATATTTATATTTATAATAGGGGTACATTATTTCCTTGATAATGCAGACATATGTTGCAATACTTAATAATGGTAATTAAAATGAATAAAAATGGCAGTGTTATATTTATATACAAGGGCAGTGTATTGAATGAATCGATGAATCGATATAATCAAGTAAACTGGGTAGAGGCCACTGGCTTGTTATGCATGTCCTCTATACCCTGTGCCACCTGGAATTTCCCCTTACCTAAAGTTTAATCCAGGGTACAAGCGTTCATCAACAACTTTATCATCCAATCGCCGGAAACTATAATGAGGTTCACATTTGTATCTCAAGGAGTCAAGATCACAGTCCCAGTTGATTTCAATTCCTATAACTCCACCCTAAAAGAAGATCCAGGAAGGAGAGATGCCCAGACTGAATGACAGACAAGACAGACCCTGGCTAACAATCACAGCTGAAGTACATCCAGACATATATGCACTGTTTATTGAATGTGTTTGTGTGTAGTAATCACAGACCCAATGGAAAAATGACATATGGTAGTTATATTTCATAAACTCTGGCAATTTTATCAACCAGTATTTTGTTTTTATTTCTGTAGTTGTATCACTGCACCCCAAGATCTTATCTAATATATTCCAGCAAATACTTAACATAAGTATTAAAGCTGAATGCGCTTTTGATCAGATTTTGTGGGTCAGATTTAGTCTGATCCACCATACAACACCACACAATAGCATGAGATTTTGTAGGATCCTACAAAGTCTGATCTCCGCAGGCTGTAATGTAATGTCAGATCAGATAAAGTTGGATGTTTTCTTTTGTTCATGCGTCTACATCCGACAGTCAATATATTTGAACAAGAAAAAAAGTATTTCCGACACC
Organism: Xenopus tropicalis; assembly: GCF_000004195.4. Lineage (NCBI taxonomy): Eukaryota > Metazoa > Chordata > Amphibia > Anura > Pipidae > Xenopus > Xenopus tropicalis. The sequence goes on from NC_030677.2 coordinate 162,507,537, forward strand.
ATCAGATTTTTTTCAGACACCACATGCAGCTTTCCCTTTCGACAGTCGCGTTGTGTCAAATGGCAAAAGTTACATGTAGGGTTTTTTTGTATCAGTCCCATTTTATTGTGACCTAAGTGACTAACTAACCGACTTAACTGATGGGTGCATTTTGTCGATCTGACAAAAGTGATTGTGGAGTTTAGTCCTTAGATAAACAATAGAAAAAGTATAGGTTGAAATTCAGTTAAGCTGAACTTGGGCAATTGCAGATAATATTTCTTACAATAGTCAGGTAGATAAGAAGTGGTATTCAATTTGTTCCCCTCCTTGAATAACAGGCAGATTTATATAAGCTAACTGTACAAATTAACCAGAGAGATTTATAAAAAAAAATAACATTAAAAGGCTAAAGTATTTTTAAATTAAATAAAGAAAATCACTATGGGCCTCATTTACTAGGTGCAGGAACTTGTAGTTAAAGTCTGTTGGAAGAACCACAGAACCCCAACGCTGCACTGTATTTAGAAAATACATATATTATTTCTTGATTTAAAAACCTGCCTGTCAAATGTTTTCATTATTCTAACAGCACTAGACAAGTAAAAGCTATATGCTGCATAGTTAAATTTATACATAGTAAATTAGTTGTAGTTCATTTTCTTTTATAGATAAAATATACATACATTACAATCATAAAATGCCTAAAGTCTTTTTGAATGAAATAATGACAAAACTAAATTATATATTCAGAAAGCACTTGGAACTAGGGCTTACCTGTGCTCTGCACCAGGTCTGAACTAGGATTCAAAACAGGCCCTGGCATTTCAAGTACACAGAGCCCCAAACAGCCCCCCACCAGCCCAATGAATAGTGACTGTCTATGGCATCTTACAGCAGCCCCTCTGGCATTTGCCAGAAACCACAGATTGCCAGTCCGGGCCTGCTCTGCACCTTGCTGACTACCTAATAAATCCCAACTGTCCTGCTTTTTTCACCCTGTCCCGCTGTCCCTGATTTGTCTTCTAATGTCCCGCTTCCTTCGGCTGCACAAAGTGGGTGTGGCCTGAACAATTTTTGCCGTGCTACGCGCAGCAGATATTCTTATCCCTCCTTATACTTTTCAAATGTTCGGAGGAATGTAAATACACTGTCTGTGGGTGGTAACAATGCAACATTCGGGAAAACAAGCTGTTCATAATTGACCCCTTTGGTGCTACCAGACAGACTGCCAACCTCCAGTATCACTACAAATCACTACTTTTTAAAAAAGAAATACAGTTCTACATGCATTATATGTAATACAAACCAGCACTGCTACTTGGGAAAAGTTCTCTCCAGCTTCCCTTAAAATGTCTCCTAAACGAAATATGGGACAGAGTGGGGCTTTGACTCGGTCATAAATGCACGACACATTATATTTTGGTAGAATATTTTTCCTGAAAAAAAGACCGTCATATATAATGTTTACTATCCAAAAAGAATAAAGAGGTTTAGCACACAGTCATTAGCAACATGATAAGCTGTTCTACCTATTATATCAGTATATAACCATAAGCACAGGTCATTACTTACTTTGTGAAATTGAAAGCTGCAAAGTGTATATTGTTCTTTATTAGGACAGTGAAGTTTTCAGCACTTTCCAAAACAGCAGGACTGCAAATATTATTGAAAATGTGAAATTAATCAGTATAAACAATAGTCATGATCATCATAGTGCGGTGTGTTACTATAATATTAGAACAAACTAAATGAAAAAAAAGCTTACCACATAATGGGATTGGGAACAATGAAATGATACATGTCACCTTAATTTTCCCCCTGGCTAAACTTCAAGGTTTAGCAAGATTTAGATAGGGGGTATCAAAGAGAGCAGCAAACTGCAGAATAAATATAGCGTTCTAGGTGGGACTAATGGGGCAAATCTATTGGCAGTATTATGCCAAAATTACTTTCCTTCTCCTTTAAGCTATTTGTTATCAAAAGATTTCAATAGCCAATGTAGTATATTTTGTTTCATTAAATTTAAAGATCTAGCTCAGTGTGCACATAAACTTGTATAAAGCTGTAATCTGGTAACCAGTCATGGCAACAGAACATGGAAAGGGAAAAAAGAAATGTCATAGTGGGTAGGATGTTGGCCAGTGTGACTATGGCATGCTATGGCATTTACATGTATACAATGCTTTATAATATTTTAAATAAATAATACAGGTACTAGTATAATAATTTCTATTGTCAAAATTATTTATACACTCCTCAAACCTGAAATAAGTAGAGCATAAATACAGAGTGTACAAGGCATGTTTTCACGTGATTTCCTCTTTCACATGTTAACTGTTTAAAAGAAACTATTATTTATCAGGATTTAAAAGGTCACTATACCCTTCTGAATTAGTTGTACCTACCAGTGGTTATTATATTTCTCAGTACATGTTGAATTATACCTTTGGAAAATTATCTCTTTCTTTGTCTTTCAGGATTTATGTTATAGGCAAAAGGTGAATGGCCAGAAAACTTATATTGTATATCAGAGCAGTGGTGAAGCTCACAAAAGTTGCCCCTTTAGTGTAATTTAAGTGCCATGTATTCTGAACATGTATATAATAGAATAACAAATTCTTAGCTACTTTTTTTTATAGTTTTTAAATTATTTACCTTCGTCTCCTGATTCTTTCAAGTGGGGGTCACTGACCGTGGAAGCCCATAAACAATTGCTCTGTGAGGCTTCAATTGTATTGTTATTGTCATTTTTATTACTTATCTATTATTCAAACTGGCACTTCCTGGCAGTTTGCCATGCAGTTCAGTTTACAATACAGTACTTTAAAAGTGTGTATGAGGGATATTTGAAGTGACAAGTTCTCTCTGCAGAATAAATTATTTTTCCTGAAACCTACTGACCTTTAAAAAGTTTTTGGTTACTAGCAGGGCTACCCCCTAGGCATGAGCCCCTGAATATGGTAAAAAAATCATGTAGAAAATTATTCTCCTCAGGCTGCCTCCAGAACTAAGGGGTAGGAGGGCTGGGGGTATCTAAAGCCTCTGCTTTAGTGTTTAGTACAGCAGGTTGTTCTGTTCGTGTGCCACCTGAGGACTGAGGCATCAGGCTGAGGTCCAGTGACTGAAATATAGCCCAGGATACTAGTGCTCATTTTCAAAAGTTTCAGAGTTTTAAAGAATTTCTTTTCAATACTAGAAATGTCAGAACTTCAACATTTTCTGCATTGTTTCCAAGCAGGAAGTATAATAAAAGTTCTCATAGAAAAAAGATAAATATTGAAATATATTGAACATAATTGGTTTCAATAAAGCTATTAATTTGTAGTACACAAATAAAACACAATTAAAAACTGGAAGCCATATTTTCTAATAGGAAGTCAGTTGAGTAGTTACTTTATATAATGTGAAAAGTTTTAACTAAAGGAATATGAAAATATTATTATATTTTGCTAGGGTGGGAGTTAAGTTTCAGTATGGTACAACTTAAACTTATTCTGTCTGCCCTCCTGCAGAGGAGTAAAACTTTGGGCAGGGCCACAGCCCACCTGGCCCTCTGCACCCCCAGGTCCCGATGCCAGTGATTACAGGGTTACTCATACAGCAGTACTAAGAGCTTAAGACACCTGCGATACCAATTTAAGTGGGAAATGACATGCTGTCTCTCTATAGTATAGAAGAACACTTCAGTGTTTGCTCATCAAGGTATAATTTATTATAGATAAACCTAACATGTAGACAAAGTCTAAATTTAACAACTTACACTGGAGTGGTCTGTGATTCCACAGGGCACCAGGCTGACACCTCACAAGTCTTTAAAGTACTGTTAAAGTTTATACATCGCCCAGTTTGGATCCCTGTAGAGTAGAAAGTAGAACATGGATAAAGTGGTGTAGCAAAACATTACTATAAAGTACAGCTCCTTGTAATACAAATTGTTAAACACAAATTTATAAAGGCACAATCATAAGTTCTGTCTATAAACCCTATCATACCTTCCAAATGAATGCCTGGAAATTTGGGATGCCCAATCTACCTTGACTAATGTTACTTTTAATTTCCCTTTTAGATGTATGCACGAAAAATATGTTTCATGCACACTTTTTAAATGGTGCACAAAAAAATTATCTTTCGTGTGCAGTTTTAAAATGACCAATGGCTTGGAATAAGTGCTACATTTTTAGCTCTTGAACACATAACATTTTGCACAGCACAATGTTGGCGCAGCATTGGCCTCATAATTTGCATGTCCAAGAATGAGGGCATGTCTCAGAGGGAACAGTGACCCTGACCACACCCAGCTCCCCAATTGACCTTTTTTACAGTAACCTTCAGGCCTTCTGGGGTGCATGAAGTTGAACATCTGGGAGGTATGCCCTCTGCTCAGCCAAACCAAAACCAAGGGTTTAAAATGAGAGAAAAGGTTGTTTGCATTTTTGAGTGACAATTGCCTGCTTCATGGCTGTGACGTCCATTTAAATTAATTAGGGGCCATTTAATAACAGACCTCTTGAGCTGGAAATTGTTTGGGTTACAAAACACATTCCAAAACCCCATCTGGCATTATTTTAACATTTTTTTTTAGCAATAACTAAGCTATGCTTGTTTCAGTCCCGTCATTCACCAGTATGTATATATGTATCTTATATATGTCACTTAACATCATTCCAGGAGGAGATCTTTTCTGCATGATTCCCCAGGTACTCTCTCCTGACATTTTTTCTGCACAGCTACAAACACTGTAACCATTAATGAGCAGGGCACACTGTAAATGTTCATAATAGAAATACATTTTCATGTCATAAAATATATATTTGACTATAAAATACTGTAGTAGAATATGTTCTATGTTTTTTTTCTAATATGCTAGTCTGTTACAACTAGCATCAAGAAAGCAAATAGATTAAACTGACACCACACATTTTCTGTGCTTTAACCTCATCTCTTACTGGATATTTTATCAGTTGTTGGTGGGATTGCCCCGGGTAGGACAATTCTGGATTCAGAGCCACTGTCTTTTCATACTACCTACAGCCACTGCCAACTATGATCATAAACCATTTTAGCTTGCTGCTAGCTGCCTTTCCTAAATAACAACATAAGGGTCTTCCCTCCACATTTTTAAAATTAAATTCAGATCATACCTCTTGAAACAGTAAACTATCCTGCACCAATTATTGTATAAAGCAGTGCTTGTTACCATCCTATTTGTACCTGCAAGTGACCCACCCACATTGTAAGATTTACAGGGCAGCACATGGCACTTAATCTTTGTAATGCTGTATATTAAATACTGTAATGTAAAACTGTAGGGCACTTCATATGCAAGTAATGTTTTATAAGGGCATGCAAATAAAAAATATACATTCAAAAAAAGAATATGCAACAAAAAAAAACTTATGAACTTATACACAAATTCAATGAAATAAAATACTTTAGCTGTTCCATTGAACTTCCAGTTACTTTTACTCTTTACTGTTTGTACCTACACCAGAAAGGCACAAACCTTGTGAACAGCTCTGAATAAATGATCTTTTCCATCCACTGATGCAAGTCTGTTGGGACTTACTAATTTGTTGGGAGTTACTTTGAATTAAAAATGCCATTTAGAAAAGAAAAAATAATAAAAATTTAAAAAAAATCAAATGCTTTAGCTGCTGCTGAACATATGTGAAACTTTTATTAAAATTTATTAACAGACTCCACCCAGGTGAGTCCTGACAGCAGTAAAATGTTAAAACTTGTACACACAGGTGAGCACAGGAAAAAATGCAATTCATTCCTTCTTATGTGTCCATACTGACACAGACGCATTACATGCACTCGTTTCAGCAAGGACACATAAGAAAGAATGAATTGTGTTTTGCCCTGAGCTCCCCTGTGTTGAAAAGCAGGAGAACTCCTCTGCAGGGCGAAATGCCTGTGTGTACGAGCCCTAAAACATACCTGCTATTGCACTCCTGTCAGCACTGATTGTCTTATTATGTCTAACTGGTAATGATTTAAAGCACTTTACAAATGCATCTGCCCACAGTGCTGTACACTCTGGAGTGTGCGCGACATATACCTCATTGTGTGACTGGGAGGATATACGTATAAGAAATGGAACCCTAGATATTTAATTGAAGAAGGTTAAAACACCTACCATTACTCTGTGGGTCTGCAAGGCCTTTTTTACAAACATCATCACGAGAGCAAATTGTTTTTTGCCTTGGAAGCTAAATAGCAAAAGAAAATAAAGTTTAGGAGATATACTAAATCTATCCATATGAATATTTTAATTTACCCCATAAAGGCAATTTAATGAAGTGAAAAGCAGAGCTACATTATCATAAATAAACACACAGTTCCACACATCAACAGTAATATAAAACTGTATAATAATCACCAGTGGAAATAAATACATATCATTTTGGTTTTGCAAAGTAGCCTTAGGTTTCCTTGCAAGGCAACTTCGGGCTACTTCATATAGTTGATATGGTGTGTTTATTTTCCCACCGCCAATTACATTATTGCTGGTGGGAAAACATTTTCAGGATTGTGGGTGACTAATCTCCACATCTGCCATAGCCTTAGGGGCACATTTACTAATCCACGAATCCGAATCACGAATGGGAAAAAATCGTATTGGGAACGAAAATTTCGTAAGATCGCAAATATCACGAAAATCCTAACGAAAAAATCGTATTAGTCATGATAATATCGTATTGGCGATCCGAAAGTCACGAAATTTTCGTACCGAACAATTGTAAACAGCGGTAAAACCTTTCCGATTATTTCGTGCAAACGTCTGAAAAAGTCGTGCGGCGTACGGAAAAGTCGTGCGCCTTATGAAAAAGTCGTGCGGACGCCCGAAAAAATCGGCGAAAATACACTCGGAGCGTTCGCATGACCGATCGAGCGTTCATGCTTTTGTAAATGTGCCCCTTAGAGTAGGGCAAGATAAAGAATAGAATCCACACATGTTTTACCACTGTATACATAATTACAGATGTTCACATACGCATCTATGTACCATTAGGAGAATATTGCAGATGGAATCTTTCGCCTGGTATATAAAATATGTCCATAGAAACCACATATACAGTAAAATCTGCATTGTGGTTTTAAAACAAACATGGAGATTCACACCTGAATGTGTTGCACTGCTGAGTGCTATTGTAGGGTATATCCTACCTCCTAGTGTGTGTTTGCCGGCAGCACTGTATACAGACACAGATGTAAATTGTTTTGCTTCATTCCACAAGGGGGCAGGTGCATTGTGGGCAAAAAGCATAGGCCTTTTGCACCTTGCCTCCATAATATATACTACATATATATATGTGTATATATATATACAGTGGCTTGCAAAAGTATTCGGCCCCCTTGAACTTTTCCACATTTTGTCACATTACAGCCACAAACATGAATCAATTTCATTGGAATTCCACGTGAAAGACCAATACAAAGTGGTGTACACGTGAGAAGTGGAACGAAAATCATACATGATTCCAAACATTTTTTACAAATAAATAACTTCAAAGTGGGGTGTGCGTAATTATTCAGCCCCCTTTGGTCTGAGTGCAGTCAGTTGCCCATAGACATTGCCTGATGAGTGCTAATGACTAAATAGAGCGCACCTGTGTGTAATCTAATGTCAGTACAAATACATCTGCTCTGTGACGGCCTCAGAGGTTGTCTAAGAGAATATTGGGAGCAACAACACCATGAAGTCCAAAGAACACACCAGACAGGTCAGGGATAAAGTTATTGAGAGATTTAAAGCAGGCTTAGGCTACAAAAAGATTTCCAAAGCCTTGAACATCCCACGGAGCACTGTTCAAGCGATCATTCAGAAATGGAAGGAGTATGGCACAACTGTAAACCTACCAAGACAAGGCCGTCCACCTAAACTCACAGGCCGAACAAGGAGAGTACTGATCAGAAATGCAGCCAAGAGGCCCATGGTGACTCTGGACGAGCTGCAGAGATTTACAGCTCAGGTGGGGGAATCTGTCCATAGGACAACTATTAGTCGTGCACTGCACAAAGTTGGCCTTTATGGAAGAGTGGGAAGAAGAAAGCCATTGTTAACAGAAAACCATAAGATGTCCCGTTTGCAGTTTGCCACAAGCCATGTGGGGGACACAGCAAACATGTGGAAGAAGGTGCTGTGGTCAGATGAGACCAAAATGGAACTTTTTGGCCAAAATGCAAAACGCTATGTGTGGCGGAAAACTAACACTGCACATCACTCTGAACACACCATCCCCACTGTCAAATATGGTGGTGGCAGCATCATGCTCTGGGGGTGCTTCTCTTCAGCAGGGACAGGGAAGCTGCTCAGAGTTGATGGGAAGATGGATGGAGCCAAATACAGGGCAATCTTGGAAGAAAACCTCTTGGAGTCTGCAAAAGACTTGAGACTGGGGCGGAGGTTCACCTTCCAGCAGGACAACAACCCTAAACATAAAGCCAGGGCAACAATGGAATCTTTTAAAACAAAACATATCCATGTGTTAGAATGGCCCAGTCAAAGTCCAGATCTAAATCCAATGGAGAATCTGTGGCAAGATCTGAAAACTGCTGTTCACAAACACTGTCCATCTAATCTGACTGAGCTGGAGCTGTTTTGCAAAGAAGAATGGGCAAGGATTTCAGTCTAGATGTGCAAAGCTGGTAGAGACATACCCTAAAAGACTGGCAGCTGTAATTGCAGCAAAAGGTGGTTCTACAAAGTATTGACTCAGGGGGCTGAATAATTACGCACACCCCACTTTGAAGTTATTTATTTGTAAAAAATGTTTGGAATCCTGTATGATTTTTGTTCCACTTCTCACGTGTACACCATTTTGTGGAATTCCAATAAAATTGATTCATGTTTGTGGCTCTAATGTGACAAAATGTGGAAAAGTTCAAGGGAGCCGAATACTTTTGCAAGCCACTGTATATACATTATAGCTGCTATGTTCTGCCTTAGCATTGTTAACCATGGGTACTTCTGTATCTGAATATAATGGGTTTTCCCATTACTTTCCCACTTGTATGTACACCCATTATTCTTCCTATTATTGCACACAGACAGTGTGTGACTATAATTACAACAGCAGAAAAGAGGGTGGTCTTGTGTGTATTTAATGTTGTGTTTTAATAAATCTTCATATGTGCTTACTCTTTGAATAACTATCCTGGGCTTTAGTGTGCCACAATCCTGCATTCGTTTCTCTGTCCATGTCCATGTCTTTGTCTCACTTTAGTTCTGCCCTTCTCCCAGTCTGTAGTCTTTGGAATACAGGGTTCATTATTGCAGAGGATTATGGCTGAGCAATCCTGTCCATATTGTGAGCCAAAAACATCTTACAGATTGAATGCCTATAAAGAATGAGGGAGGCTGAAGTGATAAGGGATTTTGTCACAAATACTGCTGATTTATTTTACCATTTGCCTTATTTCCAGTATCTGAACTACATATGCAGATCTGCTATAGCATAACGTCATGAACATACTGTATAAATGCACTGAATGGCAACTTACCTCTGGGCAGTTACTTTGCCTTTGATCTTCTGTTTTAACTATGTTTGTTACAACAAAAAATGAGTCACCTCCCTAAAAAAAGAAAATAATTAAAATAATTAGATTTTGATTCATTAGGAATTTTGTTTGAAAGTGCCAGACAGGTGTCAAGAGGAAATGATGTGCCTGTGACAACCACTTGTTTTTGTGACAAAGTTTCAGTACTTTGTGCCTTAAAGGTGTTGTTCACCTTTGAATTAACTTTTAGTATGATGTAGAGAGTAATATGCTGAGACAGTTTGCAATAGGTCTTCGTTTTTTTATAATGTGTAGTTTTTTATTTGTTTTACTTTTTGTTCAGCAGCTCTTTAGTTTGGAATTTTAGCAGTTGTCTGGTTGCTAGGATTCAAATTATCTTAGCAACCAGGGACAAATTACTTTTTTAGTGGTTTGAAACAAATATAAGGGCGAAGACACATGCGGCAACTAATCCAGCAGCAGAAAACCACACAACCAACTTTTAAAAAAGTTGCGGCGACTTATCAACCCATGTGTCTTCGCCCTAAATCTGAAAGTTAGGAAATCTTTTCCTAAGAAATAGTTTCTTGCCCAGGGCAGTGAGGCTCCTAGCTGAATTATCAACATAGGCTGAATCCAACTACCAGAACACATTAAACAAAACACAATAACAATAAATACAAGGAAATATAACTCCATAATTCTAATTACAGATGAGTCCATGTTTTTACATGCTAACCAATACAATAACAACTAGCTGAGCCATGATACATAACTCTTAGTGACAAACCCTGCATCAGATGTGGACTATACTGTTGAAAACAACACTCTACAGATTAATTTGTTTTCTGTTAAGGTGGCCATACATGGGCCGATTGTAGCTGCCGATATGTTAATACTGCTATGTTACTATTTTTTATGCTGTACAAGATATCATAACTAATAATATAAATGGCAATATACTTGACTTGATTTGAGACTCTCAGTAAATTAACCAGAGTCTAGATTGGGTCAGGTTGTGAAACTGATGTCTAAAAATATTGTGTGAAATTGTGTACATTGTCTTACTAAACCTCGGGACACTTCTATTTTACATGGTTTCTCACCCCTCCTTTTTACTTTCATTCTTAGCATTATACAGGGAATTAAACAGTTTTGCTTGCTAAAGCCTATTATAGAATATGTCAATTGGAGCTAGCCATTTATGAAATTAATTTCTTTAATTTTTTAATACTTTTTGGAATATCTACAAGAGAATGAAACTATACATAGTGACTATGTTATAGGTAAATTACTAAAGGAAGGCAACAGGATTTAGGTGAGAATGTTCTGAGGGCAGGAATAATGCTTGAACTGGGGTGCAAAAAATTGGAGGGTATGTGTGCCATGCATAGTGCAGCATGCCAAAAATATGTCCCACCCAGTGTTACAATAAGCCCCTCCTACCAGCGTTTTATAGTTTTGTTCACTTTTATGTAAAAGTAATATTTTTGGAAAGTACACATTCTGACAAATGCAAAATGGGTAAAGATGTCTTTCTGCTCCAAACTACCAAACTGCAAAGATATGCTAAAGGCAGCTGTTTTTATGAAATTTCTGAAAATTGCCTATAATTATTGTTATTTTCTGAATTTATCTCACACAGTTTCAATACAAAAATAAACCATCCTAAATATGAACTCCAGGGATCTAAGTTTTATGGCCAATGTGCATAGATATACAAAGTATGTGCCCTGCAGGGATCCCACAATTAAAATAGTGCATCCGAATTTTCTAGTTTTTTTGCTGAACATACTCTTTGCCTATTGTTATAATTAGAAAATATGTATGTTTTTTGCACTAAACAGGGCAAAATTTGAAAATGAAATGAAAGTCGATCTTTACTTGCTGGCCCCAGTGAACAAACAAACAGGCAACCCACTGAGAAGCAAAGAGCAATGTATTATTCAGTATGTATTATTCAGAGACTTCTCTGCTGGTTTGTTTGATTTTGATCATTGTGATCATGAATAGAATGTGGCTTTAGTTTCATTTTAAAATGTTGCCTTGTTTAGAGCAGGAATTAACAAAAAGCAAAAATATTTTCGAAATTAAAGCAATAGGCAAATAATATGTTCAACACAAACCCTATTCATTAAACCAATGTTAAAAGGAAGATATACTGTCCCTTTAACACATTTCCACTGGTTTATCCTGCTATCTACTTCTTCTTATCTTAATTTGCAATTTCTTCCTTCTCTGCTTTCAATTGTACATTTTCAATTCCTCCTTTTTCTTTTTTCATTAAATTCTGTCTGCAATTCTTGCCTAACATGCAGTGCTGTCATTTTGTAACCTTCTACAACTTCAGATACAATGCAGATTTTTTTCTACAGCTGCTGATACAGCTTGTCTTTTTTTCTTTTTAGGTCCTGGTACAGCCACACAGAAATAGCATCCCTCCCAATTCCAGCACTGGTCAGGACCTGATGGGCCCCTAAGAGCATCTTACATGCAGTGTGTCAGTATAAGTATTTCAGTGTTTAATCCTTGCATGGAAATTATGATATATAATGATAAAGGCAGCACATGCAATATATGCAGGGGGACCAGAAGTACGAGGCTGTTCGAAGGTCTTGCTGATCATCTTTTGGCAGATGGGTCTCAAAAATAATGTATATTTATGCTACTGCTTCCAAGAATTTAAATATAAAAACATAATGCTTGTTTGCTTGCCTCCTCGTAATGCCCCAAGGTCAGTGGCGTAACTATCGGGGGAGCGGCAGGCATGCAGTTCTTGTTCCAGGGCCCCTAGTCCCCTCGTTATGCCACTGCCCAAGGTAGCAGCGCTAGAACTAGGGATAGGCAGACGAGGCACATGTACCTCCCTACTCCCCTACTCCATGCCTTGTCCCCCCACTGCTTCTCATTACTTGTCATGTTGCATCAGTGCATCGCCCTCCCCACTCACTGACAGCGTTAATGCGCGATCAAACGAACGAACGTGTGCATTCGCACTGACATTGAGGGGGGGTGCGATGGGAGGAAGGCAGTGGGTTGTGCAGTGGGTGAGGTGGCCAACAGGGTTTCCTAAGGCGCCCGGCCACCAAGGCCCGGCACTGAAAGGTAGATTTGTTTTTTCAGCTCCTATTTAAAGGAACCTAAAAAAATGTTTCTACCTTATGAAAGAATATATATTATTCTAAGCAACTTTCCAACATAAATTTATTAAACATTTACAGCGCTTTAAAAGCTATTTGTAAATGTAATTGCTGTTGAAAGCAGCATTTGCTTAACTCCTGTTTATGACTTTTTAAACAATGTTGCAAAAGCCAGTGTCCTCCAGCAAGCCAGGTCTGTCAGTCTGCTGCCTTGTGTTAAGGTGGCCATACATTGGCCGATTGTAGCTGCTGATATCGGTCCCTTGGACCGATTCCAAGGGACCACCAAGCGCGCGGATCTTCACGTGTATGGCCTCCTTTACATTGTTTCAAAAGTCACCAAAGGAGAGAATAGAAAAGGACTGACACAGTTTTTAATATCAGTTACAGTATGTATACAAGTAACTTAAAAACCATTAGAATTTTTTTAATGTATGTATATTGCAAAGCTGCTTGGAATAATGTTTTCTTTTATTAGGCAAATGTTATTTTTTGGGCTGGCGTGCCTTTTGAAATTGCAGAAACAATACGAAAAGCATGTATGCTAAAATTATAACCATTTTAGAGGAAGCAGATCCTGCTACAGTAGGGGGTGGGGGTGAGGCCAGGGGGGCCCTGGATGTTTACTTTCTCTCTAATTTTTATAAGTCCCTTTCCCCGCAGCCGCTCTCTTAACTACCCCAGTACAAATGGCCAGGGAGCAGGGGACACAAGGCAGGCAGGTGTAGGTTCAGGAGGGCCATGTAGGGACTGCTATGCGCACTGGGCTCCTCCAAAGATGTTTTTGTTGGGGGCCCAACACTGTTGTTACGTCACTGATTATACCATAACTGGGCTGAAGGTTTTCATCACCCTTGCACAGTGTGGGTCCCCTAGCAAGCCAGCACCACAGTAAAATTGAAATGGACAATCCAGTGCACACGTCCCATTCATATAGTCTGGCATTTTCTGGATAATGGGCTTCTGGATATTAGGTTCAATACCTATATAGCTGATGTTATTGAAGTCCCTGTTTTATTTCTGTAATTTATTCTAATCTGAACAAGATCTCACTGGTTTATAAAGCATCCTAATGAGAAACTGTGTTTGAACTGTGTAGCATATTCTGACTTACAGGGGATGGGACTGTATATTCTGCCGTGTCCCAGATCCTGGAATAAGCATCTGCAATGCCTTTCACTTTTGTGTGAACTGAACTGATTACAGAAACCTTTTTCTGGTAGCTCTTCTGTGTGATGAGACTGAAACTGTGAAAAAAACAAAACAAAGAAAATGATTGATAACCCAAAAATTATTGTTAAACTATCATTTAACAGGCCTCAAAGTTATGTAAATACTAATCCAACATAAGGGCAATTAGGCTTTGTGTATGGAAATAGGATTGCCACCTTTCTAATTGTTTGAAACAAACTAGTGATATCACGTGGGACAGGGCAATAACGTCAGGCAGGTGGGGCAATGATGTTGGGGGCAGGACTATGAGATTTTGGTGATGTCAGGGGCTGGGTTATGCTGTACATATATAGACAAGGATTTAACAGACTGAACCATCAACCCACACATTCCCCATTTTGTAAAGGGTCAGTCTGAGGTTAAAGGAGAACTAAACTCTAAAAACGAATATAGCTAGAAATGCGGTATTATAAACACTGAATACACTATCTTAACAGTTCAGCATATCTGTAAGAGTAATGATCCAGGCCTTCAAAGTTATCACAGAAGCTCCCCATTTTGGATTTTGTTAGAAGTGTTAGTGTCACTCACATGCTCAGTGTTTAACACCGTATGTGCCACATAACATGAAATCTATGACAATCACACTGAAGGACTAGAGTAGCAGCACTGATGATTTTACCAACAGAAACTGCTGGCATACAAATGGTAAAGTATATATTGGAATGTTTTTAAAATTCAGCTATTCATATTTTAACAGTGATTTTTGTGGGAATATGTGGATCCTTGGTTTTATGACCCTGAAATGTATTTTATCTGGCCCCACAAAATATATTCACACAAAAATTGCTGTTCTACTTTGATTGGTTGCCTTAATGATATATAAGTATATAATATAAGTATATATAAGTGAAACAGCTGAAATTTCCACATATGTATTTATACCTTAATGCAGTGCTGTCCAACTTCTGCGGTGCCAAGGGCCGGAATTTCTCTAACATACATGGTGGAGGGCCGCTAATGGAAGCCAGTTTTGACCACTCCCCTTTTTGGCCACACCCACTTCAAACCACACCCATTTTATCACAATGGTGGTAGTGCAGCAAAAACCCAAATGCTTGGTCCTCACTGCGGGGATATCAACCATCGTCAATATGTGACGAATTATATTATGTCATATTAAGACATATGCCTTAAATCCATATGCCTATACCTCCCCTGTGGATAGCACAGCAACCCCCAGCACATAATTACACACCTTGGGGACCAAACTCCCACATTCACCTCCCACAGGCAGCACAGGGCGGGCAGAGTATGGCACACATAGGCAGCACTCTGCCTGCCCTATGCTGCCTGTGTGTGCCATAATCTGCCTGCCCTATGCTGCCTGTGTGTGCCATAGTCCGCCTGTCCTATGCTGCCTGTGTGTGCCATACTCTGCCTGTCCTATGCTGCCTGTGTGCCATACTCTGCCTGTCCTATGCTGCCTGTGTGTGCCATACTCTGCCTGTCCTGTGCTGCCTGTGTGTGCCATACTCTGCCTGCCCTATGCTGCCTGTGTGTGCCATACTCTGCCTGTCCTATGCTGCCTGTGTGTGCCATAATCTGCCTGCCCTATGCTGCCTGTGTGTGCCATACTCTGCCTGTTCTATGCTGCCTGTGTGTGCCATACTCTGCCTGCCCTACCCTGCCTGTGTGTGCCATACTCTGTCTACCCTACCCTGCCTGTGTGTGCCATACCCTCCCTGCCCTATGCTGCCTATGTGCTATACTCTGCTTACCCTATCCTGTCTCTGTGTGCCATAAACAAAGGCAGCATAGGCCAAGCAGTACATGTACATGAGGTGTGAACAGGTGAACAATGTGGGTGATTACAGCCTGAGGGGTGAACACTGTAGGTGGTGAACAATGCAGGAATTAAAAGGTGTGAACAACACAGGGGATACATGTTTAAACAATACAGGGGTATTACAGCCTGAATCTGAGGTGAGAACCATGCAGGGGGGGCAGTTAATCTCAGTACTGATACCATTTAAAGCTTACATAAAGGTAAGCCATCAAAGCAGTCAGACAGGTGGGGGACCACACAGAGGGGGGTCGCGGGCCACCAGTTGGACAGCACTGCCTTAATGCATTCTATATGGCTTCAATGTGTGTATTACTATGTTTACAATCAAAATCTTTTGTATAATATTTCAATACCTTCATTTCTCCAATTTTTTATAATCTTTATTTTTAAATGACAAACATTGTAAACAATACTTTCCGAAAGGATTTTTTGCAATAGTATTAACCATGGTACTGTTGAATGAGTGCATAGTCAGCATTTCTCTAATATCTAATTTTGTTCATTATAATAAGTTCTTTAAAAGGTTGGAACATTTCTGTTTTTATGGAAAACTAACTAAACTGTAACATTTTTCCCCTTATTTTATTGTGAGAGTAAAAGTGGTCTATTGAGCTTTGTTTTTACACAGCTCTACCCTCTGTATCAGTAGTGCGTGGGCATTTCTGAATATCTCCCATTCACAGGCATCCAGCTTGAACAATAAGAGCTGGATTGTCTTTTAATTCCAGCATTGGACTTGTTCCAATGATCTGAAACAGAAATACTGTTATGTATAACTATATATTTATATATATATACAGTATATATATATCTACCATGGTCATGTCCTTGCCGGGGGGGGGGGGGGGCAATAATGAGCAATGTTGTTATTTATACAGTGTTTAGCAGAAGTTTTTCTGACCATATTACACACACTAAAGATCTACTAGCACAGGGCAGTCTAAATAAGGTCCCAAGTCTCATATGTGGCTTTGTAAAATATTTGTATGGTCCCATGCCTGTGCAGGCATTCTGTGTATTTGTTTGTATGATATTATCGTTTTAGTATAATATGTGTTCTGTGGATAATTGAACCACTTGCAGTTGTGCCTCTTGGCTTTGTCTGTTACTGTTCCTGCCTAAACATTATTTCTGGTTTTGATCCCCTGGTTATTGACTGCCCGTTTCCTGATTGTAAGCTGCCTGCTCTGACTTCTTGCCTGCTGTGACTATGATTCTGTTTAACCCTTGCCTGTTCCGTGCTTTTGGATCAAACTCTGCCATGTTAAGGTTCTCCCTGTTGGTCCACAGCAGAACATTCTGGGGGCCCAAAAGGGGTATGAGTGAAGACCGATCCTGGCAGGGTTCTCCTGCTCACTAAAAAGTGCAAACTTTCAAGCAGTCCCCAGGGTTCCTGCAACACAGATAGTGACAGAGGGTTGCATGTAGCAGTGCTCTGCTTGAAGAGCAGCAGGAATAATATACCCCCATGTACATGGTGCTACATATGTTAGACTACTGTACATTGTCTGTGCCTTTCAGTTGTGCAAATGCAACACACCGGGAACCTGTTTTTCCCCATAAGGCATTAGTCACCTATAAATGACTTTTGTGCTAAAATACAAGGCAGTTCTGTTTAAAAAGAAACATGTCTGTACTCACCATACAAACAGAATCACACCGAAGGTAATTAAGAATTTCAGGACCCCAAGGGGAACACTTTGTATGCGAATCTCTTTTTTTGTAGAGTAATCAAAGCAGTCTGCAAAGGTTGGTGCCATTTCTGAGGAGCTGTGGGCACAGGATAAAGTGGAGAGTGCAACAAAGCTTCCTTCCCTCTAATGCACCAGCTGTACTTCTCAAGTGAAACTAACTCAGTATATATAATAAAAACAGAATTGTGCAGGGGAGGAATTCAGCCCAGAATTTCCAATGACTCTTCTCTAGCAGATCATACTGGTGGGACAGCTGTTTTTCAGATGCAAATGAGAAAATCCATGTAGCAGGGAATTCTGACTCAATTCTCCTTTGTTCATTGTGTCAGTATAGTAAGAATATCTGCATCTTTTCACTTGCTTTATTATTGTGATGGCAACAACCTGAAGAGCTGCCCACCAGAAAACCTCATTTTAGCAGCCCACCCTACAAACATTCCTTTTTGTTCTTTTTCCCATTCATTCACTTCTTCTAGTTGCCTCTTCTTAACAGCCTTTTTAAGAACAAAAAATTATATATCAGAATTTGTATATTTCTTCTTTCTATTGTTGCCTCCACATCACCTGCCTGGGAGAAGGAAACATTGCTGTGCTGCAGGAAGTGGCGGGTGTGGCTGTCAGTCCAGCCAAATGCTGCGTTGACAAAAGGCAAATCTGTGCCGGGTAGAATGATTTTTCTTTCTTTTTTACTAATCATAATTATTTAGCTCTTTGTTTATTTAGAAAACAGACATAGTACAGGAAACTTTATCCTTGTAAATGTTAAATACAAATAAATATTTTTACTATACTTTTTTCCAATCCAGGTTGTTGCTATGTTTGCAAACTATGGACTCATTAAAATTTATATTACATACACCACCTGTATAAACTTGCAAAGACAATATAAAAGCAGCACAACCATAGTATCTTTTTTATAACCATCAAGGCAACTGCTAACTATTTGATATGGGACATGCAGCTATGGAACTCTCTCCTACACTGCAACAAAACTTCCTTTGCAACTTTGCTGCATTCTCTGATAAAATAGCTACAGATGGATAGGTTGTAAGAAACCAGCACAACATTTTTTCAGCCTTTATTGTTTCAGTAAGCAATCAGCAGATAGACCAGGTATCTTCAAAGCCAATAATTTTGTGTGACAGTCTGGGATGGCTAACAAGGCTGAATTGTACAGTCTCTGCTGAGGTGACAGCTGGATGTTCTATCAAAGAAGCTGAGCATACTGTACACTATAAAATGTGGTGATTACCTTAAGGTTGCCATACACGGGCCGATTCTAGCTGCCGATATCGGTCCCTTAGACTGATATCGCAGCTTATTGGCCCGTGTATGGGCACTAACGAAGGGCAGGTTTAAAAATTTGTAAATTAGTCGGATCGGGGACCGCATCAGCTTGTTGATGCGGTCTCTGAACCGACGGACGCCTATACGCGTCATTCTAATTCAATTGTTTGGCCCCAGGGCCAAACGACCAAATTAGCCCAATATCACCCACCCGTAGGTGGGGAAATCAGGAGAAGATCTGCTCACTTGGCGACCTTGCCAAGCAAGAGGATCTTAGCGTGTATGGCCACCTTTACTTGGCCACCAACATGCTGGGTCAATTGGGATAATCTGACTGCATAGTCCTAAGCCAATTATCATATAATGGGGGCCTAGGGAAAGCCATCAGGAGCAAAGAGTAGCAAACAGGCTGACTTTCTCCCTCCCCTACCTGAGAGCAAGAGGGGAGCAGGGATTTATATGCAACAACAGAGGAAGCAGGCCCTTCAGTCAAGTTGCCCAAGGCCCCCTGTAATCAGAGTCTACTTATTTTATTGTTATTCCACTGGCTCCATCTATGCACCAGTATCCAATGCAACCATGCAATAGGTAGATATCAGTGGTGCAGGTGGATAGGAGGGCCCTACACACAGGCCAATAAGGTGCTGCCAATTCTGGTTGGCAGCTTTATCTGCCCATGTATGCCCTCCTTAAAAGTTGGAGAATATTTTATTGCATTAAATGGGACTATGGTTACCCATCCTAACAAGCATGCTAATCAGTAATTATTATTATTACTACTAACTGAGGTACATTGCCGGGAAACAAAATGTTAGACTTAATATATTAAGAAAAGCACTGCTGAGTAGTTCCCACTACTATGTAACTCTGCAATATAATTGGTCAGATGGAAAGGTGGGGCTGTTCCCAGCATTGCCATTTCAGGTTTGAAAGCAAAAGGACCATTTCACTAGCCTCAGCATACTTGAAAATCTCTAGCTGTGCAGTGGCATAACTACAGAGGAAGCAGGCCCGGCAGCTGCAGGGGGGTCTGGGTCTGCTCTTCTGCAGAGGGGGCCCTCGGGTTACATAGTTACATAGTTACATAGTTACATAGGGTTGAAAAAAGACCTGTGTCCATCAAGTTCAACCCATCCAAGTAAACCCAGCACACCTAACCCACACCTACCAATCTATACACTCACATACATAAACTATAAATACAACCACTAGTACTAACTGTAGATATTAGTATCACAATAGCCTTGGATATTCTGATTGATCAAGAACTCATCCAGGCCCCTCTTAAAGGCATTAACAGAATCTGCCATTACCACATCACTAGGAAGGGCATTCCATAACCTCACTGCCCTCACCGTGAAAAACCACCTACGCTGCTTCAAATGGAAACTCCTTTCCTCTAATCTAAAGGGGTGACCTCTGGTGCGTTGATTGTTTTTATGGGAAAAAAGAACATCCCCCAACTGCCTATAATCCCCTCTAATGTACTTGTACAGAGTAATCATGTCCCCTCGCAAGCGCCTCTTTTCCAGAGAAAACAACCCCAACCTCGACAGTCTCACCTCATAGCTTAAATCTTCCATCCCCTTTACCAGTTTAGTTGCACGTCTCTGCACTCTCTCCAGCTCATTAATATCCTTCTTAAGGACTGGAGCCCAAAACTGCACTGCATACTCAAGGTGAGGCCTTACCAGGGACCTATAAAGGGGCAAAATTATGTTCTCATCCCTTGAGTCAATGCCCTTTTTTATACAAGACAGCACTTTATTTGCTTTAGTAGCCACAGAATGACACTGCCTGGCATTAGACAACTTGTTATCAACAAAAACCCCTAGATCCTTCTCCATTAAGGATACCCCCAACACACTACCATTCAGTAGATAGTTTGCATTTATATTATTTCTACCAAAGTGCATAACTTTGCACTTATCAACATTGAACCTCATTTTCCAGTTTGCTGCCCAGTTATCTAATTTTGTCAAATCGCTCTGCAAAGCAGCAGCATCCTGCATGGAACTTATAGTTTTGCACAATTTAGTGTCATCAGCAAAAATAGAAACAGTACTGTCTATGCCCACCTCCAGGTCA
Organism: Xenopus tropicalis; assembly: GCF_000004195.4. Lineage (NCBI taxonomy): Eukaryota > Metazoa > Chordata > Amphibia > Anura > Pipidae > Xenopus > Xenopus tropicalis. The sequence continues at coordinate 162,528,257 of NC_030677.2, forward strand.
TTAATAAACACTCACAAGTTTTTTTTTACATTGCCGGTCAGCTGCGATTACTGCTGGGGGGTAGGCCCCCGGTCCCCTTCAGTACACCACAGTAGCTGTGTATTTTGTCTCTTTTGTAACAAGGTGCTGTGCTATCTTAATGGTCAGAAAGTCAGACCTATGATTTTGAGGTAAACTGATGGCAGCTTGAAGCTCACTGCCCTTAGAAACTCCTAGTTGGTCTTTTGGTCATACCCAAATGAATGCTGATATCTAATTGTTGGGCATTTGTAGGCTGGGGTAATCACTGACCTGCTTCCAGATGAGAGGACAGAACCTTAAAAAATGTGGTTAATCCTTATATATAATGTGGAATTATTTGGCCACAACCATTAAGTTTCTGTTATGCAGAGTCAGGCCAAGTAGTACTACTTCCCAAGGCAATGCTACTTGACCTGCTGCCTCAATAACCTGTCCCTCCAGTTACACCCCTGCCCATTTGTACTCACACATCCCCTACGGCCCTCCACAGTAATCACAAATCCCCTGCTGTCATACACTCATTTCACTTGTTTCTTTCTGGCTTCCCCTTCTAGGCTGTCTGTCTCCGATTTAATTTCTTAAATCCCCCCTTGTCTGCACTCCCACTTTAGTACTCACCTGCCTACCCCTAGAATTGTATGATTCAGTCAGACTTATGTATCATGTGCCGTTAATAGGAAGGCTAAATAAAGGCATTTTCTGAAAGAATTCCTTTATCTTGGGGTCATTCCATATATAAAAAAGCAGAACATTCTAAAAAATAATAATGAACCGACAAAAAATATTCCAACAAGTACATGGAGACTAAATGAGGCTTAATTGAGTAATTGAAAAGACAGAGTTTTATTCTAAATGTCTACAAGAATTCTTTAAATTTAATTCATCTAATGATACTTCTATGAATACTCAATGGTGTGCCCACAAAGAAACAATAAGAGGGATTTTCATTCAAAAAGCATCCTATTATAAGAAAAAAAATAAAATGGAAAGATTAACATTGGAAAACAATCTGGCTCAATTAGAATCTCAAAATAAAATGAATCCTACTTAAACAAGATGCATAGAAATTCAGTGCTTAAAGGAGAATGCAAGTCAAAATTTAAAAAGCATACTGCCCAATAGTCCTCCTATTGTTTAGTAAAAACGCCACACTTTTGGCTCACCTAATCATATATTTACTCAGTCACACTTACTTCACATTTACTAGAACAGGCAGCCATCTCTAAAAAGGTATTCTCCCTTCCTTTCCCTCCTTGCTTCATACTGCACATGTGTTTCATTCCCTCCCCCCCTCCCCTCTGCCAGATCCGTTTCTGATTGGCTGGTGGGCATGTGTAGCTCAGAACAGGAGACAGGATCAAGTTACACACATGCTCAGAGAATAGGAAGGCTGCCGCTGGCACCTACAGGAAGGACAGAGAGATTTCAGTGATGTCACTGTAGTCTTCACACTGCTGTAGGCTGCCAGCACCATATCTCAGAGAAGCAAGCAGGGATCTGGGAATTTAGATATGCAGTAAGTACTTAAAAAGAATGCCTTTAGACTTACTTTTTTAATTTATATTAACCTTTCATTGTCCTTTAAGGACAATAAATTGGACTTATCTAATTGGACTTATCTACCTCCATAAATTGGACTTATCTAATCTTGAATTTCATATGAAGAAACTTAAAACTACTTATTACTACAAAGGAAATAAATCGACAGATTTAATGGCAAAATATTTAAAAGCTAGACAAGTTAAATCTAAAATAAGAGGGATAACATTGGTAATGGTAACATTATATTGCAAAAGCATTTGCTCAATATTACCTACAGCTCTATAATTTAAAACAGGATAATACAATAATTCATGTAAAAAATGAATCTACTTCATTTAACTGCAGATCAAATAAATATCTTGAATTCACCCATTTCTCAACGAGAAGTTGAAGATGCCATAAAAACTTCTCCTTTAAAAAAAAACCCCTGGACCAGATGGTTTACCAGTGTTATATTACAAGGTATTTGCAAAATTACTAGTCCCAAAATTAACAGAATTTTTTAATACTATACTATCAGGAGACCATTTTCCTGAAGAAATGCTACAGGCTACAATAACGACTATACCAAAAGAAAGGAAAGACCCAACACAGATACCAAATTATAAACCAATTTCTTTACTAAACTGTGATTTAAAATTTTATTCAAAAATGTTTTCAAATAGGTTCCAAGATATTCTGAGGTCTTGAATAGTGACCAAGTGGGTTTTATTAAAGGCAGGCAATCTCTTGATAAAACCAGAAGATTTATAGATTAAATACATACAATTCACAAGTATAAAACTCCAGTATTAATAATATCATTGGATGCAGAAAAAAGCATTTGATAGAATACACCATGAATTAATAAAAAAGGTTTTATTTAAATATAGGTTGTGATACTATACACGCTATGTCTGTACTGTATCACAATCCTACAGCTAGAATAACCAATGAGGGATTACTTTCCCATACATTTTCTGGTATTCAAATCACTTCTAAAGATCATGATATAGGTTTATACGCTGATGACATTATTATAGTACTATCTAATCCTAAAGAGAGATTATCCAAATTTAAACAAATATTACAAGAATTTGGAGACATTTCTTACTATAAAATAAATGAGAATAAATCACAAGCTATGATGAAAAGAACAATCTCCATTAAAACATCAGTTTAAGTTTGACTGGCGGAAAGATTATGGGGCGATTCACAAAAGGTCGTTAACACTTAACGTATAGTTTTATGCGTTAAAAAGTGTTGGTAATTATGTAACGATTCATCAAAGTAAGTTCGCATGCCTTAATACTCATATCGCATGTGCAAACATCTCAATTATGGCAAAGCGTTAAAATCATCGCATTGCGATAATTATCTAATAGAAATTATACTAACGCATAATTCACAGACATGTTTTAAGCGTTAAAAGCATAAAATATTGCGATAACTTGTGCTAATATTAACACCTACTGGGAGTGGGTGTTACTAAAAAAACATTGTGGTTCGTGAGTGTTTGTGAAGACAAGATGGGAAGAGAAGAAGAGAATCAAGAATGTGATACATGCTCGAGTTTTCAGGGAATTTTCAGAATGGTAGTTTTCAGAAAATAACAGTTACATGCGTAATAGCACGTGCTAATATGGCGTGCTATGAAATAACGCATAAATAATTACATGGAAGCCCTTATTTATTTCTTGGATGGGAAGAATTTCTGCCATTAAAATTATGTTGTTACCTAAACTACTATATTTGTTTCATACTATACCTATTTCAATCCCCTCCAGTTTTCTTTGTAAGATTACTAATCCGTTTTACCAATTTATCTGGAATAAGAAAGCAACTAGAGTATCCAAATATATTCTTCAAAGAAATAAAGATGAAGCAGGCCTTGGACCTCCAGATCTTAAGAAATACTTCAAAGCCAATATTTTAAATCAAACTTTAGACTTACTATCCATACAGTCACAAAAGAAATGGGTAGAAATTGAGACTAATCTTCTGAAACCATTTTCATTGGATAAACTACTATGGTCAGATGGTGAAGGTGTTAAGACTAATTACATAAATTTGCCTCCTACGTTGAAAATGGCAGACCAAATTTGGAGAGAAAGCGTAATTGATCCATTATACTCTACTTTTCCTTCTCCATTGGCACCAGTTTCTATTTTGGAACCCATTCTGATCTTTCAGATCTCAAAGTCTGAAATAAAGAAAGTTCTCCCAATTCAAAAGATTTATATAATATGGATCAACTTAAGGGCTGTGAGACATGGGTAGATTAGTCGCCACGCAACAAATCTCCCTTGTCGCGGACGACTAATCTCCCCGAAATGCAATCCGACCGGTGAGTATGTAAAATTGCCTTGGGAGGAAACTTCGGTGATTTCGGCGCCGTGTATGCCATCCCACCGGCGATTTACATTCTAGCCGGTGGGATAGCATATCGGGGAGATTAGTTGCCCGCAAGATTTTACTTATTGGAGATGTAACAAAGAAATAGGAGATATGTTACACATATGGTGGTCCTGTTCTACCATCCAATCCTTCTGAACTTCAGTATTTTCTCTGATATCGAATTTCATCTCACAAGATTTGGTTTTATCTCCGGAAGTGGTGTTATTAAACATTTATGACAAAATTCCCAACAAAGCTCTGGAAATAGTCATTTTTCATTTATCAAATACAGTCAGACTTTTAATTGCTAGAAATTGGAAAAAACAGGAGGTTCCAAACATTTCCCAGCTGATGAGAGAAATTAGCAGTAATATAGAATATGAAATGGCAATTCCAAGAAATATTTCAGATAGAAGATTCATACAGGAAGCTTAAAAATATGGAAGAACATTTCTGGTCTTGATACTCTTTAGTTAGGTGTGATGTGTCTGAGGTTTTGTTTTTTGTTTCTTTTTTTGGTTTGGGAGCTACCGTTTGAAATTTGTATTTGTTAGGTTATGATATTTTACTTTTCTCTCTGGAGATATTGATAAAATAAGCTGTGTAATTATTATGGTTTACATGTATTGTAAAAACTAATACAAAGTAAGTTGAAAATGTGAAAAAAAAGCACCAGCCCGAGGAACTAACTGCAAAGCTTATGGCTGCCATCTTTGTACTGCGTGTGCAATTAAGGCACAGACTGTAGTAGTCACTGGTGCAAGGACAGCCTGTATCTAACACATGCCGTGAGTTGGAGGTAGGTACAGGGCTCCAGATGGGTGTTGTGTTTGCAGATTGCAAGTTTCTATTGCATTTTTACAACAGCTAGGGATCACTGCAAAATCTAACATGTACCTTCTGCATCTAAAACGCCACTCAATATATTTTTGCTTAGCGTAACATTTTAGATCTTCGCTCTCTGGTGTTTTCGATAAAGGATTGTCATACTGGAAAGCGTACTCCAGGGCTTCTTTGTTTAAAACCAAATAGTTAAAGATTTTAGTGTCTGTAATACATTGGCCTTCTCCGAGTCTGCAGCACAACTGCTCCTCAGGCTGTGTTACATCAATGCACTTGTTACACTTGCACCAGGCTGGAGGTAACGTGGTAGAGCTCCCTTTAATCAGCCTCATTTCACTTTCATTTTGCTTGTGAGAATCCTTACAGTTGGCTTCTGTGTATGCAAACCTTTCTCTCTGAGGGGAAAAATAACATTAAAAAAAGAAGAATTTTAATCATTTTTGTAATATTTCTAAAACCTATTTTTGTAACTTATGTGCAACCTGCTTCATAAAATATGAAAGGAGAGTATCATAGAACAAATCTAGCTATACACATGACCTTTCATTAACTCACAAATGAATAATATTCATATTAAATGAAAACAGGGCAGAATTAGAAATTTAAACTTAGGCTCATGCCACACGAAGCGTATGGTGCATATTTTCAGTAAGCCGAAAAACACTTGCCGAGAATACACACCATATGCTTAAAACTCCCCGTACCTGTGCCTGCATCTGAACGTATTCAATTCATTCGGGTACAGGCACAGGTAGGAGTGTACGGAGTGTATTTTTTGCAAGCTTTTTTTGGCTTGCAGAAAATATGCACCATCCGCTACGTGTGGCATTAGCCTAAAGTCACATTCTAGTTCCTGATCCTTACAAGCTCAATCAAATACCGGCAGCTCACTGAGAAGCCTTCTGTATAAATGAACCTCTACTTCCCCCAGCTGCAGCCTGTTTGGCTACTTAGTGGACTGCTGATTTGGTTTGATTGTGCCCACAGGGATCAGGAAGTAGAATACGACTTTAAATTCAAATTTTTTCCTGTTTAGCGAGAAAGAACAAAAACATATTTCCTAATTAAAATAATCAGCAAAAAGTATGTTCAGCATGAGTCCTATTACTTAAACTATTGTTATAAAATGGGCTACATTACTCTTTAAATACATAATAGATAGATGATCTAGTTTACTTTCATCAAGTAACTCAGAAATTGAAAATATACCCCCTCTTCAGTTGGGCTTATATAAGAAAGGTGCATAAACACTATCTGAACTTCCAGAAATTAAAATAACTGTATTTGAGAAAGTAAATGGTTGCAAAACACACGCGGTGTTTCATTTTCCTCACAAAGAAACTTTGGGCAACTTTAAAAAAACAAATTGTGTTTAATGTTTTTCCACCAGTGATTCACTTTATTGCACCCTGGGGGGGGCATTTACTAATGCTTAGATTTTTTAGCTCTAACAGTCGCTGAAGAAAAAGTTGCACATTTTATGAGATTTACTATGCAACAAAATGGCTAAAAATCTAAATCTGACAATTCACCAGCTAAAACTTGCCGAGATCATGTAGAAGTCACTGGCAGGTGTCCCTTCCCTGTAGGATACTTCTTCAAATAATTCAGTTTTGCTACTTTTCTGTGACTTTTTTCAACACTGACTTTTTCAGTTCAGACTTTTAAGCAAATATCAGACATTCGTGGAAATGAGTTTGTTCGAATTTTAAAAATAAAAAAAAGGAAATATTAAGTTTTAGCAAACTAAAAGTTAAAGCACTATCCTGTTAGAACATCTTTCCTTGTAGCAGGCATACTTATAACTTCCTTAAGTGCTATTTGTCAGTGTAAAGAGAGACACATTTGTCTAGAGAACACCCTGGACTCGTGTGTGTCAGGAACTTGTTCAGTGCAATAAACTTTTGGAGACACTTTTCCAACACATTCACATTTCTTGAACTTATCCATAAATCTTTTGGCGGAACAGTATATGAACAGCAAAGCTCTGCCCTGTTGTAAGGCACCTTCCTGTGTATCAAGTGTATTTAAGACAGGAAGTATTATAGCATGACTTCACCCACAATCCCTTACATAATGGGTTATACTTGATTTCAATGCAGTGTGTATAGCAGGAGCCAATACTTTCTGTAGTAGAAACCATTTCCACTTATTTGGCCTTAGACAGTTGTTTGGTAAACAGAAGTTGGTGTGCTGAGAATATTACAAGAAATATGTGCTTTTTCTCTCACTTTCTCAGTTGTGGAATTCTATTTGCTTAAAGATACTGAACTTACCTGAATGTATCGGCCTGAGGCAAACTGCAGGCTGTCCTTTAAATTGTTGTCCACCATCAAAATATCTTCTTCATCCGCAAATGACACAAATTTTAGTTGTGACTTTGAAAAGCAAAAGTAACACAGTTCAATTATATTGTCAGCACATTTGAAAAGGATGATTCTAAATACATTCCTCGATGATTATAAATAGGGACAGTCCTTACCCAGGTATACAGTGGCTTGCAAAAGTATTCGGCCCCCTTGAACTTTTCCACATTTTGTCACATTACAGCCACAAACATGAATCAATTTTATTGGAATTCCACGTGAAAGACCAATACAAAGTGGTGTACATGTGAGAAGTGGAACGAAAATCATACATGATTCCAAACATTTTTTACAAATAAATAACTGCAGTGGGGTGTGCGTAATTATTCAGCCCCCTTTGGTCTGAGTGCAGTCAATTGCCCATAGACATTGCCTGATGAGTGCTAATGACTAAATAGAGTGCACCTGTGTGTAATCTAATGTCAGTACAAATACAGCTGCTCTGTGACGGCCTCAGAAGTTGTCTAAGAGAATATTGGGGGCAACAACATCATGAAGTCCAAAGAACACACCAGACAGGTCAGGGATAAAGTTATTGAGAAATTTAAAGCAGGCTTAGGCTACAAAAAGATTTCCAAAGCCTTGAATATCCCACGAAGCACTGTTCAAGCGATTATTCAGAAATGGAAGGAGTATGGCACAACTGTAAACCTACCAAGACAAGGCCGTCCACCTAAACTCACAGGCCGAACAAGGAGAGCGCTGATCAGAAATGCAGCCAAGAGGCCCATGGTGACTCTGGACGAGCTGCAGAGATCTACAGCTCAGGTGGGGGAATCTGTCCATAGGAAAACTATTAGTCGTTCACTGCACAAAGTTGGCCTTTATGGAAGAGTGGCAAGAAGAAAGCCATTGTTAACAGAAAACCATAAGAAGTCCCGTTTGCAGTTTGCCACAAGCCATGCGGGGGACACAGCAAACATGTGGAAGAAGGTGCTCTGGTCAGATGAGACCAAAATGGAACTTTTTGGCCAAAATGCAAAACGCTATGTGTGGCGAAAAACTAACACTGCACATCACTCTGAACACACCATCCCCACTGTCAAATATGGTGATGGCAGCATCATGCTCTGGGGGTGCTTCTCTTCAGCAGGGACAGGGAAGCTGGTCAGAGTTGATGGGAAGATGGATGGAGCCAAATACAGGGCAATCTTGGAAGAAAACCTCTTGGAGTCTGCAAAAGACTTGAGACTGGGGCGGAGGTTCACCTTCCAGCAGGACAACGACCCTAAACATAAAGCCCGGGCAACAATGGAATCTTTTAAAACAAAACATATCTATGTGTTAGAATGGCCCAGTCAAAGTCCAGATCTAAATCCAATCGAGAATCTGTGGCAAGATCTGAAAACTGCTGTTCACAAACGCTGTCCATCTAATCTGACTGAGCTGGAGCTGTTTTGCAAAGAAGAATGGGCAAGGATTTCAGTCTCTAGATGTGCAAAGCTGGTAGAGACAGTAGCCCTCCTTACACAGTGCCCCCCCATACAGTGTCCCCCATACACAGTACCCCCATACACAGTGCCCCCCATACACAGTGCCCCCCATACACAGTAGCCCTCCTTACACAGTGCCCCCCCATACAGTGCCCCCATACACAGTACCCCCCATACACAGTGCCCCCCATACACAGTAGCCCTCCTTACACTGTCCCCCCCATACACAGAGCCCCCCATACACAGTAGCCCCCCAATTGCCCCCATAGAGAGTACCTCCAATAGAAAATTACCCCCATACAAAGTGCCCCCCATAGACTTCTTGTGGCTCCTGCTCCTTATTCGGCTCCTCGTACGGCGGCGATAGGACCTTTTATTAAGTTGCGCCCCGTGCGTACGTGTGACGTCACAGGTACGCACAGGCACAACCTTATAAAAGGACCTGTCGCCGCCGTACGAGGAGCAGAATAAGAAGCAGGAGCCGCAAGAAGAGACGGAGTCGGAGCGGCTCGGCTGCAGCCAGCGCATCCCGCTGGCCTGGATAGTTTAATGAATGTTCTGCATTTCCGTAGTGCGGGACATTCATTGAACAATCCGGGACAGCGGGACGCTCTGTAAAAACCGGGACTGTCCCACGGTTTTTACAGTGCGGGGGACACTGTATAGGGAGGGCACTGTGTAAGGAGGGCTACTGTGTATGGGGGGTACTGTGTATGGGGGCACTTTCTATGGGGGCATTGTGTATGGAGGGTACTTTCTATGGGGGCACTGTGTATGGGGGCTACTGTCTGTGGGGCAATTGAGGGCATGGTCTATGGGGTCAATTGGGGGCACTGTCTATGGGGGGTACTGTCTATGGGGCAAATGGGGCACTGTGTATGGGGGGCACTGTCTATGGGGGTGCTGTCTATTGGGGGCACTATTTTAACTTTTAAAAATGAATTTTAAAAATGGGGTGTGGCAATTGGGGCATGGCCACAAAGTGAGCGTGGCCAAACAATTTGTCCCTCTTTTCATCTTTCAAATGTTGGGAGGTATGCTATATACATACACACACTTAACCCATCATACACAAGTAACATTATACGTACAAGTATAAATTTGCTTAAGGGCCTCAGTACAAGTAGGAATAGGGCTTACAGTACTACCCACGGAGTTAAAGGTGCAATATTTTGTAAGAAATAGAAAGGCACACATCCATCACGTTCACCCTTTTATATCTGTATAAAACCTGCCTAACTTCTAGTTGATCCAGAGGAAGGCACAAAACCCCTTCCGAAACCTCTCCAATTTGCCTCAGAGGGGAAAAGACTTCTTCCTAACTCCAAGATGGCAATCAGACCAGTACTTTGTATTAAGAGCAAGTAGCAATATTTTCTTAAGGGTTAGTGCCTGTGGCACTCTTTTTCTGAGAGGTTGCTATTGGTTACAGAGAGACCAAGTGCTTTGCGCTCCACTAAAGCTGGCCATACACGCACCGATATAATCATGCAAAAAGTAATTTCATACAATTTTTGGACCATGTGTGGGCTCCAAATTATCGCCCCGATACTTTTCGTACCATGACGACTGGTCGTTTAGTGGATGGGACAGCTTAGAAAATTTTGCTAGGATAAAGGTAAAGTCTGTACATGTATTGTATATCTGACAATATCCTCGGGGACCTACAATGCATTTCTGCAATGTCGCTTTTGTATAATTATTATTTTTAGCACTTTATCCTACAATTTTAATGTAAATGCTAGTTTTCCAAATGTTAACCGAAAGAAGACTAAAACCAAACGTATATGGCCAGTTTAAAAATAGATTTATTTGATGCACAGACAGGGACCCATGCACAGGCACTGACCCTTTTGGGAAACGCAATACACCATGGTCCTGACTGCACATTTTTAGTAACAGTTGATATATACTAAGGGCTGTGTGCAGGGGATACTATGTCTCTGTGCTCCTACACTGGTGATCACTGTATTCCAGTCACCCCTCCGGCAAACCAAGACACCTGTCGGCAAATCATATTGGGGCATTTCTGACATCACAGCAGCAACAAATCAGGGGCTATGTCTCTTTTTTCCTGGACATGATCTTCCTACACATTGTGAAAATCCACCAAATATTCCAGACTCCTTTCTACACCAAAGTACCAATGTGTAGAGTTAGCCGTTTTTAAGAGATTTCTGAAAATCACCTAAAAATGTTGCAATCTGACACATTTATTTCACACAATTTCTTACATACAAATCAAGTCAAGTGTGTGGGGACCACAACGGGGGTCCCTTAGGGGGGGGTGCGGGGCCCCTGCTGTCGTTCCCCCCTTCCAGTCTGCAGTCTGACCATGGTCATCGCTCCTGACTCTCTGCAGAGGTGGCATATGTACATACAGGGTATGTGCATGGCAGATAGAACCTTTTTTCTGGCAGAACGTATGGCGTACATGCCTGGCGGTTAAAGAATTAAGGCACTTCAATCTGCAAAATATTTGGATGTTTTGTTGCATATCTCAAGGACTTGCTCCATATTGCTTTGGAGAATAATAACATTTGAAATGGTTTTGTACATTTTTCTGGAGGCTTAACTTAACTTGAGTTTTATTTCCTTTCAGTGTTTCACATTGTATTTGAATTGTTGTAATGTTAATTGATGATGTTAATTAATGTCTTTGCTAGCCTGTTGTCTTTAATTAGTTACACTGGTTTGTAAGACTGATGAAAGGGGCATGCCCCCAAAATGTTGCAGTATAAGTGATAAACTAGTGATAAACCCCACTTGCACTAGCTCTGATGAGCTGGTTCAACTTACTACATTGGAATTGTGAGAGGGTGCCGATCCTCCATTCCGAGCACCAAGCAAATCTTACAGGATACTTACAGGCCATAAAGTAGCCAGGAAGATAGTGTTACAACTAATGTTTTTTCTAGTGGCCCCTTGGTTAAGGGGATGGTGCAGTAAAAGCACAATGCTTTGTAAGGAATAATAATCTTTTAACAACTATGATTAATTTGCACCCTGCAGATTTATTTGAAACAAATGTAATTGGTCAAAAGAAAAACAAAAAATGGCAGTATTTTACCTGTGGAACAGCGGGTCCAGGGACCATTTCATACTTTCTGTCATTATAGTATTTCAGAACAGACTTTGCATTACAGCAACAGGGTTTGTAAAGGCCAATAATGAAATCAATTGCAAGTGATGCCTGTAAATACGAATAAAAGCATGTCACTTGCATTGCTTCACACAAATAAAAACCCAAAGTGGAATTGTTACAAATGAAATACCAACTTACACATCCAAAGTAAGATAGGCAGGATCCAATAAATATCGCTAGTTCAAACAGACTAAATTTACCACCCTGGGAAACAAACAAACAAAAATCATTAAAACTGCAGCTTTATTCTTGCAATCTAGGCCAAAAAAAATCACCTTTTTTCATTAAAGAAACATTCTATTCTTTCCCTTCTGCCTTAAAACCCTGAGTCTAACCGCAATTCTTTGTCACATAATTATTATTATGGTAAGCAATGCTCACAGCATCTTCACTCAGTTCTACAGAATCTGTAACAACCCCTGTATTTGTGTTGGAGGCAGTCAATTTGTGATGCATGGATTGAACCTGACCAAACTTGACCTGGTGCCACAATTATACCCCTTACCCACCCATCTCTGATTTCCCCAGAGGGGGTGGGGTTAGCACTAGTATATAAATTAAATGCAGGAGTTTACCTGGGGAAGTTTGTCAGAGAGTACATTAGACCGATGCCACACGTGGCTTTTTTCCGCTGCGTATTTTCTAATTCTCTCGGCGGCTGAAAAACGCCTGATATCATCATCCATAGAAATAGCTTGAAAAGACTCGAAGCAAACCACACAATGTGGAAATACGCTAGAAAACGCCTTAGAGCGGATTTTTCAAGCGTAGGCCGAAATACGCCAGTATTTGCACAGCAAGCTATTCCTATGTATACGCAAAGGCAGCTGCCAGACCTAGCGGAAATACGCAGGGTTTTTTGCTATTTCGCACTATTAGCACCATGGAAACGGGATTTGCTTACGTCACCAGTACTAGGCTGAAAAACGCCATAGTCACGGGCTGTGTGGCTTGTACAGCGTTTTTAGGCTGAGAAAAAACGCAGCGGAAAAACGCCACGTGTGGCATCAGCCTTAAAGTGGACCTGTCACTCAGACATAAAAAGCTGTATAATAAAAGCCCTTTTCAAATTAAACATGTAACCCAAAGTCATTTTTTTATTAACACATCCAAACCCATTATATAAGCATTTAAATGTCCCAGCTGTCAATCATATATTGCCTGACCCGCCTCTATGCCTTAGGCATAGGGGTGGGGCAGACAGTTACTTTCACTTTCAATTCAGAACTTCTTAGATATCACTGCACTCCTCACATTCCCCCTCACCATCTAATTGTGTAACCAGTGCATGGATATGGGTATCAGGTCCCCCCATACTGGCACAGAAACAAGTTTTGGCAGGATACACAGCTTTCCTTAATAACAGTGTCCACAAAATGGAGCCTGCCTGTTTTCTGCAATTGTGAATTCCAGTGCTGAAGGAAATAAGTTTAAAATAATTTATATAGTGTAAGTAAAGTTTATTTTGCTTGATAAACAAAATTTGTAATTATTTCTTAGGGTGACAGGTCCCCTTTAACGGAATGTGCAGGTGTGTTAAAGGCAAAGCCTACTTTGCCAAATATAGATTTAAATAAATAGACAAATTACAGCAGATCTAAAACTTGATGACTGGAAAAAAAACCAATTATACCTAGATGCATTTCCATCTGAGTTTTTCAATGACCCCCAACATGTGGTATTTTCCTGAAGGATTACCAGACAAATATATTTTCTCTTTTGAGTGATCAAAACTATTGGTATAGCACAGACGATTGATTGTCTGATATAACTGTTTGTTAGGCCCGACCTTTATGTCTATGAACTGGGCATCTGGGTTGCTTTGTGCAAATGTCAGTAAGCAGTATATATATATATATTGTGAACTGGTAACAGGTAAACAGGTGGAAGGGAGATCTATTTCCCCTAGGTTCATCTCCTACTCCCTCATGTATAGCGGTGCTAAGTGGGTTAATTCCCCAAGGGAGTCTCACCTGGGGAATAATTAGCAGGCTAGATATGCCTGCAGTCAGAGAGTGAAGGGGCTGGAGCTGAGACTGAGGTCTGAACTTGCTGTGTGAGGGTCTGTGCCTGAAGCAGCTTGGAGCATTTTCTCCCAAACAGAAGGACTCTCAAAAGGTACTGTGACTCTGGGGAGTTGTGTTTTGTTTTAGCCAGTAATCCCAGTAGGGGACCGGTAATAGAGAGGGAAGCACCCTATGTATTAGTTAGAGCCCAAGTGTGGCAAGGGTTTTGTTTACTTTTGTTTTTCTTGTGCTCCTGCTTGATACCAGAGTCAGTCACGGTACTTAATAAAATGGACTTTATTCACCTAACGGACTGTCTGTATGTCTGATCTTGCTTACTATATATATATATATATGCTATGATATATATTATATTTTAAATACCAGAAGGGGGATTCTACTTTTGATATTATTGGAGAGTTTTAAATAGTTGAAATGTAAAATTATGTTCAACCATCTTTTTTAACATTGGTATGGATGTTGAAGCTCAGCAAAAAATTTTTTTTACAAAAAGGGCTATACAGATTTCACCACAATTGTGTCAAATGTGCATACACAATTAGGCATGTTTTGATACATTGGCCACAGTGGAGCTGGAAATATGGGAAAAACTGCTGCATTGTAGGTAAAAAAACATGGCAACTCCTTCGCGGAACAACCTCTCAAACTGTTGCCATGGCTACCACCCAAACATCGCCAGGGCCTAAAGAATGGACATCCTCTGCTTGACTATGCACTGGACACATGGGACTCACTTCAACATAAATATAAACTAAAATCAGAACATTCATTAATGACTCCTCTAACACACAACCCGGCCTTCCCTCCTGGTCTATAAAAAGGCTACTTCGCGGCATGGCAACAAGACACAACACTACAAATCTTTCATCTGTGCCCCAAAGCCTCACTACCTCGATGGGAACAAATACAAACTACATTTACCCTACCGAATTCAGAACGCTTCAAGTACCACCAATTAACAAGCTTTATCTCACCCATCCTTAAAGGCAACTCTGGAGATCAACTATACACCACTTTTGAAAAGATATGCCGACAAAAAATTCCCCCCTCAAGCAATATCTCCACCATATATCAGGATCTAATATCACAAATAACAGCTTCCTCCCCGAAACCACTACATTTCTTAAAATGGGAAAAAGCATTAAATTTACAACTCACAGAACAAGATATGGAAGGAATAATACTCAAATCTTTCACAGGACAAAGGAGTTGCAGAATACTAGAAAACAATTATAAAATCCTCACCGGTTGGTACCACACTCCTGCCAAACTCAGCAAAATTTTCCCTGGAACCTCAGCTAATTGCTGGCGATGCGGAGAATCACCAGGCACCCTCATACATATACTATGGGACTGTCCGGAGATAAAGAAATACTGGACGGAAATATTACAGATTTGCAATGATAAATTACAGTTAGATATACCGAATAACCCAGCAACAGTGCTACTACATTACAATATCCAACCGGTTTCAACATACAAAAAATCACTTACCCAATATGCACTTAATGCGGCTAAAATAATAATTCCTAGGAAATGGAAATCTCCAACAATACCTACCATTTCAGAATGGATCCAGGAAATGGAGGACATCCACAACTTTGAGGACTTGCACACTGATTCCTATAAAACTAAACAAAACCACTGGGCCACTTGGCGTCTTTGGCGAGAGTATCTAAGAAAAGATTAAGATCAACTGATAATACCGCAAATACTGCTCAACAAATACAAGGGTGAATACCCTGCCGAACCATGACTTTAACACAGGCCAATATTAAGAGAGAAACAAAATCGAAACTGAGATGACTGAAGTTTTATTAAACAGCCTCAATATTAAATTAAGACCCGAAACCTACTAACTGACTTTGACCTCCAGACGATTTCTATGCCTGGTTCCCCCCCTTTCCCCCCACCCTCCCCAGGTAAAATGACACAATCCAGCACCAAATTACCCGGACAACAGACAGACATTCTCTGATGCCTCTTATTTTTGAATTGTATAAGGCTATATCACAAACAATACATAATGTTAATAATTTGCAATACTGTATGACATGCCTTTATATTCCTGTAAACCTTATTCAGATAATATCTTGTCATAAATGTTGGATTGTCACAAAACTCAATAAAAATGTTAAAAATTAAAAACAAAAACAAAAACATGGCAACTTTAATCCAAAATTGCACTTGCATGCTGTACTTGCAGTAGTGCAGAGTGTCAGGAGGCAAAGGTGAACCTTGTCCTTACTACATGCAAAGCCTGCAGGAACTGCAACCTCTGAAACCGGCTTCTCCCTAACTTGTGCTTCTGAATGATGCTAAAGTAAAGGGCAGGAATGAGAGACATCTAGCTGCCTCCCCCCAACTGTCCCTCAGATATTGAGTGCTGCCTAATGCAGGAAGTGCTATGGTCAAGGGGTTAACTGCAGGCCTCTGTGCTGAAACAGAGTAAGAGCAGAATGCTTACACACTGCAATGCAATCTTTAATCCATTCAAATCCCACATATGTCAATTTAAAGGCATCAGTGGATGGGGGATAGTGAGGTGCACGCCGCAGAAAATTTTGGCCTATACCCACAAGTGACGTCACGTGCTGGGCCGTGCCTACGGAAATTACCTCACACACATGCCTGAATGCTGAATTGAAAATCATAGGTAACTATAACCATTGTAGCCAGAATAATTTGCAGGTTAGTGGATGTATGTTATGTGATGAGTTTTACCAGTTGGTCACTTAATTTACTGCAAAGTGATTGACTGTTAGAGAAACATGTTTTCTAAAGATATTTAGATTATTACTGTGCCATAGACTTGAATGTCAAATCGAATCCCGTATGCCTTTATTAGTGTCCTTGTGTCTTTTCCATCTGAAGTTTTGTAGTGTCTTGCAAATCTGTGGAAAAATGAAGGACATTTATTTGTTTAACCATACTTTATTATAAGTATCTGAAATCTACAAATCTCCTTTTAGTTGCGTAAAATATCTCAAAAACCTTCACCAATGGTGCCTTCTGGCATTCTAACCTACCTGAGCAGCATTCTAAGGGGGGATGTAACAATGTTTCAGTAGATTTTAGTTTTCCAGCTGACATATTTAGAGATGAAGGAGTTATGGGCCATGGAAGGGCCTTCTTAGTTGCTGTGACTCAAGTCTTATCTAGTAATAATTTATCTAATACTGCCCCTGCATGTACATTTACAAGCTAACCCTTGTAACCCTAATTTGGCTACTGTGGTACTTATAACACACAATCACCTGCATGTGGCGCTACAGGAGCCCTGAGCCGCCGCTTATTATGGGGGACAGGTATGATATGAATGAATGGCGTGCCTCCACCCATGGTAGGTATAGGTAGAACTATATGTCTCCTCCCTGGGAAAACTCTATGAGGTCCTCCTTGGACCCGGACTCCCAGCAACTCCCGGTACCTTGCCCCTCCCTTGGGGTAGCTGCTTACCAGGCAGTTGAGGATCCTCAGTATATGAACAGCCAAGACACTGGTTAAAATGGTGAACCAGATGAACTTGTTTATTGATGCAGGCAGAACACTTCAGAGGATGTCACACAGACGGCTTAAGTCACACACTCTCTCTTTGGGCTACCCCCGGTACTCCCGCCAAATGCTTCCACCTAGGAACTCACCCCGGTCCACGCGTACGGCCCCTTCACTGGGAACACTCCCAGGTGCTGACTTGGCTCCTCTTACTACACACTACAGGTCCTTGATGTGCTGGGGGGTCTTAACCCCTCTCTCTACTGTTGGGGCTATCGCTGCCCGTTCTCTCTAGCCTGCCTGTCACTCCTAGAGTGACCTGTTACAGTACCTCCTGTACTAGAACACTAGCCTGTTGAGGACCTCATTACAGAGGGGGTCCCAGGCAGAAAGACCTGCTGAACATGGGAGTCCTTCACTTTTATACTTTTAGCACAGCGACATCTAGTGGTTGCTGTTAACTTGCAGGGAAACTCCCTTTTCACACATTAACACCTAGGTGTCCAAATCTCATAAGGCCACCCTCATAGTGCCTGTCTAAAGGGGAACTAATGCTGGAGGGGCCCAATTATTTGGGGTCCCTACACCCTTATCAATTATTACTGAAGATGCATACAGTATATATATATATATATATATATATATATAGCAAGACAGTGAGCTGCACACACCAGGACTTAGCAAAAAAATTATAAGTTTATTTAAGCAAAGAAATCCAACGTTTCGAGCACTGACTGTGATATATATAAATATTTTTTATTTTTTTTTATAACGCACACAAAATCCACTAATAGCCTATACAATTTATCTTATAAATATTGCTTATTAATGCCACCATTTATAGTTTTTCTTAAAAACGTTTCACCACTCAAACAGCAAGTACTTGCTGTTTGGTTCCCACCACCTTTTGGAACATTAACTGTGTGTCATTAGGACTCTACATCATCGGGCTGAAACTGTGGCATCAAATGCAGATTCTAAATTGAAGGAATATAAACATCTAAAAGGAGCTCTGAAAACTTGTGGGTACCCAGACTGGGCCTGTGTTTTTCAAACCCAGCAACACTCTGAGACAAAAGCTGGTGCACCCTAAAGACCCTACACCAAAGCACATGAAAAGTAATGTGGTCTGTGCTGTCCAGTGTAGTGAAGAGTGCTCTGACTTATACATTAGGGAAACAAAACAACCTCTCTGTAAGGGAATGACCCAACATAGGAGGGCGAACTCCTCCGAGACACCGCTTTTCATCAACATACAATGCCGCTTTGACATCCTTACCCTGGCTGTTTCACAACGGTTCAGAATTAACACTTGCATCAATGAGAATCATGGTACCTTCTTACACCTGTCGGTTTCAGCCAACGCCTAACTGAATAAGTTCAATGGAACCATTGTGATTGGATGTCTGTGACTGTACTACCCTCAAGGGTTTAAAAAGTAATGTTATATTTATATATAAGGACAGTGTATTGTAATGATTCTTAAACATAACTCTGACCTTAGTAAACTGGGTAGAGGCCATTGGCTTGTTATGCATGTCCTCTATACCTGAATCACCCTGTGCCACCTGGAATTTCCCCTTACCTAAAGTTTAATCCAGGGTACAAGCGTTCATCAACAACTTTATTATTCAATCGCCGGAAACTATAATGAGGTTCACATTTGTATCTCAAGGAGTCAAGATCACAGTCCCAGTTGATTTCAATTCCTATAACTCCACCCTAAAAGAAGAAACGAGAAGAGAAGAGATGCCCAGACTGAATGACAAACAAGACAAATCCCGGCTAACAAACACAGCTGAAGTACATCCATAACAGACATGCAGTATATGCACTATTGGTGTTGGGTTGAAAACCCCAACATACTGTTCTTTGACTTTGGCTTATTCTACCGCTTCTTCTTAGCGCCCCCCATTTTCTAAACGCTACTCCTCCTACTGGTTTAGGGGTACAACACCCAAACTCCCCACACTTCTTCGCTCTATAGCGGAGCAGGTTGCTTGTACTTTTCTATGCGATCCCGCCCCCCGTCTTTTTGTGGCACCACTCTAACACCCCAATTTTCCCATTGACTTTGACAGGGAAGATTTTCAAACTGCTGCCACGCTTACAGCTTTAACTTAATAATGGGGTCACCCCGAATGAAACGGCAACATTTGTTGGATGACCACAAAGTGGGAGGGGTCAACAACAGCCAATCAAATTTCACCCATTGACTTAAATGGGGAAATTGAAACTGCTGCCACACTTACAGCTCTGAGGCTACACTCCCCAAACTTGAATCACACAGTCATGGGGTCAGCCTGAATGAAAATATAATGATTGTTGGATGCCCAAAAGTGGGCAGAGCTGTGAAAAGTAAAAAGTACCATTTTACTTTGACCTAAGTGACTAACTAACCGACTTAACTGTTGGGTGCGTTTTGTCAATCTGACAAAAGTGATTGTGGAGTTCAGTCCTTAGATAAACAATTGAAAAAGTATAGGTTGAAATTCAGTTAAGCTGAACTTGGGCAATTGCAGCTAATATTTCTTACAATAGTCAGGTAGATAAGAAGTGGTATTCAATTTGTTCCCCTTCTTGACAAACAGGAAGATTTATATAAGCTAACTGTACAAGAGAGATTTAAAAAAAAAAAAAAAAAAAAAAAACATTAAAAGACTAAAGTCTTTTTGAATCAAATAAAGAAAATCACTATGGTCCTCATTTACTAGGTGCAGGAACTTGTAGTTAAAGTCTGTTGTAAGAACCACAGAACCCCAACGCTGCACTGTATTTAGAAAATACATATATTATTTCTTGATTTAAAAACCTAGAGCAGCCTGTGAAATGTTCATTATTCTAATGGCACTAGACAAGTAAAAGCTATATGCTACATAGTTAAATTAATACATAGTAAATTTAGTTGTAGTTCTTATATAGATAAAATATACATACATTACAATCATAAAATGCCTAAAGTCTTTTTGAATTAAATAATGACAAAACTAAATTATATAAGGTATATTCAGAAAGCACTTGGAACGAGGGCTTACCTGTGCTCTGCACCAGGTCTGAACTAGGATTCTAAACAGGCCCTGGCATTTCAAGTACACAGAGCCCCAAACAGCCCCCCACCAGCCCAATGAATAGTGACTGCCTATGGCATCTTACAGCAGCCCCTCTGGCATTTGCCAGAAACCAGATTGCCAGTCCGGGCCTGCTCTGCACCTTGCTGACTACCTCATAAATACACTGTCTGTGGGTGGTAACAATGCAACGCTTAGAAAACATGGAACTTTCACCTGTTTATTCACACTTTGCCCCATGTCCCGCTTTTCATAATTGACCCCTTTGGTTCTACCAGACAGACTGCCAACCTCCAGTATCACTACAACACTTTTAAAAAGAAATACAGTTCTACATGCATTATATGTAATACAAACCAGCACTGCTACTTGGGAAAAGTTCTCTCCAGCTTCCCTTAAAATGTCTCCTAAACGAAATATGGGACAGAGTGGGGCTTTGACTCGGTCATAAATGCACGACACATTATATTTTGGTAGAATATTTTTCCTGAAAAAAAGACCGTCATATATAATGTTTACTATCCAAAAAGAATACAGAGGTTTAGCACACAGTCATTGGCAACATGATAAGCTGTTCTACCTATTATATCAGTATATAACCATAAGCACAGGTCATTACTTACTTTGTGAAATTGAAGGCTGCAAAGTGTATATTGTTCTTTATTAGGACAGTGAAGTTTTCAGCACTTTCCAAAACAGCAGGACTGCAAATATTAATGAAAATGTGTAATTACACAGTATAAACGATAGTCATGATCATCATTTATTTATATAGTGTGCTGTGTTACTATAATATTAGAACAAACTAAATAAAAGAAGAGCTTACCACATAATGGGATTGGGAACAAGTGAAATGATGCATGTCACCCTAATTTTCCCCCTGGCTAAATTTCAGGGTTTAGCAAGATTTAGATAAGGGGTATCAAAGAGAGCAGCAAACTAGTTATAAGTTGCATCATACAGAAATATACATACATATATACAAGTGGGAATTTGACAGAACAGAAATAATACATTACACCCAGAAGGAACATACAATGTAAGAAACATAATTGGGCAGCATGCCCTCATCACTAATGGTGGAATGGTCAGCCTGGTGGCATCGGCATAGGGGACTGGTTGGTGTGAGTTTTATACCAAAAGGTATGACCCTGGCCTGCCACCTGCTTGATGCAATAGTTCAACATCATTTTCAACTAACAAACTGGTTGATAATATCTGTCCCTATTGGAAGATATGAACATAGTAGAACTTTTTAAGATAAGGCTGTTAAACCTCTTATTAATATCTATCCTGAAATATGACTGAAATATGAGTTGGTAGTGACAGAGGGGTATTGGCTATGGAAGACCCACTAATCTAATGCGTATTGAAATGTTCTCTTTTCCATTCAAAGGAGAAGGAAAGGTAACAACAAAGTAAGCTTTATCAGATAGGTCTATGTAAATACAGCCATAAGCACTCACAGAAATGCTGCACTGAGTCTTCTATCTGAGTCTGTGCAGTTCTCTCCTCTCTCCCTTCTCCTGCTCCCCCCTCCCACAAGTATGCTAAGTACTCCCTCTCCCTCCCTTGGGAATGTGTAATCTGAGCGATAATGGTTAGTGCTGCAGCAGAAAGCTACTTAAAATGGCAGCTGCTGTCTTAGGCAAGTGGAGAAAGCTTCTTGAGCTGTTTACTCGGGTATGGTAGTACTTTCTGCAGAATAAATAGTGTTCTAGGTGGCACTAATGTGGTGAAACTATTGGCAGTAAAATGCCAAAATGGGTTTCCTTCTCCTTTTAAGCTATTTGTTATCAAAGATTTCAATAGCCAATGTAGTATATTTTGTTTCATTAAATTTAAAGATCTAGCTCAGTGTGCACATAAACTTGTATAGAGCTGTAATCTGGTAATCAGTCATGGCAACAGAACATGGAAAGGGAAAAAAGAAATGTCATAGTGGGTAGGATGTTGGCCAATGTGACAGTGGCAGGCTATGGCATTTTTTTTTCTAAAATGTGTATGTGTGTATATATATATATATATATATATATATATATACTTTTATTAATTAACTGTATAAAATGCTTTATAAAATTAATACTAGTATAATAATTTCTATTGTTACAATTATTTATACACTCCTCAAACCTGAAATCAGTAGAGCATAAATACAGAGTGTACAAGGCATGCTTTCACATGATTTCCTCTTTCACATGTTAATTGATTAAAAGAAATCAGGATTTAAAAGGTCTCTATACCCTTTTGAATTAGTTGTACCTATCAGTGGTTATTACATTTCTCAGTACATGTTGAATTATACGTCTATAAAATTATTTTTCTTTGTCTTTCAGGATTTATGTTATAGGCAAAAGGTGAATGGCCAGAAAACTTAGATTGTATATCAGAGCAGTGGTGAAGCTCACAAAAGTGCCCATTCATCCTAAAAGGTAATTCAGATTAACTTTTTGTATGTAATAGAATACCAAATTAAATCCAAAATACCAAATCTTAGCAACTTTTCAATTGATCTTTATTTTTTATTTTTTTTGTAAATTATTTATCATCTTCTTCTCCTGACTCTTTCAAGCTTTCAAATGGGGGTCACTGATCCCGGCAGCCCATAAACAATTGCTCCGTGAGGCTACAATTGTATTGATTTTATTTTTATTATCTGCCTTCAGTAATATGTTACTTTGTAGGCCATGCTACTGATTGCACCCTAGATATGATTTAAGGTACTTATTGTTAAAATGTATTATTTTTATTTGTGTGTGAAATCTGTAATGTGTAGTGTGGAGAGAAGTGTCAAAATATTATCTATTTACTATTACATGTT
Source organism: Xenopus tropicalis (assembly GCF_000004195.4). Classification (NCBI taxonomy): domain Eukaryota; kingdom Metazoa; phylum Chordata; class Amphibia; order Anura; family Pipidae; genus Xenopus; species Xenopus tropicalis. Next base: position 162,551,394 of record NC_030677.2, read on the forward strand.
GTAACTCAAATCTGTGGCTGTTTTTCTTTCCTGTGTCCTTCTAAGAATCCTGTCCTAGGCTATGGCTGAGATCCTTGCTATTCTTTGAGTATTCAGTTACAATGGTTGCGGATCCTATAATTTCATTAATATCCCTGTTTATTGTAACCCTTATTATTATTATTATTATTATTATTATTATTACAATAATAGTAAAAATAACACGTATGTATGGTAAAAATGTGAAAAAAATTTCATGTAGAAAATTATTCTCCTCAGGGCGCCTCCGCTGTCTCTTTAGTTATAGTATAGAAGAACACTTCAGTGTTTGCTCATAAGGGTATAATTTATTATAGATAAACCTAATGTAGGCAAAGTCTAAATTTAACAACTTACACTGGAGTGGTCTGTGATTCCACAGGGCACCAGGCTGACACCTCACAAGTCTTTAAAGTACTGTTAAAGTTTATACATCGCCCAGTTTGAATCCCTGTAGAGTAGAAAGTAGAATGTGGATAAAGTGGTGTACCTAGACCGTATAATTTTCAGGAAACAGGAAAATCTCTTTATTAACTTCATGGGGAAGAACAGAGGTTGTAAAGCTTTTAAACCCTCCTTAGCTTGCTGGATTAAAGAGACCATCCATATGGCTTATATTAAAGAGAATCTTACTCCTCACTACATTACTTCACTGGTCTCCCTGCATGTTCCTGATTGTCTCCTCTGCTCCTCTCAGAGCCTCCGTCTTTTTACTCCATCCACACCCACTGCGCTCTCTTGTCTTAAACCTTTCTATCTTGCTGCTCCTTACCTCTGGAACTCTATCCCTGAATCCCTCCGTAGGGAACAGTCACTAACTCTCTTTAAGAAAAAGCTCAGCTGTTACCTTCTGGAGCACTAAAACATTATTTTACCTAGTCCTGCACTTAAGGGCAAATGCCCATACCTGGTGCACTCTTACCTTCCAATTTGTGCCTGTATGTTACCCAACCACTTAGATTGTAAGCTCTACGGGGCAGGGACCTCCTTCCTACTGTGTCTCATACCACGTATTTCCTGTGCAATTATATATTTATTTTATGTATTTATTATAACATTTGTCCTCCCTGTGTGTAATTTTGTAAGATTGTACAGCGCTGCGTACCCTTGTAGCGCTTTATAAATAAAGTCATACATACATACATACATACATACAAGGTCAGAGCTCATTCTACCAGGAACCCATTTATGTCCTGGGCTGAGGTGGCAGATGTCTCTAAGGACCACATATGTAGAGCAGCAACATGGAGTAATCCTGATACATTCATCACTACGGGGTGGACATCTTGGCTGCTCAGGAAGCGTCTTTTGGGAGTAAAGTCATCCAGAGGGCGGCATAGCCATAGAACCCACCCTTATTACTTGGGACGTAAGGGAATTAGTAAATTTATACTTCCTGAAATTTACTTTTCCCTTAGTTCCTTCGGCAGCAATATTTTTTTCCCTCCCAATTAAATTATCAGCATGATTCCTGTATGGTCTACTTTTTAATAACACTGTGGCTTCCTATTGGTTGATTCTATTTATGGGTGGGGGTTCTGAAAAGTTTAACTATTTGTTTCCACTTGTCCTACATGACAGGAAGCAAAAAGTAAATTTCGGTAAGTATAAATTTACTAATTACCTATCTATACACTCACATTCATAAACTATATATACAAACAATAATACTAACTGTAGATATTAGTATCACAATAGCCTTGGATACTATGCTTGTTCAAGAACTCATCCCGGCCCCACTGGATGAAATAAAATAATTTAGCTGTTCCATTGAACTTTGTTACTTTTACTCTTTACTCTTTGTACCATCTACACCAGAAAAGCACAAACCTTGTGACCAGCTGTGAATAAGTGATCTTTTCCATCCTCTGATGCAAGTCTGTTGGGACTCGAATGCTTTAGCTGCTGTTGAATTTATTAACAGACTCAACCCAGGTGAGTTCTGAGTAAAATGTTAAAACTTGTACACACAGGTGAGCACAGGAAAAATGCAATTCATTCCTTCTTATGTGTCCATACTGACACAGGCGCATTACATGCACTTGTTTCAGCAAGGACACCTAAGAAAGAATAAATTGTGTTTTGCCCTGAGCTCCCCTGTGGTGAAAAGCAGGAGAACTCCTCTGCAGGGCGAAATGCCTGTGTGTACGAGCCCTAAAACATGCCTGCTATTGCACTCCTGTCAGCACTGATTGTCTTATTATGGCTAACTGGCAATGATTTAAAGCACTTTACAAATGCATCTTCCCACAGTGCTGTACACTCTGGAGTGTGCTCGACATATACCTCATTGTGTGACTGGGAGGATATACGTATAAGAAATGGAACCCTAGATATTTAATTAAAACACCTACCATTACTTTGTGGGTCTGCAAGGCCTTTTTTACAAACATCATCACGAGAGCAAATTGTTTTTTGCGATGGAAGCTAAGTAGCAAAAGAAAATAAAGTTTAGGTCTCTGAAACAGCAGCTGAGATAGTTATACTAAATCTATCTACAGTATATGAATATTTTAATTTTACCCCACAAAGGCAATTTAATGAAATGAAAGGCAGAGCTACAGTATCATAACACAGTTCCACACATCCACAATAATATAAAAAAAACATTTAGGGTGGTAGCAGAAGTGGAGATTATTCACCCATGATATCTTCATAAAATGCTTTTGCACCAGAAATAATGTAAATTGCCAGTGGGAATACATACACATCATTTTGGTTTTGCAAAGTAGCCTTAGGTTTCCTTGCAAGGCAACTTCGAGCTACTTCATATAGATGATATATGGTGTGTTTATTTTCAAACATTTTCAGGAAATTAGCTGCCCACTGTAGAGGAGATTTATTGTGGGTGACTAATCTCCACATCTGCCATAGCCTTTAAAAGAGTAGTGCAAGATAAAGAATATAATCCCCACACGTTTTACCACTGTATACATAATTACAGGTGTTCACATACGCATCTATGTACCACTAGGAGAATACTGCAAATGAAATCTTTTGCCTGCTATATAAAATATGTCTGTAGAAACCACATATACAGTAAAATCTGCATTGTGGTTTTAAAACAAACATGGCGATTCACGCCTGAATGTGTTGCTAATGTAGGGTATATCCTACCTCCTAGTGTGTGTTTGCCGGCAGCACTGTATACAGACACAGATGTAAATTGTTTTGCATCATTCCACAAGGGGGCAGGTGCATTGTGGGCAAAAAAGCATAGTACAGGTATGGGACCTGTTATCCAAATGCTCGGGACCTTGAGTTTTCCAGATAAGGGATCTTTCTGTAATTTGGATCTCCATAACGTAAGTCTGTAATAAATCATTTAAATATTGAATAAACCCAATAAGCTTGTTTGGCCCCCAATAAAGATTCATTTTGTCTTAGCTGGGATCAAGTACAAGGTACTGTTTTATTATTACAGAGAAAAAGGAAATAATTTTTAAAAATTAGAAGTATTTGCTTATAATGGAGTCTATGGGAGATGGCCTTTCCGTAATTCTGAACTTTCTGGATAATGGGTTTCCGGATAAGAGACCCCATACCTGTACTGTATTTGTCTTTTGCACCTTGCCTCCATAATATATACTACACATATATATACTGTATACAGACCATAGCAGCTATAATGTGTGTGTGTGTGTGTATGTATGTATATATATATATATATATATATATATATATATATATATATATATATATATATATATATATATATATATTACACACACATTATAGCTGCTATGGTCTGCCTGAGCATTGTTGACCATGGGTACTTCTGTATCTGGATATAAAGTTTCCCATTAGTTTCCCACTTGTATGTACACCCATTATTCTTCCTATTATTGCGCACAGACAGTGTGTGACTATAATTACAACAGCAGAAGAGAGTGAGGTTTTATGTGTTTTTAATGTTGTGTTTAGTTCTGCCCTTCTCCCAGTCTGTAGTCTGCTTTCGGCTTTGGAATACAGGGTTCATTATTGCAGAGGATTATGGCTGAGCAATCCTGTCCATATTGTGAGCCAAAAACATCTTACAGATTGAATGCCTATGAAGAATGAGGGAGGCTGAAATGATAAGGGATTTTGTCACACATACTGCTGATTTATTTTACCATTTGCCTTTTTATTTCCAATATCTGAACTACATATGCAGATCTGCTATAGTGTAACGTCATGCACATACTGTATAAATGCACTGAATGGCAACTTACCTCTGAGCAGTTATCTTGCCTTTGATTTTCTGTTTTAACTATGTTTGTTACAACAAAAAATGAGTCACCTCCCTAAAAAAGAAAATAATAAAACTAATTTATAGCAATTTAATAGTACTTTGTGCCTTAAAGGTGTTGTTCACCTTTCGATTAACTATGATGTAGAGAGTAATATGCTGAGACAGTTTGCAATTGGCCTACATTTTTTTTTATAATGTGTAGTTTTTTAGCTGTTTTACTTTTTGTTCAGCAGCTCTTTAGTTTGGAATTTTAGCAGTTATCTGGTTGCTAGGATTCAAATGACCTTAGCAACCAGAGAGTGGTTTGAATTAGAGACTGGTATATGAACAGAAAAGGGCCTAAACAAAAAAAGTTATAAAAAGTAACAATAACAACGAACTGTAGCCTCACAGAGCAATAGTTTTTTGGCTGCCGGGTTCAGTGGCCCCCATTTGAGCTGCAAAGAGTCAGCAGAAGAAGGTAAATAATTTAAAAACCATAAAAAATAAATAATGAGGACCAGTTGAAAAGTTGCTTTGAATTGGCCATTCTATAACATACAAAAAGTCAGCTTTTTGTATGCACCCCTTTAAATGGGTGCGAGTGTGCAAAAATGATAACAGAACTTATTAAAAAGCTGGCTGCTAACTTGCACAAGTTAAAGGGATTCTGTCAAAACACATCCAGCAGGGTATGTTGTGGGGTTGAGCCCATTATGTTTCTTTGATGCTTTTACTCTGCACACAACCAAGTTGCTTTTCTATCCATTCAGCACTGCTGGCTGTAAGACACAAAAGGGTTGATTCACTAAAGTGCGTTAAAATGTGCGCTATTTATAGCATGTGTTAAAAATTTTATTGCATCGAATTTTTCGCATCTTAACGCACGATTCACTAAAAGGATATTTGCGTTCATTTAGACGCGATGCTGCTTGCGTTATTTAAGGCCCGAAGACATTACATTTTCATGTAATATTTGACGGTATTTGCGCTAATCAACGCATCGCGCACAAATAGTCGCCATGTGAAAAAAACACACCATATTAGCCATACACGGCATTACTTTCGGAAAACTACTTTTATGACAATGACCATTTCCCCGCGAACTGGAGGCTGCATCATTCTAGGGCCAACACAGACTTGAATAAATCACACTGCAAAGTCCATACTGTGTTGCCAAAAGCTCATTAACTGTACTTTTCTATAATTACCGCCTGCCTCAAGTAGCTGTTAATTTTCGCACAGACAAATGTGATATTTAGCGCGTCATGCGTTAGTATTATTTAGGCGCACAAATTAACGCAAATTAAAATTAACGCATGTGGTAGTGCGGAATTTAGTGCATGAGATATGCGACTTAATGCATGCGTTAATACTTAGCGAATCGCGCGTTTTTTCTCATCAATTTTAACGCAAAAAAGCATGCAATAAAACTTATCAACCTTAAGGCTGATGCCACACGTGGCGTTTTTACGCTGCGTATTTTCTAATTCTCTCGGCGGCTGAAAAACGCCTGATATCATCATCCATAGAAATAGCTTGAAAAGACGCGAAGCAAACCACACAATGCGGAAATACGCTAGAAAACGCCTTAGCTCGGATTTTTCAAGCGTAGGCCAAAATACGCCAGTACTTGCAAAGCAAGCTATTCCTACGTATACGCAAAGGCAGCTGCCAGACCTAGCGGAAATACGCGGCGTTTTTTGCTATTTCACACTATTAGCACCATGGCAATGGGATTTGCTTACGTCACCAGTACTAGGCTGAAAAACGCCATGTGTGGCTTATGCTGCGTTTTTAGGCCGAGAAAAAACGCAGCGTAAAAACGCCACGTGTGGCATCATCCTTAGTGAATCAACCCTAAAGTGAATTGTGAGTGTAATGTTCCCCAGAGGAAATGTAGTGTAACCCTTTCTGCACCATCCTCAATCAACTGCCGTAGCATTTCTACATGCACACATTACATGCAGGTGGACTAGACCTCATGACACTTTCTGGCACACATGGGCACACCCTTTCCCTACACTGATACATGGTCAGCTAGATGTGCCACTTTAGCTTATTGCCAAAGTCTGCCCAGTCTGTGAAATATATTCATATCTTACATTAAAAGAAAAAAATGCATTGACTGTTCCTAAAAAGTTATGATGGAAAATTCTATACTTTCAGGAAACTACTTTTTTAGGGAACATGCTAAACACGTTTTACAAAAAAATTTGTTTCATGTGAACAAAGACTACAGACAGTTATCAAGATCATTGATCAGAAGCTTAACGTTTTTTGCTGAACAGGTTTTAATTTTCTCATATTAGAAGTGTTCTCTACAACCTGGTGTACAAACAATAAAAAAGCCCAACCCACCCACACAACAACCTTTGTTCTCTGCAACCTGGAGTACAAACAATAAAAAAGCCAAACACACCTATGCAACAATCTTAGACACAATTTTAGACCCAAAAGGCTTCAATGCTAAAAGACTAAAGGGGGCATTTACTAAACAGCAACTTTTTCAGCCAACTTTTTTTGTTTTTTAGCAACAAAGAACTCAACCAGAAAAAGTTGCAGAAAAAAACAACAAAATGTATTATGCAACAAAACTGCAACAATTACGAATCTGAAAATACACCATCAAAACCTGAAGAAGTCAATAGCAGATGTCCCATTTACAACTGGTTTATATGTGACAATATGAAAAAGTCACCATCATCATGCAAAAGTTGCAGTGTTTGTGACTTTTCCAAGACTTTATACATTTGTGCTTTTTCAGTCCAGATCTTTTAATAAATGATTGCCATTCGTAGAAATTAGTTTTTTAGTGGTTTGAAACAAATATAAGGGCGAAGACACACGGGCCAACTAATCCACGCCGCAGAAAACCGCGCAACCAACTTTTACAAAATATAACTCCATAATTCTAATTACAGATGAGTCCATGTTTTTGCATGCCAACCAATACCTGACAACTAGTTGAGCCATGATACATAACTCTAAGGGGCACATTTACTAATCCACGAATCCGAATCACGAATGGGAAAAAATCGTATTAGAAACGAAAATTTAGTAAGATCGCAAATATCACGAAAATGCTTACGAAAAAATCGTATTAGTCACGATAATATCGTATTGGCGATCCGAAAGTTGCGAAATTTTCGTACCGAACAATTGTACAGCGGTAAAACCTTTCCGATTATTTCGTGCAAACGTCCGAAAAAGACGTGCGGCATACGAAAAAGTCGTGCGGACGCCCGAAAAAATCGGCGAAAATACACTCGGAGCATTCGCATGACCGATCAAGCGTTTGTGCTTTTGTAAATGTGCCCCTTAGAGACAAACCCTGCATCAGATGTGGACTATACTGTTGCAAACAACACTCTACAGATTAAATTGTTTACTATTACTGTTACAAAAGCATTCAAATGTTGTTACTTTTTATCATTGTTGCACATCTGCCAAGTTTTCATACCACTATATTAATACTTATATGGTACTCTTTTTAATGCTGCACAAGATATCATAACTAATAATATAAATGGCAATAAACTTGACTTTATTTGAGACTCCTAAGGTGGTGAAACTGATGTATATAAATATTGAGTGAAATTGTGTACACGGTCTCACTAAACCTCACCACACTTCTGTTTTACATGGTTTTGCACCCCTCCTTTTTATATTCATTCTTAGCATTATGCAGGGAATCATGCAGTTTTGCTTGCTAAAGTCTATAATAGAATACCGTATATACTCGAGTATAAGCCGATCTGAATATAAGCCGAGGTACCTAATTTTACCTAAGAAAACTGGAAAAACAGCAAAACGGAGAACCTAAAGTTCACAGTACAGCAGCTGAAGGAAAAAAAAACAAAAACAAAAAAAGGAAAGAAAAGAAAAGAAAAAACATGCCAACAAGAAATTACCAAAAATGATGAATTTGTAAGTAATAATTCAGCTGTCTAATTGTCTTTGCTTCAGACTTGCCCACACTCACAAAGGTCACTGATTCATTTTCAATTTCATGCTAGCCATATGTCCTCTGTTTGTTTACTTTTTATCTGCAGGTAATGGATAACATGATTAGGTTGATGGCAGACAGAGTGCTTTGTTGGCTGCAGTTTCCCACAGGCGATATGGTAGCCAAAAATACTTGTACCTTGAAACTGCAGGGGCATCACGTCCGCCCAGGGGCACAAAAGAAGGCAATATTAGTGGGGCTGGTGGGGTTGGCGGGAATCACTGGCAGGGGGTCCCAGAAGAGAAGCGGGCAAGAATGGGGGACGTCACTTCCACCCAGGTGTGCAGAAGAGTGCACTATTAGGTAGCCTGGTGGGCCTGGTGGTGCTGGTGAAGCTGGTGGGAGCGGGAATGGTAACCGCAATCGATGCAAGGGGCTTCTGCAGGTCACACTTTTCTCAAAAACTGTGTGTATTTTACCCGACTTGAGTATAAGCCGAGGGTGACTTTTTAAGCACATTTTTGGTGCTGAAAAACTCGGCTTATACTCGAGTATATACAGTATGTCAATTGGAGCTAGCCAGCTAGGTGAGAATGTTCTGAGGGCAGGAATAATGCTTGAACTGGGGTGAAAAAAGTGGAGGGTATGTGTGCCATGCATAGTGCAGCATGCCAAAAATATGTCCCACCCACTGTTACAATAAGCCCCTCCTACCAGCGTTTTATAGTTTTGTTTACTTTTAAGCAAAAGTCATATTTTTAGAAAGTACACATTCTGACAAATGCAAAATGGGTAAAGATGTCTTTCTGCTCCAAACTACCAAACTGCAAAGATATGCTAAAGGCAGCTGTTTTTATGACATTTCTGAAAATTGCCTATAATTATTGCAATTTACTGAATTTATCTCACACAGTTTCGATACAAAAATAAACCATCCTAAATATGAGCTCCAGGGATCTAAGTTTTATGGCCAATGTGCATAGATATACAAAGTATGTGTCCTGTAGGGACCCCACAGTGAAAATACTCTTTTGCCTATTGTTTTTATTAGAAAATATTTATGTTTTTTTGCACTAAACAGGACAAAATTTGAAAATGAAACTAAAGTCGATCTTTACTTCCTGGTCCCAGTGAACAAACAAACCAGCGGCCTACTGAGAAGCCTCTGTATAAATAACCACCCCCTTCCCCCAGCTACAGACTGTTATCTTAGACAGAGACTTCTCTGCTGGTTTGTTTGATTTTGATCATTGTGAAAATCACAAGGAAAGTAGTTGTTGGCAGGCACTCCGATAACCCAAAAAAGTGTCAAAAAGCAGCCATGCTATAAGTAAAAAAATATATTTATTTAATCCAAATAAAAAAAAACAAAAGAAAAGCCTTATGCGTTTCGTACCAATAGGGTACTTAATCATTGAGCCTATGATTAAGTACCCCATTGGTACGAAACACGTAAGGCTTTTCTTTTGTTTTTTTTATATGGATTAAATAAATATATTTTTTACTTATAACATGGCTGCTTTTTTACACTTTTTTTGGGTTATCGGAGTGCCTGCCAACAACTACTTTCCTTGTGATTTTCTCCATTATGGCTCCCTAAGCTGAAGGTAAGGCTAAGGGTAAGATTTCTACATTCATTGCCTAAATGCTGTGATAACCCTGTGTGATGTTATTTGATCATTGTGACCATGAATAGAATGTGGTTTTAGTTTCATTTTAAAAGGTTGCCCTGTTTAGAGCAAGAATTAACAAAAAGCAAAAATATTTTCTAATTAAAGCAATAGGCAAATAGTATGTTCAACACAAACCCTATTCATTAAACCAATGTTAAAAGGAGGGTGTACTGTCCCTTTAACACATTTCCACTGGTTTATCCTGCTATCTACTTCTTCTTATCTTAATTTGCAATTTCTTCCTTCTCTGCTTTCAGTTGTACATTTTCACACCCAAGGTCAGTGGCGTGACTATCGGGAGCAGCAGGCATGCAGTTTTTGTTCCAGGGCCCCTGGTCCCCTAGTTATGCCACTGTGCGGGTCACATAAAAAAAATGGCACAGTCGCGGCAAAATCACCCGTGGTCACAACAAAAAGGGCAGACGACAAAAAAAATAAACACAGGCAACAAAAAATAGATGCGGACGACAAAAGAAAAAATCGCGCAACAAATGTGTTTTGCAAATTTTTTTGCTGTTTCACAAATTTTCTTGCCGTTTCGCAGATTCTATTGCGAAGCGAAATGGGACAGATTCGCTCATCACTAGTCAGTGCATCGCCCTCACTGGCAGCATTAATGCACGATCAAGGGAATGAACGCATGCATTCGCACTGACATTGGGGGGGGGGAGTGTGATGGGAGGGAGGCAGTGGATTGTGCAGTGGGTGAGGTGGCCAACAGGGTTTCCTAAGGCGCCCAGCAACCAAGGCCCGGCACTGCAAGGTAGGTGTTTTTTCGGCTCCTATTTAGAGGAACCTAAAAAAATGTTTCTACCTTATGAAAGAATATATAATTTTTAAGCAACTTTCCAACATAAATTTATTAACCATTTATATCGCCTTGCTGCCTTGTGTTACATTGTTTTAAAAGTCACCAAAGGAGAGAATAGAAAAGAACTGACACTGTTTTTAGTAGCAGTTATATATACAAGTAACTTAAAAACCATTAGAATTTTTTAATGAATGTATATTGCAAAGCTGCTTCAAGTTATGTTTTCTTTTACTAGGCAAATGTTATTTTTTGGGCTGGCATGCCTTTTGAAATTGCAGAAACAATACGAAAAGCATGTATGCTAAAATTATAACCAATTTAGAGGAAGCAGATCCTGCTACAGTAGGGGGTGGGGGTGAGGCCAGGGGGGCCTGGATGTTTGCTTTCTCTAATTTTTATAAATGTAGGGGCTGCTATGCGCACTGGGCTCCTCCAAAGATGTTTTTGTTGGGGGCCCAACACTGTAGTTACGTCACTGATTATACCCTAACTGGGCTGAAGGTTTGAATCACCCTTGCACAGTGTGGGTCCCCTAGCAGGCCAGCACCACAGTCAAATTGAAATGGACAATCTAGTGCACACTGTAGTCTGGCATTTTCTGGATAATGGACTCCAGGATTTTAGGATCAATACCTATATAGCCGATGTTGCTGAAGTCCCTGTTTTATTTCTGTAATTTCTTCTAATCTGAACAGGATATCTCACTGGTTTATAAAGCATCCTAATGAGAAACTGTGTTTGAACTGTGTAGCATATTTTGACTTACAGGGGATGGGACTGTATATTCTGCCGTGTCCCAGATCCTGGAATAAGCATTTGCAAAGCCTTTCACTTTTGTGTGAACTGAACTGATTACAGAATCCTTTTTCTGGTAGCTCTTCTGTGTGATGAGACTGAAACTGTGAAAAAAGGAAAACAAAGAAAATGATTGATAAACCAAAAATTATTGTTAACCTATCATTTAGGGCCATGACAGACGGGGAGATTAGTTGCCGTGCAACAAATCTCCCTTGTCGCGGGGGACTAATCTCCCCGAAATGCCATCCCACCGGCTAGAATGTAAATCTCTGGTGGGATGGCATACGCCGCGATTTGCCAAAATCACTAAAGTTGCATTGAGAGTAAACTTCGGTGATTTTGGCGATGTGTATGACATCCCATCTGCGATTTACATTCTAGCTGGCCTCAAAGTTATGTAGCTACTAATCCAACATTAGGGCAATTAGGCTTCGTATATGGAAATAGGATTGCCACCTTTCTAATTGTTTGAAACAAACTAGTGATATCACGTGGGACAGGGCAATAACATCAGGCAGGTGGGGCAATAATGTTTGGGGGCAGGACTATGAGATTTTGATGATGTCAGGGGCTGGGTTATGCTGTACATATAGACAAGGATTTGATGTGTCAGCAAAACCGATTGGAGCTTGTGGTGTGGAGACTTGCCCAGGTTTCTGAGCAGCCTCACATGATTCTGTGGGTGGAACTGTGGGCCTCTGCAGTAACAGTCTGAACCATCAACCCACAAATTCCCCATTTTTTAAAGGGTCAGTCTGAGGTTAAAGGAGACCTAAACTCTAAAAACGAATATAGCTAGAAATGCAGTATTTTAAACACTGAATATACTAGTTTATAAGTTCAGCATATCTGTAACAGTAATGATCGAGGCCTTCAAAGTTATCACAGAAGCTCCCCATTTTGGATTTTGTTAAAAGTGTTAGTGTCACTCACATGCTCAGTGTTTAACACCTTATGTGCCACATGAAATCTATAACACTGACACTCAAGCACTAGAGTAGCAGCGCTGATGATTTTCCCAACAGAAACTTCTGGCATACAAATGGCAAAGTATATATTATAATATATGTATAATATTTCAATACCTTCATTTCTTTATTTTTAAATGACAAACATTGTAAACAATACATTCCAAAATTATTTTTTGCAATAGTATTAACCATGATTCTGTGTAAAGAGTGCATAGTCAGCATTTCTATAATATTTTTATTCTGTTCATTATAAGTTCTGTAAAAGGTTGGAACACTTCTGTTATGGAAAACTAACTAAACTGTAAAATGTTTCCCCCTTATTTTATTGTAAGAGTGAAAGTGGTCTATTGAGCTTTGTTTTTACACAGTATTGTGTGGGCATTTCTGAATATCTCCCATTCACAGGCACCCAGCTTGAACAATAAGAGAACAGGAGGAGCACACCCTACAAACAATCAACTGCCTCAGGTTCTGGCTAAAATTTTGTAATAAACGGACAAAATGCCACACACAGGGACTTCAAAAAAAATCAATAACCAAAACGTAACGTTGGCTGTTCATCCGTTTTTAATATACAATTGATTTTTTTAAAATAAACTCAGTGTTGTTGGTCTTTTTTGGATATTTGAATAATTTACCTTGCACCCGAGGCAAAAACTGCAGCAGAGTGCCACCCTGGGTTTGATTCGATATATAATTATATATATATATATATATATATATATATATATATATATATATATATATATTATATATAAAACTGCCATGGTCATGTCCTTGCCAGGGGAATAGTCAGCAATGTTGTTATTTATTCAGTGTTGCTGACAACAGCAATGCCTACAAACCTTTCTGACCATATTACACACGCTAAAGATCTACTAGCACAGGGCAGTCTAAATAAAATCCCAAGTCTCTTATGTGGCTTTGTAAAATATTTGTATGTGCAGACATTCTGCATATTTGTTTGTATGATATTATTAATTTAGTATAATATGTGTTTTGTGGATAATTGACCTACTTGAGTTGTGCTGATCTCCCAGTGCTGGGTAAAAGGTGCCCAAGGCACCCACCATGAGTGTGACCGGGAGATGATCTCAAGTTGGAGTTAGGATGGGGTGGATGTTGCTCAAGAGCATGTCAGGTATTCAGACCCCTGAATGAGGGCTTGTAGAAAGGCGAATCTAGCTCCTGTAATAGCACGCTTTAAGCAACAGATTTATTAAAATTCGATTGCAAAGCTTTGACAAATAAAAGATGATGAGTTTCATTGAACATGAATAGAACAATGTAACTTACATATGCATTCAACTTTTTCCATGATTAAATGGAGTCATAATCACCCATTCAATTCACCCATTTGAGGTGTTATGCGTACTGGGAGGTCACGTGTGTCCTTAACCTTCAGTGTGCCGGTTCCTGGACTTGGCTGGAGTGGCCCAGAGGGACACGGGGAAAAAAATAAGTGGGCCCCTGACCTACACCAAATTCCTGCTGGGAACTGAGAGTGCTTTCCCATCTGAATGGCACGGCCACATGGTAGAAGATAGGTGGTGTATCTACTTGAATGGGGGGGCTCTTGGCTCTGTCTGTACCCCCATATACATGGTGCTACATATGTTATACTACTGCACATTGTCAGTGCTTTTGAGTTGTGCAAATGCAACACACAGCAATACCATAGTAAGATGGAGGTCACAATGTCGCTGTGGGTGGGAAACCTTCTGTTTTTCCCCATAAGGCTTTAGTCACCTATAAATGACTTTTGTGCTATAATACAAAGCAGTTCTGTTTTAAAAAGAAACATATCTGTACTCACCACACAAACACAATCACACCAAAGGTAATGCAGCATTTCAGGACCCCAAGGGGAACACTTTGTATGCGAACCTCTTTTTTTGTAGAGTAATCAAAGCAGTCTGCAAAGGTTGGTGCCATTTCTGTGGAGCTGTGGGCACAGGATAAAGAGGAGAGTGCAACAAAGCTTCCCTCCTTCTAATGCACAATCTGTACTTCTCAAGTGAAACTAACTCAGTATATATAATAAAAACAGAATTGTGAAGGGGGAGGAATTCAGCCCAGAACTTCTGATGCCACTCTTTTATAGCAGATCATACTGGTGGGACAACAGTTTTTCAGATGCAAATGAGAAAATCCATCTAGCAGGGAATTCTGACTCAATTTTTTCTTTGTTTACTGTGTCAGTATCGTAAGAATGTCATATCTGCAGCTTTTCACTTGTTTTATTATTGTGATGGCAACAACCTGAAGAGCTGCCCACCAGAAAACCTCATTTAAGCAGCCCACCCTATAACATTCCTTTTTATTCTTTTCCCATTCATTCACTTCTTCTAGTTGCCTCTTCTTAACAGCCTTTAAAAAAAAAAAAAAAAAAAAAAAAATATATATATATATATATATATATATACAGGTATAGGACCCTTTATCCAGAATGCTCGGGACCAAGGGTATTCCAGATAAGGGGTCTCTCCGTAATTTGGATCTCAATACCTTAAGTCTACTAAAAAATCAATAAAACATTAATTAAACCCAATAGGATTTTTTGCATCTAATAAGGGGTAATTATATCTTACTTGGAATCAATTACAAGGTTCTGTTTTGTTTCTACAGAGAAAAAGGAAATCAGTTCTGAATTATTTGATTAAAATGGAGTCTATGGGAGACGGGCTTTCCGTAATTCGGAGCTTTCTGGATAATGGGTTTCCGGATAAGGGGTCCGATACCTGTATATATATATATATATATATATATATATATATATATATATCAGAATTTGTATATTTCCTCTTTCTATTGTTGCCTCCAAATCACCTGCCCAGGAGAAGGAATCATTGCTGTGCTGCAAAAAGTGACGGGTGTGGCTGCATTGTCTAAAGGCAAATCTGTGCCGGGTAGAATGATTTTTCTTTCTTTTTTTACTAATCATTTTTATTTGGCTCTTGTTTATTAGAAAACACAAATAGTACAGGAAACTTTATCCTGGTAAATACAAATAAATATTTTTTATTATACTTTTTTCCAATCCAGGTTTTTACTATGTTTGCAAACTATGGACTCATTAAAATTTATATTACATACACCCCCTGTATAAACTTGCAAAGCATTCCTGATTGCGTCTGGGATGGCTAACAAGGCTGAATTGTACAGTCTCTGCTGAGGTGACAGCTGGATGTTCTATAACAGAAGCTAAGCATACACTATAAAATGTGGTGATTACCTTAAGGTCCCCATACACGGGCCAATTCTAGCTGCCGATATCGGTTCCTTAAACCAATTCGGCAGCTTAGCGGCCCATTTATGGGCACTAACAACGGGCCTGCCTGACCAACATCTGGCCTGAAATTGGCCATATCGCGATCAGGCTGGTTCAAAAATTAGTCAGATCGGGGACTGCATAAACTAACCAATGCGGTCCCCGATCCAACTAATTTTTAAACCTGCCTGATCACGAACCAACAGATGCCTATACGTGTCATTCTAATTCAATTGTTTGGCCCCAGGGCCAAACAACCAAATTAGCCCAATATCGCCCACCCGTAGGTGGGGATATCGGGAGAAGATCCGCTCACTTGGCAACCTTTCCAAGCAAGCGGATCTTAGCGTGTATGGCCACCTTTAGGCTGATATCAGACATGGCATAGGGCTTATATTTTCGGCAAACGGAAAATCGCTTGCCAAAAATATGCCCCGTTACTGTAGTTTTCGCCTACCTTGTGCCTGATCCCGAATGAATGAAATACGCTCGGGTGCAGGCACATGTAGCCGAAATACACATAAAAATGAGAGAGAATGCAAAGTCTTGCAATTATCATATAATGGGGGCCTAGGTAAAGGCTGACCTTCCCCCTAACCTACCTGAGAGCCAGAGGGGAGCAGGGATTTATATGCAACAACAGAGGAAGCAGGCCCTTCAGTCAAGTTGCCCAAGGCACACTGCAATCAGAGTCTACTTTGGTGCAGGTGGATAGGAGGGCTCTACACACAGGCCAATAAGGTGCTGCCAATTCTGGAGGGACTTGGTTGGCAGCTTTATCTGCCCATGTATGCCCTCCTTAAAAGTTGGAGAATATTTAATTGCGTTAAATGGGACTGTGGTTACCCATCCTAACCAGCATGCTAATCAGTAATTGTTATTATTATTACTTACTGAAGTACCCAGAATTGCCTGGGAAACAAAATGTAAAGCTAGCCATACAAGCACCGATGATATTGTACGAAACCTCGTTTCACATGATATTTGGTGCATGTATGGCGGCGTGACGAGGCGACCGATATTGCAAAAGGCTGTGGATATCGGACGACTCATCGGGTGGGTTAAAAGATTTTGATGGCGCCCAAGCAAAATCTACGTTCAGGGCTGAATTGGCAGAAGGAGGTAGAATTTCTATTGTTTCTTCCTCCATATCTGACAATTCAGCCCTGAACGTCAGAGGAGGGTGGGGACGATCTTTCTTTTTTTTACGAAAGATCGAAGTTGCTACGTGTATGGCCACCTTTAGACTTTCAAAATAGATTAAGAAAAGCACTGCTGAGTAGTTCCCAGTACTATGTAACACTGCAATATCATTGGTCAGATGGAAAGATGGGACTGTACCCAGCATTGCCAAAAAACACCCAATCAGGTTAGAAAGCAAAGGGACCATTTCACTAGCCTCAGCATACTTGAAAATCTCTAGCTATGCAGTGGCATAACTACAGAGGATGTGGACCCCGCAGCTGCAGGTGGGCCTGGGTCTGCTCTTCTGCAGAGGGGGACCTCGGGTGACTCATGAGTTTATTTTACATTGTCGGTCAGCTGCGATTACTGCTGGGGGGTAGGCCCCCGGTCCCCTTCAGTACACCACAGTAGCTGTGTATTTTGTCTCTTTTGTCACAAGGTGCTGTGCTATCTTATTAGTCAGACAGTCAGACCTATGATTTTGAGGTAAGCTGATGGTAGCTTGAAGCTCACTGCCCTTAGAAACGTGTTATGTGCTTTGTTGCATTTGGTCATACCCTAATAAATGCTGATATCTAATTGTTGGCAGTTGTAGGCTGGGTAGGCTGGGATAATCACTCACCTGCTTCCAGATGAGAGGACAGAACCCTGAAAAATGTGGTTTATTCTTATGAATAATGTGGAATTATTTGGCCAGTCAGGCCAAGTAGTACTACTTCCCAAGGCAATGCTTCTTGACCTGGTGCCTCAATAGCCTGTCCCTCCAGTTACACCCCTGCCCATTTGTACTCACAAATTCCCTCTGGCCCTCCACAGTAATCACAAATCCCCTGCTGTCATACACTCATTTCACTTGTTTCTTTCTGGCTTCCCCTTCTAGGCTGTCTGTCTCTGATTTAAAAAAATAATATATGGTGCCATAACCCCAAAACACCTTGTTGGATAAATTAAGTGCTAAGTGTACCTCCTTTGTACACGAAAGACTAAATAAAGTGTCAATTTCATGTGTAATATCTCTACCCTGTTTTCTGTAGGAAACTTATTGGAGTTACAGATAAGCTTCTGACTCTGAAGCGGCTGAATCAGCAGCTTAAATCTGCCTGTGTATGGGTCTGACATGGAGTATATATACATAAATGCAGGGCACTCACTTTGCATACAAAAAAACAATAATATAGATGTTTGGTGCAAGAAACCCAAAAGCAGTACCCCCATACAGGGCACCAAAAACAGTAATTTTAAATTGGATGAGGGTTTGCACACAAGAAACACAAGCACAGTGGTAGTATTAAAAAATATAGTCCTTTATATAGTATACAAAAGTTTTAACAGCAGTCAATTTTAATTGCAAAATTACAAAAAATAATACATATATTTATAAGATAATACATACCACAAAATGTGCTAGAGTCTACTTAGTGGTCTCAAACTTAAGGTTGCCACCTGTCTGGGTCAAAACTGCCCAAACTAATTAGGAAATCCAGTCAGGGCTCCAGGCCCGGATTTTTGAGGCCACAAAGAGCCGCGCTGTAAGTTTGCTCATACAGAGCAATGGGGACCGTACATCCTCTCCCCACTGCTCTGTATGGCAGTTAAGTGGTGCGCAGGCACGCGCGGGGGGGGGGGGGGGGGGGCAGAGCAAAAGGGCGTGGCCTTGTGGAGCCCTATTCACTAATCTGGCCCTGCAGGACTCTCCTTGAATAATGTGGCCGTTGGCCAATCACCACCTGACATGTCAAAGCCCTGATGTGATGTCACAAACCTATCCTGTTTTATACTAGTGCCACTTATGTTATACTACTTTTATTTTACACACTTCTTCTGGCATAATTAATTTTACACTATATGTTAACTATGCCCCCAAAATGACTTGAATGGGATACCAAGAAAATACACAGATTTATAAATTTAACATTTATTTTACACTGTTTTTTCCATACTATATAATTTTACAATAACTCATTTTTTTAATTTACAGTGATACTGACACTAAAAAAACACTCTTCAAAATATTAATCCACATAAAAAGTTCCCTATAGGTCATGTTGATCATTTATTGCTGATAGGACTGGTTTTGTTAGTAATTGTTACTTGAAGTACCTAAATCTGACTGTTTTGCCAACCTGACTGTCCCTTCCCAACCTGTCACTCAGGGGCGGGCCAAGCCGACCGGGCGCCCTAGGCAACCGGGTCGGCCACCTCGCCTCTGCACCCTCGCGTTTCAGCGCGCATGCGCAGTTCCGGGGGAAGGGGGGGGCGGTGGCTACGCGATAGTTCATTGCCCCCACCGCGTATTGACAAGCGGTGGGGGCAATGAAAAAGGAGCTAGGGGTAGGCAGGAGAGGTTCCTGCCTGGCGCCCCCCAGTGTTTGCGCCCTAGGCAGCTGCCTCTTCTGCCTACCCCTAGTTCCGGCCCTGCTGTCAGTTATACAGTAGCTGTAATGCTAAGGGACTTCTGACGCATAAATATGGCAGCCCCCCTCATAGAGGAATATAGGGGATCAGATAAGGAATGTAAAAGCATCTGGCAGATACTTATAAGATAAATTGTAAATAGCACCGACCCCCCACACAAGCCCCTCCTTTTAATACTCTGGTCTGTTCAAGAAACTGTACTGAGTGATTACGTGAAGTAATTTTAATACAGATTTAACTAAATATCCTCTGGATTTTCCGTCCCTAGCTGCTATGCTACACGTCTACCTCCGGGTGGCACTACAACACAAGAATTCAAAGCCGGCGTCAACCAGCAATGAAAGCAGAGGGTATGTGTCTAATTGATAGGCTAATCCCAGGAAGTGGCGTCAGAAGCTAACGGAAGTGTTGTCTTGGCAACTGTCTCACGCGAGTTTGTTCCAGATTACCTTTTGCTGTTGTCAGGTAACACTGTTTTGCCGGGTAACCGTTTTATATTGTTATATGATCATTCCTTACAGATTTCACGGGGTTCACCAAAATGCCAAGTGCCAGTTATCAAAATGGCTGAACGTATTTTACGATTTCCAGAATGCCAGGCTTGGTCAATATACATGTGTCATATGGTAAAGATGTTCAACATTAGACACCCATAATGCTGCAAATAAAATACTGCTGCATAAAGTCAGCAATGCAGTGTCCCAGCAACGCTAAAGTTACCTCTCCTTATTACTCTTGTTGCTTATAGAACAGCTACATAGAGATGTGACATAACCCATTGTCATGAGTGGGATAATCATTTACTGAGCCAGACAATTTTGAGATTTTGTTTAATGTATTATGCCCAGTGAAGAGGAATTCAGCTTTATAAAAATCCTGAACTGGCTCATTAATACCCACACCCACAGTTTACATCTCAGGCCTGTGTTGTATAGTGTCATTTCATTTTTTGGATTCAGTGTTGAACTGAGGTCCACGGCCCACCAGAGATCCCGACCCCAAGGGCCCACCTAGAATTGCCACCTTTTGTAAAAAAAATTCAGGATTTCTCAGGGTGGGCCAGTCCAACTCTGCTTAGATTTTTGTGGTTCATTTACAACTGATTCATTGCATGAATAATTTTCTCTTAGGTCTGACATTACATTGAAGATGAGTGATCAACTAAAATTCATTGTTGAAAAGCTAAACAAGGAACCTTTTAAGAAAAACTACAACTTAATAACATTTGATTCTCTGGAACCTATGCAGTTATTACAGGTTTTGAATGATGTTCTTGCAGAAATTGATCCAAAGGTAAAATACATTTTTTTTTTTTTTGTTAATTAATCCTGTGTGTCCTTTCGTTTTTTTTGTCCTTCCCTTTTTTTTCTTGTAACATCCATTAAAATGCATGGTTTTAATTACATTTACAACATTAAGAGTATTAAATAATCTAGTTATATGTATGGTTTTGGACCGTGTGTGGGCTCCGAATTATCATCCTACTAATTTTCATGCCATGGGTATACTAGGGTATGGCTATAATAGGTCGTTTAGTTAATCGGCCAGGTTAAAAAATTTTGGTTAGATATTGGAAAAAATCTGCGCATCTGTTGTGTATCGGTCCATATCTTTGGGGGACCTACAATCAAAGTCACTTTCATACGATTGGTGTCTGCCAACTATTTCATGTTCAGAACATCATTCCAATTTGTATTTTAAGGGCTTTATCCTACATTTTCAGTGTGAATGTTAGTTCTAGATCATTGCATTTAAACATACAACCCATATCTGAACATTTGTAGGAAGAAGACTAAAATCTTAACATGTATGGCCACCTTAATTTGAAATTTGTCAGATTGGTATGTTATGGGGAATGTAATTTTACTGTGTATGAGTTGTTCTTTCATGTTTTCACATGCTCAAGTTTTTAGCATTTGAGTCTTCTAATAAATAAATGCACAAGTGGGGCTTGGATGAAAAAAAAACATAAAAATGATATAAATATGATAAATAATCTTCATTGTGTACTGGCAGAGTTTCAAATATATATATATATATATATATATATATATATATATATATATATAAAAAATTAAAAGATGTATTTAATTGGTACATGAGCAAGAGAGAATTATAAATAGCACAAAAAAATATTTGGAATTATTTCTTAGGGTGACAGGTCTGGCAGTGAAAAGAACTGAGAAGTTTTAACTGTGTTGTTAAATGCATTCTTCTGTTATAGCACTCCGTTGACATAAGAGAGGAAATGCCAGATCAGACTGCTAAACGGATGTTGAGTGTTCTTGGAATCCTAAAGTATAAACCTCCAGGAAACATAGGAGATATGTAAGTGCCAATTACACTCCTGCTCATTAATATGACCTAAATGCTGGCTGGCAAAGTGGCCGACTTACCTCATCTTCAGGGGGTTGAGTGGTAGCTATAACATCTTGCTTCGTAATTGTTCTTGGTTACAGTCCCCATTTTTCGGGCTGCCACCTTGCTGGTGCAAGCATTTTGTAACTTTAAAGTGCCCACTTTAACCTAGCAACCAGGCAGTTGCTTGAAAGAGAGACAGGAATATAAATAGAGAAGCCTAATTAGAAAGATAAGTAATACAAATTAACAATAACAATAAAACTGTAGCTTTACAGAGCAATATTTTTTTGGCTACTGTGGTCAGTAGAAAGCTGGGCAGTGTCAGAAAAGGAAGACATATCATTCAAAAACTATAAAAAATAAAAGCCAGTTGTAAAGTTGCTAAGAATAAGCCATTCTATAAATTACTAAAAGTTAACCTGAAGGTGAACCTTTAATATTATAGCCCATATCTTCACACTAGGTATTTTAGTAGATGCTACAGATCCCATTATTTGTTCTGCCTCAACCTTATGAAAACATTGCTACTGCCCAAATCTCTTGAAACATGGGACTATAGAGTACAATCGATAAACCTGTTTTACATTAATATATATCTTGAGTGCCATTTGAACTAAGCATCTCCCATAGATAAAATATTCCTTATTTTGGAGAGAGATCTGTTTTACTAGCATTGCTTCAAATTTAAATGTTTGGAAAAAATGCACTGATCTTTTATGGCAGTGGAAGAACTTAATTGGTTATAGTGTCAGACATTATTTATGACTGTCTGTGGAATGGAAACCTTAATTATAAAAACAGAATAGATTAGTTGGCAGGATATATGTTATGTACTGCAAACATAATGTGTATAAAGTATTGCCATTATTTTCATAAACAGTCTTTAACTATAGTTATTTTTATGTGTTCAATTTTTTTGTCTTTGTTTCTTTTTCAAGG
Source organism: Xenopus tropicalis (assembly GCF_000004195.4). Lineage (NCBI taxonomy): Eukaryota > Metazoa > Chordata > Amphibia > Anura > Pipidae > Xenopus > Xenopus tropicalis. Next base: position 162,573,998 of record NC_030677.2, read on the forward strand.
AGTGTTTTTCGGCAAGGATTAGTTGTTGGAAGCAAACCCATAATTCACCCAGTGCTGTACTGGCTACTCCAGCGAACAAATGACCTGAAGAAGAGGGCTTACTTGTCACGATTCTTGGTCAGGCTGGAAGTTCCAGAAGAGTTTCTTCAGGATGATATAGTATCTGAGACTAATAAGCAGGTATGATCTTCTTGACACATGGAGACATGGAATATTGTAGGATTATTGTTAAGGAGTAGTTGAATATTTAATGTATGTATAATTAAAGAGATTTGTCAGCATTTACTTACTTCTATAAACGTACCCCTTATCGTATAGTTTCCCTTGTGATAATGATGTGTGATTGCAATTTTTGTATATAGTACTTATAGTACTGCTTACTGACTTTTCTTTAACTTCTCCTGTCAATCTGTCATTTTGACAGATATTGACAGATTGTCATTATCATAACTAAAAGCTTAGAGCATGGCCTGATGTCATTTCTAAACATAGCGTATTTTCACTTTGGCCCTATTCGTTTATAGAGGATGTAGATAAGTAATGGGCAAGCATTCAAGTCCAGCTACCAGGCTAGTTATATCCCCCATAGCTCTGGATCTGACACTTCTTTTTGAGAACTGTTTTTTTTTTGCCCATCTTTGCATGTGCAGGGATGTTAATTTATTTGAAACATGACATTAATTGTCACTGTAGCAATGTATTTAAATAGGCAAACTTGTTTTTTTGTTTGTCTGGAGGTTTCCCATGTATACGGACATTTACAGATTTTTTGGGGGATTTTCAGTGGTTTGATTTAATTTCCACAGTATTTTACAGAGACTATCTGTCCACACTGAAATCAAGCTCAGGACCAGTGCTACAAGACAGTAGTGCTACCCAGTGAGCAACCTTCATATTGTAAAATGTAAGGATATTATAAGTCACCTAGGAGTTCCATGACCATATAAATGGCACCACTTATTTTACAACAGGTTTCAGTAAGTCATGACAGACATTACATCACTAAGCACCAGTTATCACTGCTATTCATGGCTCTTGTGCTTTATATAAAAAAGTGGGTAGCACACCTAGGTCACTTGCCTGGGTGCTAGTTAACATTGTGAACAAATCAGCAGTCACAAGTCGCGAGCAATGTAAATTTATGTGACTAAAACTTTGGATTTCTAATTAAAATTTTTTGAATTAAAAATCCTTTTGTTATGATGCACAGACCACTGAGTGTGATATTTTTACTAATATATATTTAGCAGTTCCTTCCATGCACCCTCCTTTCACAGTTACACAGTTATGAGTTCATACCCTTCTTCCTCCATTTGTAAGCACAATTTCTCTGTGTGCCCTGGTTTTTAGTTGTGCCATATTTCTCTAGTGCATTGATCCCACAAGCAACATGTTGCTCACTGACCCCTAGGATGTTGCTCTCAGTGGCTTCAAAGCAGGTGCTTATTTTTGAATTACTAGCTTGGAGGCAAGTTTTGTTTGCATAACAACTAGGTGTAACTGCCAAACCGAGCCTCCTATATACACTGCCAGTCCATATCTAAGATATCAAATAGCCAATTACAGCTTTATTTGGTGCCCCCAGTGTTGCTTCCCAACTCTTTTTTTCACTCTTGAATGTGGCTCTTGGGTAAAAAAAATTACCCCTGCTTTAGTGTAATGAGCACCAGCGAGAGTGAGAACATCTAGGTGCACACATTTGGCATATAGTTGGGCAGTGCTCCTAAAGTATGTGTCACCTTTGGCTAAACAATTCATTGTTACAAACTGAGAACAATTTGAACTTTATGGCCAGAAAATTGCTAAAACAAAATGATTTTTGTGACAGGATCATATTTAATTTTCTTAGTTTAGCACTGGGAACCAAACCTTTAATTCTTGTTTTGACAGTGGTTCCCCTTTAAAGGCCACCTATCACCCATATATTGTTTCCTCCATCAGAGGTGCACTCCGGTCGGGGAAAACAGTAGTTTTTCTTTAAAAAAAAACAAAACTCCCCTGCCAGCGATGGGCTACCTGCACTAGGAGGTTGCTTACTATGCACATGCGCCTGGATGTAAATTACCCGCTCATTATACACATGCATATACCCCAACATGGCTACCCGCACCAGGGGCTCCCTCCTGGTGCGGGTAGCCCAGCGCTGGCAGTGGCAGTTTCCCCTATCTGGAGTGGGGGTTCTATTAACCTGCACCTCTGGTGGGGTAAACAATATAGGGGTGATAGGTGCCCTTTAAGATTCATCATAGTAAATGTGGAGGAAAGAGATTTTTTTTTTTAAATTGGAAGAAAATAAATAGAGGCAACTAAACCAAATGAAGGGCAGCATTAATTGCAGGGCTTGACCATAGAGTCAGCTCACTTCATTGCTAGTGATAATAAAAAAAAGTCAAAGGTTTATTGTCATTGTTTCAGTCCCACTAGGAGACCTTTTTCAAGACATGAAAAAAATGTATTTATATATATAATATATTTAAAAAATGGACAGCACATACATTTAAAGTGCAAAAATATATTATATGAAAAAGTATATTATATGAAAAAGTAACATTATAGTCTTGTACACACTGTACACATAAAAGCAACTTTTCACATAATATATTTTTGCACTTTAAACGTGTGTGCTGTCCATTTTTAAAATATATTTTGGAAAGGAGAGTCGGAACCTATTGGGAACATGCACCGCATACTACTCTATAGCAGGGTGCTGTAATGCTTTTTTTTACCACAGATAAAGTTACGTTCTGTTAATTCTTATGGGATTTATAGAAGCATATTTATGAAACAGTGAACTAAAAATCCTATGGGAATGAACAGAACGTGGGTGAGTTCTATGTTGAGCTGTAATCTCACATTTTGATAAATCTACCCCTTAATAACAGTTCTACAACTGACTGCCATATAACATGAGGATGCATCAGTTATAAGCCTAGCTGGTAAAATGTTTATGCAGTACCACATGGTGAAATGCACTCACCTTGTGCTGAAAAAAGCTCTAAAAATGAGTAAATATTTACAGCTCTTAAATTGTTTCCAATATTAATTGTTGTTTATGAATGTACTTCTTTATTACTATACTATATTACGTATAGTGCCGACACTTTCAGCAGTGTGTATTGCTTGCACAAAGCTCATATCGATAAAGTTAAACTGATACAAAGATTTTCCTTTTCCTTCAACCTACATAACATAGGAACATAGGGGCCGATTCACTAAAGGTCGATAAAACGAGCGCTATTTATAGCGTGCATTATTTTTTGCGACTTAATGCTCGATTCACTAAAAGGATATTTGTCATAATTAGGACGTGATGTTCATTGCGTTATTTAACTCGCAATGAGCGGTTTTCTTGCGTTATTTCTGATTCGCGTGATATATTTTGCCGCTTGCTATATTAGCGCACGATTTTACGCCCGTAACCATTACTTTCAGAAAACTACTGTTTCCCTAAAAACTGGAGGCTGCATCACTCTAGGGCCAACACATACTTGAAAAAATCCCACTGCAAAGTCCATGATGTGTTGCCAAAAGCTCACAAACCACAATTTTCTTTAAGTACCGTCTACCCCAAGTATATACTCAAGTATAAGCTGAGTTTTTCAGCACAAAAAATGTGCTGAAAAAGTAACCCTCGGCTTATACTCGTGTATATACGGTATATGGATTCGCAGATGCAATGCGCTCGTTGCGCGCGCACCCCCCCCCCCCGGGGACGGCCGCGCCGCATTACTGCACCATTAAGGGACGCACAGAAATTACTGCTTCTAACCAATGTGATGAGCATCAGCGCGACTTCCTGTATAGGAAGGAGTCAGGCTAGGCTCGATCAATCGATCGTCACATAGTGGATGCTGCTCCTTCCTTCGCCGAATCACCGTAGTTCAATTGACAGGAAGCCAAGTTTTAGCAGGTTTTTTCTATTAAAGCATTTAAAATACTAAGTGGTTTGCAGGATAGGGCAGTTATTGGTGCAGGGTAGAATAGCTTTTTTACTTAAAAAAATTTAGTGTTTGATTTTTCCTTTAAGGGCATAAATGGCTGAATATTTTTACATCCCATGTGCATGATGTTACATTTATCAATGCTGAATTTCATCTGCTACTTAGCTGCCCATATTGCCAGTTTGTCAAGATCCAGCTGCAAGGATGCCACATCCTGGATGGACTTAATTGGGCTGCAGAGTTTTGTGTCATCTGAAACACTGATACATTACATACAATACAAGTTAAATAAAAGTGCGCCCAATACAGAGCCCTGCAGGACACCCTTAAGAACCCTACTCAATGTAGTGTGAGAGGTGCAATGGAAAAGATCATTGTTTGGTGTATTTTCCACCATTGTTAAAGGTGAGATACATGTAGCACCAGGGAAAATGCCTGGTTTTGCAGCAGCTAATGCTGTTTTCATGCAAATGAATTAGGAAAAGCCGGATAGGTGAGTCCAGGAGTAAATGGAGGGTTAATTGGATAGGTCCTCCATTCCATACTCCAGTTTAGTATGTTGATTTGGCCAGCTGTAAGTAGCTGCAGGTGAACAGCAAATTAAAGGGCTGTGGATTACACAGAGTTAGGTGATTGAGGTAGGGGTCTCAGAGGGGTTCACTCTCAGAGCAGGGCACTGGGCAGGAAGGCTGCCTGCCTGTGTTAGCAACTCCCAGAGGAGATTAGGGTGCCACCTGCCACTGCAAGGAGCAGAGGGAGCGGTAACCAAGTGAGGAGTCACCCAGAGAATTGCCAGGAGTCACAGAGAAAGGTCTCAGAGCAGGGCACAGGGCAGGAAGGTTGCCTAACTGTGTGAGGAACTCCCAGAGGGGCTGGGGGTGCTGCCTGCCACTGCAAGGAGCAGAGGGAGCCGCGACCACTTGTTTAAGTGCCGGAACGTTAAGGCTTGGTGAGAAGCCTAAGTGTGCCAGAAGCTGGTGAGCTGGTATCCCAGGAGGGGAGAGACAGCAGGGCTGAGTGAGTAGCCCAGAGTGTTCACGAGTGTGAGAGTCACCGTGGATGTGTGAAAGCCATTGGGGATGGTGAGAAGCCCCGGGAAAAAGGTTCCAGTGTGTGAGAGTTACCCTGGAAGGTGAGAACCCTGAAGCAGGAACAAATCATAACCATGTTTGATGCACTGTTTATGAACTGACTTTTATGTTTTTGTTGGGAGGAGTTTACCCCAAATAAAGCTATGTTTTTGAGAAAGAAACATCATGTCACGTGTTGTGTCCCTGTCTCTTATGCTCCAGATCCTCTGCATGCCTGCCTACCATTGCTAATTCCCCCAAAATTATGTGTACAGGCAGTCTGCATGTCACAGTAGAGAATGTACCATTAACAACCACCTCTGTACATGATTCTGTAGCCAGTTTCTTAGCCATGTACAAACATCTTTATTAAGACCAACAGGCCTTATCTTCAGTCGTTTGTGGGGTATTGTATAAAAATGCTTTGGCAAAATGGAAATATGTGATCCAGATAGATCAAATATACTGTAAACTCCCTGTCCAACTTCTTACTAACTTCATCATGAAAAGCAATCAGATTTGTCTGACATGACCTATCCTTAATAAAGCCTTGCTGATTACTGCTCATAATTTAATTCTCTAGATTAGAACATAACTTTTAATGTGATCCCTTAACAAACACTCAAATAACTTGACCTCTACAGTTAACTAAACTGAACTAAGCTCTCTTAAAGGGGTGGCACACATTTAAGGCAACTTTTAGGGGCTGATTTACTTACCCACGAACGGGTCGAATGGAGTCCGATTGCGTTTTTTTCGTAATGATCGGTACTTTGCGATTTTTTCGTATGTTTTGCGATTTTTTCGGATTCTTTACGAATTTTTCGTTACCAATACGATTTTTGCGTAAAAACGCGAGTTTTCCTATCCATTACGAAAGTTGCGTAAAAAGTTGCGCATTTTGCGTAGCGTTAAAACTTACGCGAAAAATGCGCAACTTTTCGCGTAAGTTTTAACGCTACGCAAAATGCGCAACTTTTTACGCAACTTTCGTAATGGATACGAAAAACTCGCGTTTTTACGCAAAAATCGTATTGGTAACGAAAAATTCGTAAAAACATACGAACAAGTCGCAAAATGTTCGTTTTCAAGTCGGAACTTTTCCAATTCGGGTCGGATTCGTGGGTTAGTAAATCAGCCCCTTAGTATGTTATAGCATGCCCTATTCCTATCAACTTTGCAATTAGTTTGCATTATTTATTTTTTGTAGTTTTTGAATTATTTGCTTTTCTCCTCTGTCTCTTTCTAGCTTTTAAATGGGGGTCACTTGGAAGCCAAAAAGTATTGCTCTGTAAGGCTACAATTGTATTGTTACTTTTTTTTTTTTTATTGCTTACCTTTCTACATAGGCCCTCTCTTATTCATCTTCCCATACTTTGGTCATGCCACTGCCTGATTGCTAGGGTAAATGAGACCCTAGCAATTAGATAGCTGTTGAAATATTGAACTAGAGAGCTTCTGAACAAAAAGCTAAATAACTGAAAAAACCATAACAATAAAAAAATGAAGACCAATTGCAAACTGTCTTAGATTATCAATGTCTACATCATACTAAAAGTTAATTTAAAGGTGAACAACCCCTTTAAGTAGCTAAAGATGTATTCCATCTGGCCCTGGTACCTTGTTCATCTTAATTTTTTTTTTTTAGTTTTATTATCCATGTTGCGTTACATTATTGGCAGGTTATTCATTACAATTTTCTGCATTACTACAGTATTGTAAAGCAATGAGCATATGGAATGGGACGGAGAGTGAATGAGAGAAAGAAAAGGGAGAATAATAAAAAAGATGGGGAGGGAGAGAAATGAAAAGGAGGAGTAAGTATAAGAGTATAAAATCATAACTATTTACAGTAACGGACAATATTATAGCGGCTGGGACCGCCTGATTTGGCGTAATATGGGGTATCTCTTGCTATACTATGGTTAGCAATATGACTCTATGGTTAGGCTCTGAGAGCCATAAACAGCTGAGGGTCATTTTCATGCAGTAGCCAGGGCATCCAAATTTTGTCATAGGCTTCCATGTCATTCTGTAACATATATGAAAGTTTTTCATTGGTGGCTATGCAGATTATTTTTGTTTTCAGGGAGTTTAACGGGAGTCTTGCTTTCTTCCAGTTGCTAGCAATGATCAGTCTGGCAGCCATTAGTATGTGTTGGCTCAGCCTGTGTCCTGAATTTGTGAATCGCGGTGGCTTTTTTCCCAGTAGCAGGGTTAGTGGGTCTTTGGGGAACTGTGTGTGGAATATTCTTGACAACATATGGATTACTGAGTCCCAGAATTTCGAGACAATGTCGCAGTTCCACCATATATGTAGCATGGTTCCTAATTCCGGGCATCCTCTGTAGCATTGCGGGTTACAGGTTGGGTAGAGTTTGTTCAATCTGTACGGGACTAGGTACGTTCTATGGAGGATTTTGATGGAGGTTTCCCTCACTGTTACACAAGTGCTTCCTTTGTTAGCCGTTTCGCTACACTGGGCCCATTGCTTTGTTGTGAGGGTGGTGTTGAGGTCCCTTTCCCATTTTAGCATATTGTTGAGTTTTTTATTGTTTAGTGGTGGTTGGTTGATCAGTTTATATATCAGGCTGAGGGTTCCTGGTTGTAGTGGGGCTTGTCGGCAAATTGTTTCCAGTCCTGTGGAACTTATAATATTAAGGTCTCCCAGTTTAGCCTGTTGTTGTATAAAGTGTGCTAACTGTGAGGCTCTGTATTTTTCCTGTGGGGGAGGTTGGAATTTGTCCAGTATTTGTGGCGTTGTTAATGGTTTGTTGTGCGCAGTAAGGGAGTGTAGGTTGGTTACTCCTGAGTTGGTCCACCATACGAATGTTCGTTTTGATAATCCAGGCGGGAAGTCTTGGTTATTTATCAGTGGCGTTAATGGGGATGGCTTGGAGATGAGGTGATGTCTGTGTCGCAGGGTCTGCCATAGTTGTAGCATTTCCTTTGTGAGCGGCGAAATGTGTTGCAGACAATTGTAGGGTATCTTCCGGAGCCATAGTACCTGTTGTAGGGAGTAAGGGTAAATGAGGTCATCTTCGATTTCTACCCATAGGGGTTTGTTATGGCTTGCGTGGGCAGGTGTAATCTGTGCCATTCTGGCTGCCCAATAATATTTCAGTAAGTTGGGGGATGATAGGCCACCATTTGTTTTGTGTAGATACATTGTCTGCTTTGATATCCTTGGGTGTTTGTTGTTCCAGATGAAGTTATTTATTCTGCTTTGGAGGTTGTGTATATCCTGGGTGGCTATTCTTATTGGCAACGTTCTGAATAAATAAAGCAGCTTAGGTAGTACGACCATTTTGGCACAGTGTATTCTCCCAATCCAGGAGATGTTATGTTTGTCCCAAGCTAGTAAGTCCTGCGTTAGGAGTTTTATCAGGGGGGGGAAGTTTGCTTTGTATAATGTTGTTAAGTTTGGAGTAAGTTTGACTCCCAGATATTGCATGGAATCAGTTTGTATTTTGAACCCAAAGTTGGCTTCTATAAGTTTCACCATATGTTTAGATATATTACAGGGCAGCATTTCAGATTTATCTGGGTTGACTGTCAATCCAGAGACTTTCGCGAAGTCTGCTAATATTTTTACCAGGTTGGGTAATGAGGTTAGGGGTTTCGTTACATGCAGCAAGAGGTCATCGGCGAATAGAGATACTTTATATTCTTTGTCTTTCACCTTTAGGCCTTGAATATCTCCATTCTCCCGAATTGCTCTGGCCAGTGGTTCCATTGCTAATGCAAAAAGGGCTGGGGATAAGGGGCACCCCTGCCTGGTTCCTCTATGAATTTCTATATACCCCAGTGGGCTGGTGGTTGGGAGGTTGAGCTGGGCTCTGGGGGTACAATAGTACGTTTGCAATGTTTTAATAAAGATGGAACCTAGGCCTATAGTTTCTAGAAGGGTGAATAAGTATTGCCAGTCTAGCGTGTCAAACGCTTTTTCGATATCTAGAGCGAGTAAGCAAAGAGGGGTATTTGTTTTGTTTGCTTGTATGATTAAGTTTAAAATTTTCCGTATGTTGTCAGGTGCCTGTCTGGATGGGATAAATCCTATTTGATCCTTATGTATTATAGTTGTTAGGACTTTGTTTAGGCGGAGGGCTAAAATGGTTGCTAACATTTTTATGTCTGTATTGAGGAGTGAGATTGGTCTGTAGTTTTTGGGGGTAAGGGGATCCTTGTTTGGCTTTGGGATTACCGTTATTCTAGCTTCATTCATCTCTGGTGGTAGGGGGTGACCTGTAATAATATGTTGGTAGAGTCTATGCAGGTGCTGGGTTAATTGTTCTTGAATTTTTTTATAGTAGAGGGATGAAAAGCCGTCTGGGCCGGGGGCTTTGTTTAATTTTAATTTTTTTATTGTCTGCTGTATCTCTTCATATGTGATATCTCCTTCTATCAATTGTTTCATTTCTGGTGTTAGTGGAGCAGGGGCATATTTTTTAAGAAATGAATTAATATCTGATGTCTGTATTCTGTTAGTTGTTTTGTAGAGTCGTTGATAGTATGTCATGAATGTTGAGGCTATTATATTAGGGTTAGTAGAGATGCTGCCGTCTGGCTGTCTAATTTTGTATATACTGTTGCGTTTGTTATGAGCTTTTAGCAGATTGGCCAACATCCTATCTGGTTTATTAGCATACCGTTCATCTTAATTTTGAGTAAATCTAATATTATGGAAAGATTTTATTCTGGCATTGGTTTCTGAACAAATCATTGTTGAGGAACTGTACATCATGTGCTGTAATGTTCTAGATACTTCCCTGTTTTAGGTATGTATTATAGAATGCCTGTGTTTATACTATACATCTGCTGTACCGGCATGCAGAGTGTGTGTGCTTTGATAGCCCAATGGAACAAGAAGTATTTATTCTGTGTCTCATTGCTATAGGAACACCAAGGACAGATTTTTACAGCAGCAAAATCAAACCAGACTGAAATTTGTAAGAAATTCTTTTGCTCGCCCACCTATTTACGCCTACACTCGCTACCTGGTCTTGTACTTACTTGTGTTTATAACAAATTTCATCAGTCACACACTCCAAATGTAACAGACTGTACAGAGCAGAATGTTTTCCTTTTTCATTCAAGGTTATATCAAATATATATATACTGTATATATGCTCAGGAATAAATGCCGCATTCACAGGACTTATTGGAAATAAGTCCTGCGAGTGCGGTATTTATTCCTGAGCATGTTTTCCTGATTTTCAATACTGCACCCAGGCATCCCTTGACTTTATCTACGTGAGTGCCTGCTTGAGTAGATAATTTTTATATATATATCTATATATATCAAACAAGAAAAAGTTGTGCTTACCACTAAATTTGTAACCATTAGTTATGGCTGCATTAAGGCAATATTGAAAACCGAACTTGCTTAATAAATTATTTCTATAGATTATGAAATAGGAGCTAATGGTACAGGATCTGCTCTGTAGTTGTACGAAAGTCTTCGCACTAACAAATTGTATCCAGAAAGTTCAGAATTACGGGAAGGCCATCTCCCATAGCCTCTATTTTAAAGAAATACTTTAAAATTTTAAATAATATTCCGTATTTCTCTGTAATAATAAAAAAAAGTACCATGTACTTGATCCCAACAAAGATATAATTAACCCTTATTGCAGGCAAAACAATCCTCTTGGGTTTATTCAATATTTAAATTATTTTTTAGTACACTTAGGGGCACATTTGTCAAAGTACAACATGTACGAAATACAAAAAAATTGTATTTGGTCGTACTGTGCGTATTTTCTGCGACTTTTTCATACATTTGGGCAACTTTTTCGTACTTTGTTTTTGCAACAAAATTTGTGCGATGAAATCGTATTGTCGCGCCGAGTACTAAAGTTTCTTAATTCATTAAAGCTTCGGTATTGTGACTTTCCTTGGGCCAGGTTGGAGCTGCAGAGTGCCATTGATTCCTATGGGAGGCTTCCAAAATCTTGCACAGAATGATCAATTTTGGTTTCCCCCCCCCCCCCCCCCCAAAAAAATACTGGGAATTTCAGCAAGCTCTTAAGCTTATGACTTTGACTTTTGGGCTAGATCCTCCAGTACAGAAGCACAAGGCTGGGTCGGATAACTGACAAATGATCATTGCAAGGTGAGAGCTGGCATGTAAGAGAGCATCCAAACAGCAGCATTGCCTGCATTGCACTGATAAGCCCCAATAAGGGTGAAACTAACCTGCATTCAGTGGGTGAGGCTCAGACTCTAGGGCAGGGATCCCCAACCTTTTTTACTCGTGAGCCACACTCAGATGTAAAAAGTGTTGGTGAGCTACACAAGCTGCCAAATAAGGGCTGTGATTGGCTATTGGGTAGCCCCATGGGGACTGCTAGCCTGCAGGAGGCTCTGCTTGGAGTAAAACTGTGTCTCTGTGCTTCCAAAACTTGCCTCCATGCCAGAAATGTAAAAATGGGCACCTACTTTAAGGCCGGTGGGAGCTACATCAAAGGGGGTGGGGAGCAACATGGGGATCACTGCTCTAGGCTATTCCATGTAAATAGAAATTTTAGAAGTGATCCTGGGCTTCCTTTCCAGAATTCCTTTTACATAGTTTGGATCTCTGTTAGTCTTTGTCTTGGTACTTCCACTACATTGGTGCACTTTGACCCTTGCCCCCTTGTCCCCCTACAGCAGTGATCCCCAACCAGTGGCTCAGGAGCAACATGTTGCTCACCAACCCCTTAGATGTTGCTCCCAGTGGCCTTAAAGTAGGGGCTCATTTTTTCATTTCTGGCTTGGAGTCAAGTGTTGGTCGCATAAAACCCCAGTGTAAAGCCAACCAGAGCTTTCTATGGGCTGCCTGTCTACATAGGGACTACCAAATAGCCAATTATAGCTCTTATTTGCTTCCCCAGGAGCTTTTTCCATGCTTGTGTTGCTCCCCAACACTGTTTCAATTTGAATGTGGCTCACGGGTATAAAAGGTTGGGGATCCCTGCCCTACAGGTTGGATCAACTGTACCAAAATGCTTTTAGATCAATGCCTAAAATGAGGAAATCCCTGTTCTACTTTAAAGAGTTTTGCTAAAAGGATATACTCCATATAATTATAAATGGTTAGCTGAGCATTAAGACAGCTATACTAAGGCAGATTCTGCATACAAGTTATTGCCGCCTTTCTACTGTTCCTGTTATTCTGCCAGACAACTTGAATGATTAGAATAGCAGAAAGTAAAGAGGGCTTGTGGCAGATTAAACATTCAAACATGCCTTATCCAAGAACTGTTATCCATAGTATATATATATATATGCAGGTCTGGATAACTGGGCCAACATACCCACACCACAGTCAGTAAATCACTGTGAGCTTTACTTATTGCAGAGATTCTTTATTGTCTGTATCTGGCTGTCCCTCTACAATGCAGTGTCTTATATTGTATAAAGTCAAAAGAGGTTAAATGACATGTCAGGGCACTGGTTCAGTCAAAATAAAAATAATATCCCATAGTTCTCTTTAAGGTACCAGAATTTCTAATAGTTTAAATTTATTATTATTAATATCTTTGTTCTTTCCTTATAACCTTTCCATCTACATTCTTTTTTTAGTATGAAGAATTAATGGAGAACTTTAAAATGATCCATAAAGAGTGTGAACAACTTAAATCTTCTGGATTTTCCACTGCAGAGATCAGACGGGTAATGTTATTCCAGACATTTCTGTAATTAAAAGCTGAAACATACATTTATTTAAGATTTTTCTTGATATACAGGTTTTATAATGATACACTGATGCCTTATTCCAAGCCTCTAGCCAAGCAGAATATAAACTAGGTTTTTTGTTTCTGACATTGGGCCTATTTTTAAACTCTATCTGGTCTGCCCAAGTGAGTTTTTAACATGCAGCCTAAATAAAAATACTGTGAGGACCACACTTGCATGTTTATGCAGTCAACTTCCAAAATTTTCTACTAGGCCTTTACTATTATCTAGTCGTTGGCCTGGCAGCTAAATAGTGGGATCTCCTGACTGACAGCAGTTATTGCATACTGTCATATGCAATAATGATCTGTGGGTGGCATCTTCAAATTTACAGATCGTCGCTGCTAAATGGCTGTAGTCACCTTGACCTGATACAGATGCCCAAAACTCAAGGTGTAACTTGTTTAGACAAAAAGTTTGTTGAACTTTAGTTCTCCTTTAAGGCTGGCCATTGAAGTTTCTGTACTGACATAGTTAATAGATTTTGTTTTCAGTCCTTTGTATAGTAGGTGGGGTTAGTTTATATGTTCTCAGTGCAGTTTGAAAGAGTAAGGAAGTCCATGTCAGTCATCACACTGAAAACAAAAAATAAGGCTGGAGTTTCTCCAGGAAAAGATTTCTGACTAGGTATTGCTGTTATACACATGCACTGTCTGGTATTGCTGTTATACACATGTGCTGTCGCTGAAATAAGGGAAACATACATAAATGTATAAATGTTTAAATACATTATGTGTAAATACAAAGTAGACACACATCCTAAAAAGCTTCATAGTTAAAAATTAAGAAAAATCTATCATTAATATCTTTGTTTTAGGATATCAGTGCAATGGAAGAAGAGAAAGATCAGCTCATTAAGAGAGTGGAACGTCTTAAAAAAAGGGTAAGGAGAAAGCTGTCACTGTATCTTTTCAGTGTCAAGCGCCTTGGCTGCAGGAATGCAAACAAGGATTAAGAACCAGCATGTTATTATTCAAGAATGATACTAAATATCCAACTGCAGGAAAGGGAATCTCCTTAGGCTGCAGTCCAAAGCTTTTAAACGTCTTGTGTCCTTGTGTCCCTACTGTCATCTCCTTGAAGTAATATACGCGAAAAAGAGGTGCTAAGTGCCTGTGTAAAACATGATACTACTACCACATTTATTTAATAATCCAACTTCATGATTTGTGTAGGTAGAGACAGTGCAGAATCATCAGCGGATGCTTGAAATAGCAAGACAGCTGCGTGTTGAAAAGGAAAGGGAAGAATCCTTGGCACAGCAGAAACAAGAACAGAAGAATCAGGTATATACCACCCTGACCCACTTATATAGTTTTAGACTGGTTGCTTTAACTTGCATGCTTTAACAGATTTGGTAATAAAGATTACAAACGTAAGGTAAGTATTTGAACATATGGACAGAAACTTTTGTGTACATATTGTGTACAGACCATACTGTATACAAACCATAATTTTACATTTTAGATTTTTAACAGGATAAAAATAATAATAATGTAGCCTAATAATAAGCTTCCCTAAGTTTCTAATTACCACATAAATTTCAGTGCAGTTCTCATGGGATACATCATGAGATAATTTTTTTAATGTTTTTCTATAATTGTGAATGCTATTCTGCTTTCCATACATTTGGCTTTGTTTTGAAGCTGTTTCATGCAGAACAGAGGCTGCAAAGAGCACAACTTCAGCTGAAGAATATGCGCAATGCTGCTGCAGATGCAAAACCTGAAGGTTGGTAAAAGCACATTTTTTTTTTTAAACTAATGTGTATACATTTGGTCAGTATCCACTGTTCTACTTCCTGCTGCCTGCCCAGGCTGTGCAGGGAAGCTCGTGGCATTCAGCACAATGCACTGTAGGATAGGAACCAATCAGCTTACCTAATAGCAAACCAAAGCCTTTCTTTGCTTGTGTGAATGCAGGGCTGTGATTTGCTATCACCTTACTACTGTGTTTCTGACAGGGAACGTTAGAACAAGCCCCCCCCCCCTCACTGTAAACACAGAGACCATATCAAATCCATAGGGCGCACCAATAAATGGGCCATTTTAATAATGGCCCATTATTAATAATTATTAATATAAAATAATAATTATTTTTAGCCCAGAGTAAAATATGCACCATTTATTTTTAATTATTGCCTACATGATTCAGGGGAGGTTCACTTATGCTATATGTCTCCTTTATAAATGTTGCCTTCTTAATTGTTTTTATAGATTGTTTGATAAAAATAATATTTGGGTTTTATATTCTGTCAAGGTCTTATGAAAAGACTGGAAGAGGAAATGAAATTTCATTCATATATGGTTTCTGAAAAGCTTCCGAAAGAACTAGAGAGCAAACGGCAGACTTTGCATTTCCAGCAGAAAGTTGTCTCAGAGCCAGCAATGAGTCAAGCTGATCTAACTGAGCTTGAAGAAAAGGTATATGTAATTTTCCTGTTATGTACTGAGAGGTAGTAGTTTGTTTTAGGAGACACCTTGGACAAGCAGATATTTCTTTATTAGGTTGTTCCAGATGTAAAGAGGGGATGTACAAATATATACAACGATACATAGATTCTTGACTGGTTTGTCTGCCTATTGGCAATGAAAAGTGGAGCCATAACTGCATTGTACATTTAGTTGTGCAAATAAATTTCTCTCCCTCACCCCCTTACGCTTACTCTTCTTCTTATCTGTTTTCTTACTTCTCTTGCAATTTACCTTTTATTTTAATCATGTTATCCCTGGAAATTCCCTTTCCACCTTTCAAATGACTTTTCTTCTCACCTTCTTGTTTTTTGTCTCACACATTTGTCTTTTCTTCTCACATCTTGTTTTTCTTTATCTTCTCTGCCCTTCTGTATTCCCTATCTGATCATTTCTCCTTTTTTTTCTCCAGACCTTTTCTGTTTCTCTAACTATTTTTGTCCCCATAGTAAGCACTGATTTACTTTTTAAAATTTTCCTTTTCTACACCTCTCAATCTTACCCCTTCCCTATGTGGTTTAAAAGTACAATAACACCAAACAATTAAAGTCTTTTAAAGCATACAGTTGTCCTGCACTGGTAAAGCTGGTGTGTTTTCTTCAGAAGTGCTACTGTAATTGATATCAGTATACGCATATACGCTCAGTAGAATTCAATGAATTCAAATTCCTGTGTAGAAATAAACCCATTGTATTCTACAGAACTTATCTGCTGTTTTGCCATTTAGCCCTATTTCAACTTGAATGGCTCCCTTTGGGGCTACACAGCAGTTTTTTATATAAACTAGTGCTTCTGAAGCAAACACACAATTTTTACAAGTACAGGGCAACAAAACATACTACAGGTTTGGGATCCGTTATTCAGAAAGTTACAAATTACGGAAAGGTCATCTACCATAGACTCCATTATAAGCAAATAATCCTAATTTTTAAAATTGATTTCCCTTTTCTCTGTAATAATAAAACAGTACCTTGTACTTGATCCCAGTTAAAATATAATTAATCCCTACTGGGGACAAAACAAGCCTATTGGGTTTATTCAATATTTAAATGATTTTTAGCAGACTTAAGTTGTGAAGATCCAAATAACGGAAAGATCCCTTATCCGGAAAACCCCAGGTCCCGAGCATTCTGTATAACAGGTCCCATACCTGTATTTGAATTACTTGGTTTTGAATGTAACTACAGTTCTAATTAAAATGTCTTGGTAACACATTTTACCCTTTAAGTGCAATATTCCTGCTTTTTTCCTGTGGCAGAAACCTACACTGTACTAGAGCTGTTTTTTCCTAGCAGTGTGCTGGGTGTTCCCCCTGGACAATGTTCTGACTATATTTAAAGTGCAATAACATATTATACATACAAATATATTGTTTCCCTGTAAAGCAATAATTTTTCCTAGGTAGTAGGCCTTGCATTTTTAAATACAAAATATCTGAAAGTCTAGCTTGTACTGAAAAGAACTTTCTGAGCATGTACCGAATGATAAAAAGAAATATTGTATGATTTCTTTTCATTTTTAAGATCCATGAAGTAAATTTGCAGATTAATCAGCTGATTGAAAATCGAATGAGAAATGATCCAATGGATGACAAACTGTCTCTTTTTCGGCAACAGGTAATGAAAAGATTTTTATTAAAGGAACAGTAACACCAAAAAATGAAAGAGCTTTAAAGTAATAAAAATATAATGCACTGTTGCCCTGCACTGGTAAAACTGGTGTGTTTGCTACAGTAACACTACTATAATTTATATAATAAGCTGCTGTGTAGCCACGGGGGCAGCCATTCAAGCTGGAAAAAAGGAGAAAAGGCACAGGTTACATAGCAGATAACAGATAAGCTCTGTAGAATACAATAGTGTTTTATCTGTTATCTGCTATGTGCCTGTGCCTTTTCTTCTTTGAATGGCTGCCTCCATGGCTACATAGCAGCTTATTTATATAAATTATAGTAGACGTTCTGAAGTAAACACACAACTTTTACCAGTGCAGGGCAGCAGCACATTATATTTTAGTTACTTTTATACACTTTCATTTTTTGGTGTTACTGTTCCTTTAACATTTACCAACTTGTGAAGCATTTATTTTATTTACTGTATTGAATACAAGGTAATACACCTCTAGGCTCAGCAAACTAAATGAACAGACTGTCATTTTAAAAGGTTTATGCAGGGCTGGATTTCAATTGAGGGTGTCTAAACTGGGATTCAGAATAGGCTGTGGCATTTCCAGTACACAGAGGCCCAAACAGCCCACCAATAGCCCAATAAATAGTAACTGTCTATGGCATCTTACAGCAGCCCCAGTGGCATTTGCCTGGATCCACAGATTGCCAGTACAGGCCTCCTGGATTTTCTATTTTTGTATTCTCTTTTTGTAAACTTAAGGACAACTGATTTTTTAGATGAGTTTCTGTCCCGTCAATAGCTTCTAGGGGAGCTAGAAATTTTGTGCTCAGGTTGGCAGTTGGGATATTATTTGTCCATTAAATAACAATCAGGCACTAAAAGTTTTAGGGGGGAAAAATATATATATAATATACAGAGACTGTTTATAATGATGGCATAGAAACAATTGTATATTGAAGGTTAAAATGGCAAAATAATAACAGTATTAGAGGATGTTGCTATAGAGTACTGTAGTGTTTAATGCTGCATTAAAATGTGGTTTATTTGTAAAGAGACTGACTATTTCTGTATGTTTTATATCAGAAGCAGTAGTCTAAATGAATAGTTTACCACATGTGTGAAGGCAAAACACTAGTTTAGCACAAAAGTGAGCATCCTTGATTAACTAGGATACTTACTTCATACTTGGGCTTTTGGCAGAAAGTTAACAAGCCCCCCTGCACTGAGATACAATTGTAACTAATAAGCTACACAGGTCTCTTGGGTGAACTGAGGCTTGCAGCTTTAAGGGCAATTTCAGCTTTTTTAGCAAAACCATAATAACACATAAAACAAGTCCTCAAAATCCCCAGAAATGTGTTTAGCTTTAAATAAACGAAAAAAGGCACCTTGATTTCAAATGGAATAATAAAGACCGTTTTTTTAGAAAACTCCGCTGTCCGGTGTGCTTGGAGTTCCTTCAACTACCAACTTTAAATAACCTGCCAAATTTTGTGGGACTGTGATCGCAATGGGCGCAGTCAAAAAAATGTTGCTGCAGCATTAGTTTTTGTCCCTATTTGCATTTTCCAAATGTTGGGAGGTATTTGCATAGCAGGTATGTACAGACTTAAATGCTTATTTGAATATCAGCAATGTTTTTTATATTATGCAGCACTTCTCTAAAATCATTTTTTAATTGTCAGTATATATGTTGTGTTTTTGTTTTCATAGGCTGCTATTATAGCACGAAAGAAAGAAACCAAAGCTGAGGAATTACAGGAGGCAAAAGAAGAGATTGCCAACTTAGAGAGAGAAATAGCACAAAAATCCAGTCAGGCTCGAGATATTGATGGATCTGAAGTACTAAGAGGAGATGAGGTAAAAAGGAACTTATTTAAGTGTAATTTGTATGGATCTGGAATTAATTTCATTATCATGGAAACATTATATACATATATATATAATATATATATTTAAATATCAGGTTCAAATGTAGGGTTTATACCTATGTTGATTGAATCCATATTGAAATTAGTTAGCCTTTTAAAGTTAGGGTGAGATTTGTGGGGGACACTTATTTGCTGTGGTTTAAACAGTTAAAGGTCCAAAAATTGCAGTACTGATGTTAATATACAGTATTGTCATGCTAACACAAAGCAGACTTGACAGCTAAACACAAACACACTGTTCAAGTAGTCAGAATGTGGCCCCTATTCCTGAAAGGGTCAAATGTCATTCTTTATTGGGTGCAGTCAGTGAGGGCATGTTGCAACACTCACACCTTTTGCCTTCATATCTTTTGCTTTCCTGCATTGTTCTGGGGCATTACATTTGTATGGAGGTCATCACTGCTGATAATATGTTGCCATTTTATAATATGGCTTCATGGCTTTTCTGTATGTGTTTATGTGCAAACTCATGGTTTAACCATTTACCCTGACTCATGACTTACATGCTGCTTTTTATGATTTGACTATGGCCTCATTTTAGATTGCTTCTGTTTAATATGGCATTTCTCTGGCCCTACATAATGGGTTTATTTGGAACAGTTATGTGCTAGAAGCAACCAGGCAGGAAAGCAGGCTGTAGGAGGAAGGGTATAAAATTAGGAAAGGGCTCAAAACTAAAAGGCATCTTAATATACAGGTCCCTGACACAGTCCTATATGCACTTCCTTAAAAGTCTATAGATATGTACAGTTGTGTGCGTGAGAACGTACGGTGTAAGGGAATGCTAGTGAAATTGTAGGCATCTTTCTAAAGCATATTTCTGTAATCCCAAGCCCCTGTATCCTGTCACATTATTTCTTTGCTCCTCTTCACACTTTCCAAATTGCAACACAGCGCAAACTTCATAGAGATCATATATATAAATCATACTGTGATGTGTTGATTTATTTTTAGCACAAATGTACAATAAACAATAATTTATGTTTTAAACAGGAACATTTTTATGTCATAATTCAAAAAAGAAATGATAGGCAATTTAATATAAATGCTTACCTTTGCCACCGCAATCAATAACAGTTGAGATTTTTTAGGTAGGATAGTCTTTCACAGTGATGAAATGTATTGGATGAGAAAAGTATAGCAACTGACCTGAAATATAATGGCTTGAACCCATGCAATGTGTTGCAGCTCTCATTTCAAAGTGTGGCTGTTCACAGATTCTCTAAATTGTTTCCAGGAATACACTACCGATCTCTGTCAGTAAGTGCACAGTCTCCAAGAACAATAGATTTATCTCCTAGTAAGTGCAGCATATAATGACAGTAGAAAAGGAACAGTCCCATCTCTCTAAATTTATATTCCCAAGGACACATGGGGATTTTTCCTTGCCTTAGAAACGTGGCTGACATCAAGAGTGGGGTTAAATAAGCGGATACCAGTATTTCTGAAGGCACAAAAAGTAGATTAAAAGAAATGGAAACTGGCCCAGTTACTTAGCCTGATCCGTTGTTACAGATATTGCTAACTAGGGTAGGCACCACTGATAAACTTCCGCAAACCTGACCTTTGTGCAGTAAGCCATTCATATGATACCTCAATCTATTGATCAAAAATGGCAGTGGCACACGGGGAAATTACTCCCCCCTCGACAAATCTTTGTTACTGTGGGCGACTAATCTCCCCGCAATGACATCCCACCAGCAAGAATGTAAATCGCCAGTGGGATTGGCATACGCGACGCTACGATTTCCTGAAGTCGCATGAAGTTGCTTCTCAAGGAAACATCAGGTGACTTCGGGAAATTGTAGCGACTAATCTCCACGTGTGCCACTGCCCTAAAGGAAAACTATACCCCCAAACAATGTAGGTCAAACAAGGTAGGTAAAAATATATTGCATAAACAAGGTATGGCCACCTTAGGGATCCTATCTGCTGTGCCATTTTTTTATATTGAAACTTTATTAACAACAATGATTGTAGTTTAACTTGACTTTTACTGTTGCTTCCATGAAAAAACAGACATAAATAATAGACATAAATAATCTATAAATGTTTGCAACATGTTTTCTCTCTTTGGTGTTACTGGATCTTTAATATACAAAATGCTTAATGCTATGTAATCCTCATTTATTAAAGGAAAACTATACAGAATGAAATAGTTTAAATCAGCGTTTTTCAACCACTGTTCCTGGTGTGCCGTAGGCAGGGCACCAATGTACTAGGGGGGCACTACTCTTGGCACCAATGTACTAGGGGGGCACTGCTGCTGGGCACCAATGTACTAGGGGGGCACTGCTCTTGGCACCAATGTACTAGGGGGGCACTGCTGCTGGGCACCAATGTACTAGGGGGGCACTGCTGCTGGGCACAGAGTTAAATTTTTTAACATTTTCTAATGGTGGTGTGCCTCGTGATTTTTTTCATGAAACAAGTGTGCCTTTGCCCAAAAAAGGTTGAAAAACACTGGTTTAAATAATGTTAAGTGACCTATTAAAGAATCTTGCCAAACTGAAATATATATATCAATCAGTAAATATTGCCCATTTACATCCTTTCCCTTGATCCATTATTTTGTGCTGGTCTGTGTGCTCCCTCAGAGATCACCTGACAGGAAATAATGCAGCTGTAACTGTAACAGGAAGTAGTGTGGGAGTAAAAGGCAGAACTCTGTCCATTAATTGGCTGATGGGACCTAGCATGTATGTGTGCCTTGGCTTGTTTGTGTGCTCTGTGAATCCTATGATTCTAGGAGGTGGCCCTTAAGTGGCAATTTTCTATTTAGGAGTACCCAATAGCACATACTATCTGTATTAAAAATGTATATTTATATGAAAAGGTTTTTACATATGAGCTTGTTTATGCAATATATTTTATAGAGAATTACATTGTTTGGGGGTATAGTTTTCTTTTAAATACCTCTGCTTGTGTGTAATTTGCTGGTACTGTATACTGTGAATAAATAATGACAATTAAAAAATCCATGAACATTGTGGAGGCAGATTTATCAACATAAATACAGATTGAAACAATCTGCCTAGGACAACTCACATTGACTTCTACATGACCTCAACAGATTTTAGATGGCTTATTTGTACATTTCTGGTTTTTACGGTTTTGCCGCATAATAAATAGCAAAAATGTAATTTTTTTACAACGAAAAATTGAGTTTTAGCGCAAACAAATCACAAATCTTGGGCAAAAGAACAAACATGCAAATATGAAAATGTATTAAAACTATATGTATTTTTGGAAGGGGCTTACCTGGTAAATATACTTTAATAAGCTGCTGAGTAGTATGAAAGCTACCAATAACAAAAAATGCAGTGGGGAGTGACAAGTGGGTGGTGGGGAGCGAGCAGCTTGGGGATAGTGCACAGGGCCCAAGGGGGAGGTATGTGACTAGGGCCCCCCACACTGTTGAGTCCTAGGCAAATGCCTATTCTGCCTACCCCTCGTTTTGACCCCACCCATTAATCACATAACTTGTGGGAAGTTTATTAAATTGCATAGCATTAACACATTTTATTTGAGAGTATTAACACAAGCACACAGGACATTCAGTCTCTGTGGATGAATGCAGGCATGAACATTGGCTCGTACCCACTTGCATTTATACCATTAGCTAACAGTGCTGCTGTAGTCCTTCAACCCATTTTATTAAATTAGATGCTGATGATCAGCCATTATTCTGACATTTATCTTTCAGTGTCAAGTTCATACTGCTGCCAAGGAAAGGCTAGCCTGCATAGAGCACATTCAGACATTTTTAACATTTGTCCTTTCCTCAAAAATGTTTATGGCAGTTGACTTCCAAAATAGTTCTGGAGTATAACAAGCTTTAAAAAAAAACAAAAACAAAAAAAACCAGTTGGCTTCAGCATGGTAGAGGATGTTAGATGAAGAGGTTAGATTTAATTTTAGGCACGCTGCCCAGGGCACTTTTAATAGTACATAGAGTTATTCCAGTTAGTTCAAGGTTTTAAATTACTTATGCAATGTTTGCTGTTAGTTATAGTCACAAGTAGCAGAAAATAATGATTTAATAACTCATGTTTTCTTACATTTGATCATAAATTTGGTTGCAAGTGATTTATTTCCTTTGACATATATTTACCCACTAGAGAAATGTGTTTTTCTAACTAAAGGCTAACTTCAACTAAGTTGCTTTTGCAAAAGGACATCTGTAACATTTGCAGACAGATAAATAGATATGTGAAAGTGGTTATATTCCAATGTCATATATGACACCTTTACCTTCCCAAACCTCCTGCACACTGCAGTATTTAGATTTCATTGCAGGCGTGGGACAAGCAGAAGCTCCTTTTAGGTTGAAGGATCCATGTTATCAATATCATCAGCCTATGGAAACCTAACAACCCTCTACATGCCTAGAATGAAGGCTGCATTTACAAGCAGAATTTAAAATAAATACCAGTACAGGTACCAGTACCAGTTCTGGATAATAGATCCTATGATCTATTATACAGAATGCTTGGGACCTTGGGTTTTCCAGATAAGGGATCTTTCTGTAGTTTGGATCTCCATATTTTAAATATACTAAAAAATAATTTAAACATGAATTAAACCCAAAAGAATTATTTTGCTACCAATAAGGATTCAAAATATCTTAGTTGAGATCAAGTACAATGTACTGTTTTATTATTACAGAGAAAAAGGAAATAAGTTTTAAAATGTTTTAGTTATTTGATTTAAATAGAGTCTATGGGAGATGACCTTCCTGTAATTCTGAACTTTCTGGATAACTGGTTTCCCGTTAATGGATGCCATACCTGTACCAAGTACAGTGTTTTTGAAGGATACTTGTACAGATGATCATGATCAGCCCCTCAAAAAGGTCACACACAGAAATGTTTCACAGAACCCACCATGTGAACCCACAATTTAATTGCACAGGGGTCAAATACTGATTTTTGTTTTGTTTGGTGGTGGTGGCACTTAGCAGTGAAAATGAAATAAGCCCAGAGTCTTCTAAATAAGTTTTGTGCATTTTTTCAGAGTCATGTCATTGACATTCCTCCTTCATTTCTGGTTAGGTGTGGGGTTGTAAAATATATTTTGGTATTAATATGACTACTAGCTTTTGAAAGGGCATTCCAAATGTGATGGAACTTTAACTCTAGCAACACACTCTGGGGTCTTTTGTCAGTAGTAGAACCCCCCCCCCCCCCAGTAAAATATGTGCCAGTTTGGAAGGATCCAGGTGGGGTTTGGAAGTGTCTGAGCTGTTCTGCTACAGTAGAGCTACAAACATTAAATGCAGTGAAGTAAATACTAGGGGAGACGGCAGGGGGGTGCAACTGCACCAGAGTGCAAGCTTTATGTTACTAATTCATTGTGACTGAAAAAAGTAAAAACTTTTCTGAACCACAGCACCCACATGCCACAAATTGTATAAAGAGTCTTAATGGACTGTTTACAAAGCAATGTGTGTGTTGCAAGATCTGCATCACAAGAGTCTAAGTTACTTCCGATATTTTCATGCTGCAAAATGTCATTATTATCATGCTGGTGCATACCAGTTACTCCATACTAGGACACTGTGGAATTTTGTGTTACATGTCTACAAACCTCACCAACATTAAATATCCTTTCTCAATTTTAGAGCTACGACACATGACGTTTTTATTTCTGCTACTTGCACAATTTATGCCACTAGTAGTAGGTGGCAGGGAGAAAGTGGCAGTTATTGATCACGCGCAATTACCCTGATTTTAACGTTTTCTTTCTTTATATTAGCTTTTTATTGTTATCATATATCCTTACTGAAAAAAGGGACCTGGAACTATTCATTGTAAACAACTGTTACTGTGGGGGTATTTCAAGTAGAAATTAACTTGTAGTATGACCTAGGCAATAGTATTATTATAATTATTACTTAATAATATTTAAACATTGAAAAACACCAGACAGGATTGTTTTGCCACCTATATGGATTCATGCAGTTCAAGCAACAGCTAGGATCAAGTACAAGTTACCGTTTATTACAAGGTGAAAGGGAATATTTATTTGAATAAAGGGATAGTTCACCTTCAGGTTAACTTTTAGTATGTTATGGAATGGCCTATTCTTAGTAACTTTTTCATTTATTAGAAACTATTCCTTTGTAAAACTACAATTTTATTGTTCCTTTTTATTTTTTATATTTCTATTTACTCTGCAGGACTTTATTTACATACATATATCCATATTGTAACCATACATTAGGGCTCGTATACGAAACCACACGCAAACAGACACAAGAATCAGCACCTTTACGTGCTATTAACAAGGTGCTTGCACTTTTACAAGGTCCTTTACCAACCCCAGTTCAGCCTTCTCTGATAAATTACCTGCAATTGCACATAAACTGCAAAGTATAGGATGTACAAACACAAGGGAATCAGAACATGCCTTGACAATGTGTTGCTTCCAGGTTCACTTTGCAGGTTGTGGCAACATAGTTAATTGATTTGCATTCAGTGAATCACATTCTAATGTCATTACAGGTGCCCTATGTTGTGATGCCATTTTCATACAAATGCAGTAAGAAACTGCAACGTGTATGCAACTTGTGATCATTGGGACATAAGGAAACACTTTTTTCCCCTCAGTTTAATCAGCAAAACATTTGTAACATTTCATTGTTATTTTAGTGTGTGTGGCAGAACCACTGAGGATATGAATAGTTTTTCCTGTTTTATTTAATATAAATTGAACTTTTCCATGCTTGCAGTATTTAAGACTTTTAGACAAATATCATGTAACAAAATATTTTCATGTAAATTCTACAAAGATATCCTGTGTCATTACTCTTAAGCCATGAAATTATTGCTTAGAGCATAAATCCTGACAGCTGTTTATATTACTGCTGTGATGTTTCATCCAGAAATGTACATCTTTGGCTAATGGAAGCATATGCTCCCTAGGCAGCCACTGATGCGAATGGCAGTTCAGTCAGACAGCAGTGACGTGCATTTTGTACTGAAAATACCAATTTAGGTTTCCATCCAAACTATAACTTTCTAAGGTTCAAGGGTAAGATGACTTACCAAAGTTTCTTGGTATCAGATTCTGGCATAGAAGGGTGTAGTTTTACACAATCCTTTTATGCTGATAAGTTTAATTTATAAGAAATACACATAGGAAACTATTATTCACCTCAGTGCAGGAACATGAGAGAGTGAGAAGAACAAACACAGAAACGGGAAACAGGGGTCTGAATGGAACCAGAACCAATAAGCAATCACTTGCATCACACACAAGAAATTGCTTACCAACATATAGCAGAGAAAGCCTGGGAACTGTAGTATTCTTTATATGACATATGTAACTTAAACAGGTAGTGGATCTATTATTCAGAATGTGTGGGACCTGTTGGTTTTCCAGATCAGGGGTCTTTCCATAATTTTGATCAACATACTTAGTCTGCTCAAAATCATTTTAACATTAAATAAACCCAATAGGATGGTAATGGCCCCAAATATGGATTCATGCAGCTTTGTTACTATCAAGTATAAGGTACTGTGTTATTATTACAGAGAAAAGGAAATCATTTTTAAAAATTAGAAGTTTTTGTTTCAAATGGGCACTATGGGACATAACTTTCACATAAATTAAAACTTTCTGGCTAATGGGGTTCTAGATAAGGGATCCCTTATATGTAATATAATTCTGTGACAAAGATTCAACACAGCAGGATTGGTGACAGGGAGTTTTCTACCGGCAGAAATATACCCAGGGAACAACTCATATTTTAGGAGGTGCAACACATTTACTTAATTTGCTAATCTACTTTTTGTATTTCGGCACGTGGCACATAAATGCACCCATCAGTAAATACATGTTTACAGGAACCTGCTTGTACCTTTTCCTGGATGGACCTCAAATGCTTACTTTAGGAACTTAGGGAGCACTACAACATCCAATGGGTTACCGATTAGCAGTGCTATTGGGTCACCAAGCTGCACAATACAACCGTATAAAGACATTCTGACCTGTTTTGTTCCAGTGCATTTTGTTGTATGAGTTACTGGAATATTTGCTCATCCTAAAAAAGACTTCCAAAAATAAGTATGTAAAGGCCTACATAGCTTACATCTAGACCTGTCTAAATATGGGTATGCAGTTGGCTACTATATTAAGAATATTAAGAATATATGAAATTCTTGGTCATGCTAGGTACAGAAAATGATCTGTCTTGTTTATGTTGGCATAGAATATTGTTACCGAATGTAAGTACCGTTTCAAAACAACCATAATAAATGTCGGCTTGGTTTGCACTGAGTAGAAATTAGCATGTCCCACTTAAAGCTGTTTTTTTCCTGTTCTTTCAGTTTAAACATTATGTCAGCAAATTGAGATTCAAAAGCTCAGTCTATAAGAAAAAACGACAGGAGCTGGCAGAACTTAGTGCTGAGAATGGCGTCTTGCAGAGGACAGAGGAGATCTTGAAACAACGACATGAGAATATACAGCAACAGCTGGTAATGACAAACTCTGTGCCTTAAATAATCATCTGTTTACTCTCAAGGAATGGAGTGCAGATGTGTCTCTCTGGGGAAGCTACTGAATTTCTGTACATGAAAGCAGATCCATAAAAAAGGAAAAATGAAATGTCAGGCTTTATTATATATATATATATATATATATATACATATATATAATTAAAATGCTGAAGAACTTTCACTTACTAGTAATGGTAGTTAGTCTTTGGGATTACATATTATGTTCATTACATTAAGTCAGTGAGGAAAATACAGATGGAGTTTTCATGTTACTTCTTTCTATGGCAGCAAGGCACCACTTGGCTTTATTGTAGCCATGAAATTGTGTTATTTTAGAGAGATGGGATTAATAGTGAAATGGGCTCTTTGCAGTGTGATAAAAAGCCAAAGTGTTTTACATAGAAATTGGTTGTGCAGTAGCTTTTGGAGCGGATAAGACAAAGTACGGCACTCAAAAGTTGAAAAGAAGCCAAACACCTCTTAGAATACCGCACTGTACTACATGAAATTCCCAATCATATTAAGTGCTGTAAAACAACCTGCAATTTTATGCCCCTCTACACTATGTATTTAGGTTATTTTTCGGTTATTTGGTGCATAGTTTACAGCTGTTACCAAATTATTTTTCTATATCCTGATCCTCAAAATATAAAAATAAAATAAAGTGAGGTTAACAAAGCACTTCAGTTGGGTGACTTTAGAAAAGCATGCACAGGGTTCCAACTACAGGTATAGGACCAATTATCCAGAATGCTCAGGACCTGGGGTTTCCTGGATAAGGGGTCTTTCTGTAATTTGGATCTCCATACTGTAAGTCTATTAAAAAAGAATTTAAACATTAAATAACCCCAGTAGAAGTGTTCTGCCTCCAGTAAGGATTAATATCTTAGTTGGAATCAAGTAGAAGGTACTATTTCATTATTACAGAGAAAAAGGAAATGGGAGATGGCCTTCTCTTAATTCAGAACTGTCTGGATAACAGGTTTTCAGATAACTGATCCCATATCAGACTCCCAGAGGAACTCCCACTTTTAATTCTGCAGTGCAATATATATTTGAATACCTGCAATGTAACTCTTGGCTATAAGACAGAGCAGCAGTAGCTGCCAACCAGTCTGAGCTGCAGGCAAATATGAATAGTAACTGTGCTAGGTTTAGAAATCCCATAAATGGAACATCCTTTAATATTTCTTGAGATTAGAAACTTTGAAAAGGGCTGTGGCTATTTTCTTGAGACTGCAGTTTTTTTATTTTTGTATAGAAAAAGATGGTTTATTATTAAAGGAACAGTAACACCAAAAAATGAAAGTGTATAAAAGTAATTACAATATAATGTACTGTTGCCCTGTATTGCTACAACTGGTGTGTTTGCCTTAGAAAGACTACTATAGTTTATATAAGTAAGCTGGTGTAGCCATGGGGGCAGCCATTCAAAGGGGAAAAGGCACAGGTTACTTAGCAAATAACAGATAAACCCCCATTATATGGGGCTTATCTACTAGTTATCTGCTATGTAACCTGTGCCTTTTCTCCTTTTTTCCAGCTTAAATGGCTGCCCCCATGGCTAAACAGCAGCTTATATATACAGTAGCTTTTCTGTAGCAAAAACACAATTTTTTTGCAGAGCAACAGCACATTATATTTTAATTACTTTAAAACACTTTAATTTTTTGATGTTACTGTTCCTTTAAGGTGACAATTCTTAATGATGTTGCTCCAAATGAAGTTTGCAAGACAGTCAGAAGTGATGAGCGGATTTGTCCCTCGTCGCTGAATAATTCGCAAATATTTCAAAAGATTCGCAAAATGGTGAAAAATTTGTGAAATGGCAAAAATGTTGTGCGGGTCATTCTTAGATGGCAAAAAAAAATCTCGCAAATCCACACCTGGCCATCACTATTAGTCAGAAGTTATTGCTTGGTAAAGCCAAACAAAATAAGCAGAAATTCTACAGTTTAATAACTTACAGCTTTTGTGTTTACCATTTTAAATTAGTTTTACTACCCAAATCTAGCAAACCTTTAACACCAAACTACACTGTTAGATTGAATACTATGATCTGTCCTTCCATCCATTTCATCTCTTTGGAAATTAGGGATTTGTTTCATTTCTCTTTTAGGTGGAAAAAAATCAAATTCAATGTAATTTACTTAACAAAAACTGGATTTCTGAATGTATTTTGTTTCTTGCAGCAAGCAATTGAACAGAAAAAAGGTATTCTTGGGTACAGTGACACGCAGGAGGAATTGGAGAGGGTGTCAGCGTTGAAGAGTGAAGTGGATGAAATGAAAGGAAGGACTCTGGATGACATTTCTGATATGGTGATTTTGCAATACATGAATATATGTGTTATATTTCCTACTTACACATGTGTTTTATGGCTAATAACTGCACCATAGAATCGAATGTTATGCTTCATACACACAAAGAGATAACATTACAGGAAACTAACATGTTTTTAGAAACGTGGCATCTCTGTATTTACCAGTTGTGTTAAAGGGGTGGTTCACTTTCAGGTTAACTTTTAGTATGTTATAGAATGGCCTATTCTTAGAGACTTTCCAATTGGTTTTCATTTATTAGTTTTTGAATTATTTGCCTTCCTCTTCTCATTCTTTCCAGCTTTCAAATAGGGGTCACTGATCCCAGCAGCTAAAACTCTTTTCCTCTGTGAGGCTACAATTTTATTGTTGTTGTTACTCTTTATTACTTACTTTTTTTATTTAGGCCCTCCTTTATTGATATTCTTGTCTCTCTTTCAAATGATTGCCTGGTTGCTAGTTTAAATTGGACCCTAGCAACCAAAAAGCCTGCTGAAGTTCCAAACTGGAGAGCTGCTGAACAAAAATCTAAATAATTAAATTACTGCAAATAGTAAAAAATGAAAATCATTTGCAAATTGTCTCAGAATATCTCTGTCTACAAAGTTAATTTAAAGCTCAACAACCCCTTCATTATTATTATTATTCCATTTCCAAGCATTTCAGGCTGCAACTAGCCCCCTGCTGGACTATACACCTCACTTGGTCATTGTAAAGAAAATATAGTAATATAATGGTAACGTGGCATGTGACTTGAGCTGATGGTCTGAAAACCAAAACTGCAAGCAGCCTCAGTAAATCTTTTATAGATGCTAGGCGAATATAAAGCAATAGGTAAATGATTAGACTTTCTGCAGTTAATATAAAATTGGACATATACAATGGTATAATACAAAAATTACAATTTACAACTGAGAACCCTTCAGCTATATAGTCAGCAGACGAAGACACAGTAAAAATGATCTGACTACAGCAAGACAAGCATAGATCGAGGAGACCTTGTTTCAGTAATAACTGCTTTAAGTTTCCTATTTATTTGTTTTCTGACAGGTAAAGAAATTGAATTCCAGGATAGCAGAGAAAAAGTCAGGACTGGCTCCAGTTATTAAAGAGTTGAGACCATTACGTCAGAGATGCCAGGTCTGTGAAAAGACTGTAAATACCCTCTAATAAGTATATAGTTACATGTTTGTTCTCAGAATGTATACAGGTATGGGATCCATTATCCAGAAAGTTCCGAATTACGGAAAGACCATCTCCCATAGACTGCATTATAAGCAAACAATTCTAATTTTATAATTACATAGTAAGTTAGGTTGACGTACGTCCATCACGTTCAACCATAATGCCTATATATAACCTGTCTAACTTCTAGTTTTTATATGATCCCCTTATATATTTATACATAGTTATCATGTCACCGCTTAAGCGCCTTTTCTCCAGTGTAAACAGACCCAACTTGGCCAGTCTTTCTTCATAACTGAGACTTTCCATACCCTTTACCAACTTAGTTGCCCTTCTCTGGACCCTCAATAACTCAATCATGTCCCGTTTTAGCACTGGAGACCAGAACTGAACAGCATACCGTATATACTCGAGTACAAGCCGATTTTTTCAGCACTAAAAATGTGCTCAAAAAGTAACCCTCGGCTTATACTCGAGTATACCTCCCTCCACTTATGTCCGTCCTGCCGATCTTGATCTGAAGATATAAGGCGCTCGCACCCAACCCCCCCGCCCCCGTGGCTGGAGGTGAGTGCATGCGCGTGCGACACAGACATACGTCCGTCCACGGGGGGGGTAAAAGTACCCTGCAGCCTGCTAGTCCTGCCGACTCTATTCATCTGAAGATGTGACATGTAACGCTTTCGCTGGCCGTCCTGCCGACTCTATTCATCTGAAGATGTGACATGTAACGTGCTCGCTGGCAGACAGGCAGCATAGACCAGGCAGTACCTACAATGTCTGAGGTGTGAACAGGTGAACAATGTGGTTGATTACAGCCTGAGTCTGAGGTGTGAACACTGCAGGGGGTAAACAATGCAGAAACTAAAAGGTGTGAATAGTACAGGGGATTACATTTTTAAACAATACAGGTGGATTACAGCCTGAATCTGAGGTGAGAACCATGCAGGGAGCCAGTTAATCTCAGTACTGATACCATTTAAAGCTTACTCAAAGGTAAGCCATCAAAGCAGCCAGACAGGTGGGGGGCCACACAGAGGAGGGACGCCAGTTGGACAGCCCTGCTCTACACGATTCTGATGTAGGGGAGATGCTTTTGCACAGCCGCAGTGTAGTAGCCGCAGAAATGTGATTGCAGCCATTTTATTTTCAGTTTTTTTTTTATTAAATTGAATTTGATGGCTGTGGCCTTGAGTGAAAGTAGACAAGATGTAGTAAAACCTTCTTTTTTATTTTTGGACTTTTACTATTATAGGTGACAGTTTTTTCTCATGTGAAAACAGTTCAGAAGTCCAGATTTTTTTTTTTACTTGGCTCTACTGGGGCCATATTTTATACTTTCAACAATTCTGCTGTAAAAAAAATTCTTGTAAATAAAACTATATTAAAAAATGCTTACGCAAATAGGACAAATAGGGTATTTGATTTGAAAACAATCTCACAGGTGGGGAAAAAGCACTAAAAAATCTTGAACTATTTTAAAAAAAAATTATTATTGCGAGAAAAGTTTGACCCGTGTTAAAAATACCATTTGTAGTCAAAATCAAGCAAAAACAAAACAAAGCATGAAAACCATGAATAAATGAATCATTTATGTTCAGTGACGTATGGCTAAGGATCTGATAGGTCGAGTCTCATTGGTTGAGTACTTTTGAATCTTCCTCTTTTAGAATCATATACTTGGAGTTGGAGCAGTCTATTTTGAGCAAAAATATGTTATACAAATATGCTATAGGCTTGTTTATTACAAAATCAGTTAAATGCTTTAATCAAATGGGGATTAATATTTTGTAAAAATCACTGCCTGTACACAGGTCAAAACCTCCTCTCAGAGCAAAATTTTCAGTCTAGGTTAAAGGAGTAAAGCTGCAGAATGCAAAAATTTGTATTTCTTTTAACCAGCCTTCTGTTTGAAACAAACCTCTGCTTGTTTTTCATTAGGAACTGACTCAAGAACACGATGACAAGAAAGCTCAATATGACAGCTGTGCTGCCGGCCTAGAGAGTAACCGATCAAAATCAGAGCAGGTATAAACTAGGCAAAATGAATCATTTTTCACTGGGGCAAATTCTTAGCATTCAAGTTAGCCTTATCATTTTCAAAAATTCTGAAGTGATAGTACAGCCTCTTATTTTGTGATGAATAGGAAAATATACTTTACTGGTAGACATTATCCTTCATTTATTTTCTTTATGTGAACTGTAAAGCAAAAGACAATGCTCTGTGTTAATTCATATAAGCAAGAGCTAACACATTGCAAAAACATTAATTTAATGCTAGGAATCAAGAGAGAGGGAGCAAGATGTCCTTTTGCCAAGTTGCTTACAGTCAACCCAGTGAATGGAAAGATAGATAATGGGTGCAATAGATTACAATACTGGGGGGAATTAATCAACATGTTCAAACTGTTTTCTGCTTAACAGACATGGAATGCATTAGGATGTAAAAGGAGTTTGTTCATGCTTAGGAAAAATAAAGGTCAGCCAATAGAGGGATGGTATGGCCAAGATAGATAGGATGAATATATATACACAAGGGTTTTAGTAGCCATAGGGTTAAGGGGGATCTGTTTGTATATGAAGTAGATAAGAATAGAAAAAGATGAGGAACATGAATTAGAGTAGCTCTGTTTAGTCTGTAGGGATGAGAATTTCAGATGTAATCCATTTTCATCAATCATCTACAGTGTCTTGAGAAGAATTTGGTTTATCAGTTTAGATGCTGAATATATTGATGCTGGCATTGACTGAGTTGTTATTATTTAGGTGCACTGTGGTAGTTTTTTGTTTTCGATTTTACGAGAATGCTTTTATAACAGAACATACGTTATAAAGTCAGATAAATCAGAAGGGCGACTTTTAATCTTGGGAAGTAGAACAGTAGTTATTCTTTCATCCCTGCAGTATTCACTTACATTTAAACTGGTCAATATTCACCCAGGGGTGCTAGCAAAGTGCATTTTCACTTTGTAAATAGCTTTTGAAGATTGAATTTGAGAAATGGAAAAACTGATTAATTACTATTTTGATACTCACAGTAAACATTAAAGTAGACTTGGGTATTTTTAAATTTAACATGTTTACCTTTCTACAATAGTGAAACATCATATATTTGATACAAATTTCAAGTTTTTTTCCCCTCCATAATAAAGGAAGTTCGAGGACTTAGGGAAGAGTGCAGCCAATTAGAGAGTCAGTATCATCTCATCAACTTGATGAAGAAGGTAAGGCTTGTGTGGCTCTCTTTGTCTTAACTTGAGACCTTTTATTTATTATATGCTCTCATATTCTTTCCCTTTCCTCCTTAGAGTGTTGAAGTACAGATACAACGAGCAGCAGATGAAATGAAAGCTTATGTTTCTCCTGACCCACAGGATCGCAGAAAAGCTATCAGGTACCCAGGGTTAGATTCCAGTCTAGGCTTATCCTCCACCAATATTTGCTAAGTAGAGAGACTGCCAAGACCAAAGCATTGGTTTCACAGACTTAATGCTTGTGGCATTTAAGGAGAGAGACTGCCCAGAGGCATAAGACCACCATTAATAGGGTTGGAAGTGGAAGAGCTACAAACAAATACAAGTTTGGCCGTTCTTCCTGCCAAATAACCTCAAGCTAAGTAAAATAGACAAGTACAATGGAAGCACGACTGATCTGGCCAAATTAGCTACAAGCATACAAAAGGGAGGGGGTTGATCAATGCACCTTCCCGGCCCCCTGTTTCATAAGTATTTGAGAATCTATGCAAGTGCTTGTATTTTCAAAAACAGTTATTATCATAAAATTGTCAAGCCGCCATACCACGTCAAGGTAAAACCCCATGTGGTTATCTTAACTATTTACCTCTGGTCATGTAAATGATGTATAGTCTCTGGAAAGCATTGCGAAATATGTTGGCGCTACATGAATAAAGGATAATAATGTGGGCACTGGCACCCTAGGGTTATTTGCATTCATTTTTCATTTATCATGTTTAGTTTTTTTTATTTAGTTTGGAATTTCTACAGCTATCTGATTGCTAGGGTCTAATTAAACCTAGCAACCAGTCAGTGGCTTGAATAAGAGACTGGAGGATGAAAAGAAAGATAAGTTATTAAAAGTAACAATAGAATTGTAGCCTTACAGAGCAATAGATTTTTTGGCTGCCAGGGACAGTGATCTCCATTTGAAAACTAGAAAAGACAGAAGGGGAGGGGGGGAGGGGAAAAAATCTAAAACTTATAAATACACAATGGTAACATTTTTAAGAATAGGACATTCTATAACACCAAAAGTTAACTTTTATAAATAAAAACAATCTGTTTCATATATCTATTGTTTGGCAAAAAATAAGTGACATGAGAACATTTTGTTTCAAAGTTGATATAATCTCTTCAGTGACTTCACATTTTCCATGATAAAAAGGCATCTCTCATGTTGGTACTGACAAAATGTGAACTGTGTATTTTGTTATCTAAATTTAGTACATTTTAGAATCTATGAAGCATTCTTTCCGAGGTCAGAATTATAAATAGTAGTAAAAGAAATCTAAATAACACCATAGCGCATTGTCCTAGCCTGTCCTAGCTTTGTGCTCTCTTATCTAATTTTCGATTCTGGTATCTAAAGGCAAGTAATCAGCGAGCTGTGTATATGCATTTGTCAAGTAACACCTCTGTGCTGCTCCAAACTTCCATACAGGGTTAATTGTTTGAGCTACTGAAACAGCAGTATCATACTCTCTGGCACTAAACCTTCCACTAAAATTACTCTCAGTCTCACTCTCAGGGTTGTAACTATAGAGGAAGCAGAATCCTGCGCATATGGGGGTGCAGGAGGTATAAGGGACCCAGTGGGGACTGGCTGACCAGCACTTTAATGTATATCTTAATTAAACTATCTTGTTCCCAAAGTTTATGGTGAGGTGCCTTAATTTATTTTGCTGTGGGGTCCAGTGTTCTGACTTTTTGTTTTCTCATCAGTGAGGTGTTGTCACTCTTACTAGTGCTTAAAGGGGATTTTCATCAAATCTTTTTCTATAATGAAGGAAAATGTAATTCTACACAACTTTCCAAATATATAATTACAAAAAAAGTGTGAAAAGGTAAAAGGAAAATCGGTGGCATACCTCTTTAAGGTTCCTTGTTCGGCCATAGAATAAAACAGAGGATGGGAGCCATGATCCTTCCCTCATTCCACCATTCTGCAGAACTGCAGATGTTTTCATGGTCACGTAGTCCCAATGATTAGCTTTAATATCTACAAAATCACACACTAATAGGAAGCCTGGTATAAATTTGTCATATTAGCTTGTAGTGTTATGTATGCTAACAAATGGGTGTTTCGCCTATTGTTTACCATATTAAAGGGTTTGTTCACCTTCAATGTCTAAATCTTATTAAACCACCAACAATGCTGTCAGTGTGTCAGAAAATCAATTTTCCTTAAAAAGAAAAAGGCCACTGAAAAGGCTACTTTTTATACCTGTTAAATCAGTCCTTCTCCTGCCTCTCTGATAAGTGGCCTGTTTTGAACCTGAGACACTTCCTATATGCTTACATCATTACATTCAGGCTTTGCCCTTACTTTTTTCCTACTGTACCAATTTATTGGTTGCTTGTGTACTTACCAGTTGCATAAATTAAAAGGTCATTGGATAATGACATAGGCAAACAGACTTGGCATATCACAGATATTAATGTTATGTTAGATTTGCAGCACTCTGTCACAGGCACAGGAAGCAGTGTCAGACTGACAGGAGACACAGCCAATAGGAGTTAAGTTTGCTGCCAATACTATATGTGACATCATGTAAGGAATTAAAAAAGCAGCTGCATGGTTTATAGGGGTCACTGACCCCCCCCAGCACAGGGTCTGTGTAGAAATAAAGAATCAGCAGAGGGATGATTCTGAGGTGCATATCTCTTTAGCAGCACATTTTTTTAACTATAGGGCAAAAATTGTTCTATTAATGTGAACTGTTAGATTTGTGAATGTTGCACAAAGATGAAGAACCAGTGTCGGACTGGCCCACCAGGATACAAGGAAAATTCCCAGTGGGCCCAGGAGTGAAGGGGCCCTCTTGCTCACCCAACCATCTGCTTTGTATGCCTATACCATGGCCATTACTCAATTCTATATGAGAAGAAACAGAAGAAATGGGGGAAAGGTAATAGATATTAGTATGTAAAAAGAGTGATTAAAGAAAGTGAGCAAACAGAGAAGGGAAGAGTGGGCTAAAGGTCTAAGGTTTTCTGGTGGGCCCTTGGCACCCCAGTTTGACACTGTGAACAACCCCTTTTAGGGAAATAATGTATTGCACAACTCTGAGTAACTTTACTACAGCATTCCTTTTCTGTATCTTATAGGGAACAGTATTCAAGAAATATCTTAGAGCAAGAAAATCTTGGAAAGGTAAGAAAGTTCTTGTGCATAGCCTTAGCTATATCATCACTGGAAAATTTGTAGACAAAATTAATGTTTTTTCTTGAATAATGGAAATGATTTGCTAAAAGAGGATTTAGGGGAGAAAAATTATACATTTGTTTGCCAGGTAATCTGGTGAGAACAGTAAGCTACCGTTTTCATATCCTTTGTAAAGGATGCTGGATATGTGAGTTCCCTGAATGTGGACTAAACATACTTCATTCATGGGTAACCAGTGTGTACTATTGAATACAGTATTGTGTGGACCATTGATTTTTGATCATTGACTGAAACAGGGCAGATGTGTAGAATATCAGGGACTCAGGCTGAAAAACCAGAACAGGTGTTGCAATTACTTAGTCATGACCTTTGATAAAGTGGCAAGAGTGGGAGTCAGCTGACTGACCAGAAAGTGAGGACAAGCTGGTTCAAATAGGAAACCCAAGGAGAGAAAAAAAACTATAAGTGAAATATCTAAATTCACTGACAGGGGTTACACTAAGGGGGATATTTACTAAGAATCAGATTTTTATTTTTTTTTTCACAATTTTTTCAAATTTTTGTTTGTTTTTGCACTAAAATTCAAATTTTGGTCATTGAAAAAACACATTTTTCATGATTCATTAAACGTATAAACCACAAAAAACATTAATACAAAACTACTCTATCTTAAAACTGTCTAGGTCATGTAGAAATCAATGGGAGCGGTAAGGATCAAATCCTGCCTTATGAGCAAAATGTGTTGTCTGTAGCCCAAAGCCACCCAACCCCGTGGGTTCAACAGATATCAGGCCAGCCCATCCTGAATAATGTTCTGTAGGGGTGGAAACTGCTTCTGCTGGGAAATGCTAATATCTAATATATCACATTGTAACTGTAAGAGTTAGTAATCAGCGTAGTTGAACTGCTACAGAGAAACAGGGAAGAGAATGAAAAATGAAATTCTTTTTCAAATATGTACATTATTAAAAATAGAAATCAATTAAAGCCAACTCATTATTTGTGGTATATTATTTGAAAACAATATGTTTTGCTGAGGTAAAATGTTCCTTTAAGCTACTGCTTTTGCAAACTTT
Source organism: Xenopus tropicalis (assembly GCF_000004195.4). Lineage (NCBI taxonomy): Eukaryota > Metazoa > Chordata > Amphibia > Anura > Pipidae > Xenopus > Xenopus tropicalis. Next base: position 162,612,246 of record NC_030677.2, read on the forward strand.
TATCCATGCCATATTTATTATAGTAGGGTGATGGGAGTTGTACCTTATCAGCAGCTGGAGAAACAGGAACATTTCCTGGGTTAGAACATGTGCTTATGCCAGAGAACAATACATGTAATGGCTTTTAACCCTTTTACTGCCAGCCATTTTGGTAAAAGCGGAACTTGTATTGCCAGACAGTTTTTGAACATTTTGCACTGTTTCACTTTAGGGGCCTTTCCTCGGGGGGACTTTTAGTTTACCCAGGAAAACAATATATCGTTTTTTTCAGAACAACCTAAGCTTTCAAAATATGGTAGAATTTTTGTGTAATTCCAATTCTGTAACAAGATATAGGTTTCTAAATGTCTAAAAATGCAAAAAAAAATCAAATTTTCCATAATATAATCACACATACTAGAAACAAAAATTATTTTATGCACGAATATACAACTGATTTGGAAAGTCCCATGTCTCCTGAACGTGCCAATACCAAATATATATAGTTTTATGGAGATTTCTCACTTGTATAGGTCAAAAACTCCCAGCAGTACACTACCAAATTTCCAAAGCACTGCTCCAGAAAGCTGCATACTTTGGATTTCAAGGTCAAAAATTCCACTAACAGACTGTCTGTCTACTCCAAACTATCAAGTTGCAATGCTTTCCTAAAGTTATTGGTTTTTATCAAAATTTGTGATTTTTTAAAAAAATCGCTTCAAAGCTTCCAGTCTATAGTATCTTATCTCCTACAGGTCATAAAGTAACCAAATAAAACACCCTAAATATGAATTCCTGGGGTCCACTGAACAGTTTGATGCCCAATATGTATAGGTTTACCTAAGTATGTGGCATGTAGGGGCCCCAATGTGAACATACCCCCATATATACTGTCATTTCTGTCATTTCAGCTCCTGCAAAATCAACACATTTACATCATTATATGTGGGATAAAGCTACAAAAAAGTACGCTCACCCCAGAAAGTCATATATTTTTGGAAAGTAAACATTCCCCCGAATCTAAAATGGGTACCCATGTCTTTCTACTCCAAAGTACCAAGCCACACAGCTTTTCTAAAGTTAGCAATTTTGATGACATTTCCAAAAATCCCCTCAAAGCTTCCACTTTGCAGCATCTTATCTCCCACATAGCATTAGGTACCAAGATAAAACACCCTAAATTTGAACGCCAGGGGTCCACTGAACAGTTTGATGCCCAATATGTATAGGTTTACCTAAGTATGTGGCATGTAGGGGCCCCAATGTGAACATACCCCCATATATACTGTCATTTCTGTCATTTCAGCTCCTGCAAAATCAACACATTTACATCATTATATGTGGGATAATGCTACAAAAAAGTACGCTCACCCCAGAAAGTCATATATTTTTGGAAAGTAAACATTCCCCCGAATCTAAAATGGGTACCCATGTCTTTCTACTCCAAAGTACCAAGCCACACAGCTTTTCTAAAGTTAGCAATTTTGATGACATTTCCAAAAATCCCCTCAAAGCTTCCACTTTGCAGCATCTTATCTCCCACATAGCATTAGGTACCAAGATAAAACACCCTAAATTTGAACGCCAGGGGTCCACTGAACAGTTTGATGCCCAATATGTATAGGTTTACCTAAGTATGTGGCATGTAGGGGCCCCAATGTGAACATACCCCCATATATACTGTCATTTCTGTCATTTCAGCTCCTGCAAAATCAACACATTTACATCATTATATGTGGGATAAAGCTACAAAAAAGTACGCTCACCCCAGAAAGTCATATATTTTTGGAAAGTAAACATTCCCCCGAATCTAAAATGGGTACCCATGTCTTTCTACTCCAAAGTACCAAGCCACACAGCTTTTCTAAAGTTAGCAATTTTGATGACATTTCCAAAAATCCCCTCAAAGCTTCCACTTTGCAGCATCTTATCTCCCACATAGCATTAGGTACCAAGATAAAACACCCTAAATTTGAACGCCAGGGGTCCACTGAACAGTTTGATGCCCAATATGTATAGGTTTACCTAAGTATGTGGCATGTAGGGGCCCCAATGTGAACATACCCCCATATATACTGTCATTTCTGTCATTTCAGCTCCTGCAAAATCAACACATTTACATCATTATATGTGGGATAATGCTACAAAAAAGTACGCTCACCCCAGAAAGTCATATATTTTTGGAAAGTAAACATTCCCCCGAATCTAAAATAGGTACCCATGTCTTTCTACTCCAAAGTACCAAGCCACACAGCTTTTCTAAAGTTAGCAATTTTGATGACATTTCCAAAAATCCCCTCAAAGCTTCCACTTTGCAGCATCTTATCTCCCACATAGCATTAGGTACCAAGATAAAACACCCTAAATTTGAACACCAGGGGTCCACTGAACAGTTTGATGCCCAATATGTATAGGTTTACCTAAGTATGTGGCATGTAGGGGCCCCAATGTGAACATACCCCCATATATACTGTCATTTCTGTCATTTCAGCTCCTGCAAAATCAACACATTTACATCATTATATGTGGGATAAAGCTACAAAAAAGTACGCTCACCCCTGAAAGTCATATATTTTTGGAAAGTACACATTCCCCCGAATCTAAAATGGGTACCCATGTCTTTCTACTCCAAAGTACCAAGCCACACAGCTTTTCTAAAGTTAGCAATTTTGATGACATTTCCAAAAATCCCCTCAAAGCTTCCACTTTGCAGCATCTTATCTCCCACATAGCATTAGGTACCAAGATAAAACACCCTAAATTTGAACGCCAGGGGTCCACTGAACAGTTTGATGCCCAATATGTATAGGTTTACCTAAGTATGTGGCATGTAGGGGCCCCAATGGGAACATACCCCCATATATACTGTAATTTCTGTCATTTCAGCTCCTGCAAAATCAACACATTTACATCATTATATGTGGGATAAAGCTACAAAAAAGTACGCTCACCCCTGAAAGTCATATATTTTTGGAAAGTACACATTCCCCCGAATCTAAAATGGGTACCCATGTCTTTCTACTCCAAAGTACCAAGCCACACAGCTTTTCTAAAGTTAGCAATTTTGATGACATTTCCAAAAATCCCCTCAAAGCTTCCAATTTGCAGCATCTTATCTCCCACATAGCATTAGGTACCAAGATAAAACACCCTAAATTTGAACGCCAGGGGTCCACTGAACAGTTTGATGCCCAATATGTATAGGTTTACCTAAGTAAAGAGTCCTTTCTACACCAAAGTACCAATCTGCAGAGCTTTCCTAAAGTTATTGGTTTTTATGACATTTCAGAAAATCGCCTAAAAATGTTGCAATTTGCCGCATTTATCTCACACAATTTCTTGCGTACAAAGGCAAATCACCCCAAATAGGAACACCTATGGTCTACTGAACAGTTTGATGCCCAATATGCATAGATATACCAAAGTCTGCGGTATGTACTGAACCCTAAATGAAAATAGCGCATAAAGATTTCTCGCCTGCCAACTCAGCTTTTGCACACAGAGCCCCCTGTCAGTGTATTATGTGCCAAAACTTTCCCTAACTATACAGTGACCCCCACAAAACCATATATTTTTGGAAAGTACACATTCTGACAAAACCAACAAGGGTAAAGAGTCCTTTCTACACCAAAGTACCAATCTGCAGAGCTTTCCTAAAGTTATTGGTTTTTATGACATTTCAGAAAATCGCTTAAAAAAATGTTGCAATTTGCCGCATTTATCTCACACAATTTCTTGCGTACAAAGGCAAATCACCCCAAATAGGAACACCAGAGGCCTACTGAACAGTTTGATGCCCAATATGCATAGATATACCTAAGTCTGCGGTATTTACTGAACCCAAAATGAAAATAGCGCATAAGGATTTCTCGCCTGCCAGCTCAGCTTTTGCACACAGAGCCCCCTGTCAGTGTATTATGTGCCAAAACTTTCCCTAACTATACAGTGACCCCCACAAAACGATATATTTTTGGAAAGTACACATTCTGACAAATCCAACAAGGGTAAAGAGTCCTTTCTACACCAAAGTACCAATCTGCAGAGCTTTCCTAAAGTTATTGGTTTTTATGACATTTCAGAAAATCGCCTAAAAATGTTGCAATTTGCCGCATTTATCTCACACAATTTCTTGCGTACAAAGGCAAGTCACCCCAAAAAGGAACACCTAAGGCCTACTGAACAGTTTGATGCCCAATATGCATAGATATACCAAAGTCTGCGGTATGTACTGAACCCAAAATGAAAATAGCGCATAAGGATTTCTCGCCTGCCAGCTCAGCTTTTGCACACAGAGCTTCCTGGAGAGTCCTGCGACCCGATCGATCGCAGGACCCTCATGACAGCCCCCCTGGCACATTGCCCAGGGGGGCTGTCATTGTTAGAAGCTCTCTGCAGCGGCGGCATGTGCTTAAATGCCAACGACGTATGGGACACGTCGTTGGCGTTTAAGCCCTTTTACTGCCAGCACGTATGAGATACGTGCTTGGCAGTAAAAGAGTTAAAGGCTGTAGACCATAACATTAGATGGCAATACAAGTATGAAATCTGGTATGAGGAAATCCATTCAAGAAAGTTCCAAATTACAGGAAGGTCATCCCCTATAGACTACATTATAAGCAAATAATTCAAATTTGTAAAAATGATTTTTTTTAAAGGAGACATATACCATAATTTTTCAGTTTATCTTAAATTGCAGCTAACACTCTAAAATTGAATAAAATAAAGTGTATTTTATACCTACTGTTGAAGAAGGCTGTGTAATCCCTGCACATATGCTAAAGCCCCTCCCTTTCACAGGGCTTTCGGCTGGAAAATAGTCTGTCTGTAGTTTGGGCCGCCGGCCCTGGCTTCTTTCCTATACAGACGCTGCAGCCAATGAGAGAGGAGTGGGCGTGAGACGTGGGCGGCGCCTTTGATGACGTCATTTCCCCGCCCACGTCAGTCACGCTGGGGTCCTTCTCAGTGCTGCTCCCGGCTGGCCCTGCTCTCCTGACTAGCAGCTCAGTTGAAGGAAGATTCGCTGCTTCTGTGACATGCTGGAATGTAAGGCACCTTGATTCTCTTTCTTAAAAAAAAAATTATTTACCAAATCAAAAAAAACGTTATTTACAATGAAGGAGTCAGATCTGTTTATTCATTAGACTGTACCTAATGATAAATGATGTGTGTTATTTGCTTGTAACTCCCTGCATCCATGTTAGGTTCCAATTATATATAGTTACAACTCCCTGCACCCAATCCTACAGTGTCCCTGCCCATCAGTATTACGTTCTGCAATAGCTATGAGGTTTTTTTTTTACATGCAACTCCCTGCAACTTGTACTTTGACACCTAAACTGGCCGTTTTTTGGTATTTTCTCCTGCAACAACTCCCTGCAACTTGTACTTTGATACCTAAACTGGCCGTTTTTTGGTATTTTCTCCTGCAACAACTCCCTGCAACTTGTACTTTGACACCTAAACTGGCCGTTTTTTGGTATTTTCTCCTGCAACAACTCCCTGCAACTTGTACTTTGATACCTAAACTGGCCGTTTTTTGGTATTTTCTCCTGCAACAACTCCCTGCAACTTGTACTTTGACACCTAAACTGGCCGTTTTTTGGTATTTTCTCCTGCAACAACTCCCTGCAACTTGTACTTTGATACCTAAACTGGCCGTTTTTTGGTATTTTCCCCTGCAACAACTCCCTGCAACTTGTACTTTGACACCTAAACTGGCCGTTTTTTGGTATTTTCCCCTGCAACAACTCCCTGCAACTTGTACTTTGATACCTAAACTGGGTTTTTTTTTGGTATTTTCCCCTGCAACAACTCCCTGCAACTTGTACTTTGACACCTAAACTGGCCGTTTTTTGGTATTTTCTCCTGCAACAACTCCCTGCAACTTGTACTTTGACACCTAAACTGGCCGTTTTTTGGTATTTTCTCCTGCAACAACTCCCTGCAACTTGTACTTTGATACCTAAACTGGCCGTTTTTTGGTATTTTCCCCTGCAACAACTCCCTGCAACTTGTACTTTGACACCTAAACTGGCCGTTTTTTGGTATTTTCCCCTGCAACAACTCCCTGCAACTTGTACTTTGACACCTAAACTGGCCGTTTTTTGGTATTTTCTCCTGCAACAACTCCCTGCAACTTGTACTTTGATACCTAAACTGGCCGTTTTTTGGTATTTTCCCCTGCAACAACTCCCTGCAACTTGTACTTTGACACCTAAACTGGGTTTTTTTTTTTGTATTTTCCCCTGCAACAACTCCCTGCAACTTGTACTTTGACACCTAAACTGGCTGTTTTTTGGTATTTTCCCCTGCAACAACTCCCTGCAACTTCTACTTTGATACCTAAACTGGCCGTTTTTTGGTATTTTCCCCTGCAACAACTCCCTGCAACTTGTACTTTGACACCTAAACTGGCCGTTTTTTTGTATTTTCCCCTGCAACAACTCCCTGCAACTTGTACTTTGACACCTAAACTGGCCGTTTTTTTGTATTTTCCCCTGCAACAACTCCCTGCAACTTGTACTTTGACACCTAAACTGGCCGTTTTTTGGTATTTTCCCCTGCAACAACTCCCTGCAACTTGTACTTTGATACCTAAACTGGGTTTTTTTTTGGTATTTTCCCCTGCAACAACTCCCTGCAACTTGTACTTTGACACCTAAACTGGCCGTTTTTTGGTATTTTCTCCTGCAACAACTCCCTGCAACTTGTACTTTGACACCTAAACTGGCCGTTTTTTGGTATTTTCTCCTGCAACAACTCCCTGCAACTTGTACTTTGATACCTAAACTGGCCGTTTTTTGGTATTTTCCCCTGCAACAACTCCCTGCAACTTGTACTTTGACACCTAAACTGGCCGTTTTTTGGTATTTTCCCCTGCAACAACTCCCTGCAACTTGTACTTTGACACCTAAACTGGCCGTTTTTTGGTATTTTCTCCTGCAACAACTCCCTGCAACTTGTACTTTGATACCTAAACTGGCCGTTTTTTGGTATTTTCCCCTGCAACAACTCCCTGCAACTTGTACTTTGACACCTAAACTGGGTTTTTTTTTTTGTATTTTCCCCTGCAACAACTCCCTGCAACTTGTACTTTGACACCTAAACTGGCTGTTTTTTGGTATTTTCCCCTGCAACAACTCCCTGCAACTTCTACTTTGATACCTAAACTGGCCGTTTTTTGGTATTTTCCCCTGCAACAACTCCCTGCAACTTGTACTTTGACACCTAAACTGGCCGTTTTTTTGTATTTTCCCCTGCAACAACTCCCTGCAACTTGTACTTTGACACCTAAACTGGCCGTTTTTTTGTATTTTCCCCTGCAACAACTCCCTGCAACTTGTACTTTGACACCTAAACTGGCCGTTTTTTGGTATTTTCCCCTGCAACAACTCCCTGCAACTTGTACTTTGATACCTAAACTGGCCGTTTTTTGGTATTTTCCCCTGCAACAACTCCCTGCAACTTGTACTTTGACACCTAAACTGGCCGTTTTTTGGTATTTTCCCCTGCAACAACTCCCTGCAACTTGTACTTTGACACCTAAACTGGCCGTTTTTTTTGTATTTTCCCCTGCAACAACTCCCTGCAACTTGTACTTTGACACCTAAACTGGCCGTTTTTTGGTATTTTCCCCTGCAACAACTCCCTGCAACTTGTACTTTGACACCTAAACTGGCCGTTTTTTGGTATTTTCTCCTGCAACAACTCCCTGCAACTTGTACTTTGACACCTAAACTGGCCGTTTTTTGGTATTTTCTCCTGCAACAACTCCCAGCAACTTGTACTTTGATACCTAAACTGGCCGTTTTTTGGTATTTTCCCCTGCAACAACTCCCTGCAACTTGTACTTTGACACCTAAACTGGCCGTTTTTTTGTATTTTCTCCTGCAACAACTCCCTGCAACTTGTACTTTGACACCTAAACTGGCCGTTTTTTTGGTATTTTCTCCTGCAACAACTCCCTGCAACTTGTACTTTGATACCTAAACTGGCCGTTTTTTGGTATTTTCCCCTGCAACAACTCCCTGCAACTTGTACTTTGACACCTAAACTGGCCGTTTTTTGGTATTTTCTCCTGCAACAACTCCCTGCAACTTGTACTTTGATACCTAAACTGGCCGTTTTTTGGTATTTTCCCCTGCAACAACTCCCTGCAACTTGTACTTTGACACCTAAACTGGCCGTTTTTTGGTATTTTCTCCTGCAACAACTCCCTGCAACTTGTACTTTGACACCTAAACTGGCCGTTTTTTGGTATTTTCCCCTGCAACAACTCCCTGCAACTTGTACTTTGACACCTAAACTGGCCGTTTTTTGGTATTTTCTCCTGCAACAACTCCCTGCAACTTGTACTTTGACACCTAAACTGGCCGTTTTTTGGTATTTTCCCCTGCAACAACTCCCTGCAACTTGTACTTTGACACCTAAACTGGCCGTTTTTTGGTATTTTCTCCTGCAACAACTCCCTGCAACTTGTACTTTGATACCTAAACTGGCCTTTTTTTTTGTATTTTCTCCTGCAACAACTCCCTGCAACTTGTACTTTGACACCTAAACTGGCCGTTTTTTGGTATTTTCTCCTGCAACAACTCCCTGCAACTTGTACTTTGACACCTAAACTGGCCGTTTTTTGGTATTTTCCCCTGCAACAACTCCCTGCAACTTGTACTTTGACACCTAAACTGGACGTTTTTTGGTATTTTCCCCTGCAACAACTCCCTGCAACTTGTACTTTGACACCTAAACTGGCCGTTTTTTGGTATTTTCTCCTGCAACAACTCCCTGCAACTTGTACTTTGATACCTAAACTGGCTGTTTTTTGGTATTTTCCCCTGCAACAACTCCCTGCAACTTGTACTTTGACACCTAAACTGGCCGTTTTTTGGTATTTTCCCCTGCAACAACTCCCTGCAACTTGTACTTTGATACCTAAGCTGGGGTTTTTTTGCATTTTCTCCTGCAACAACTCCCTGCAACTTGTAAAGATCAGGCAGCAGCACAGGACAGCTATGTGCAGACTGGTAACAGATACACAGGCAGGGAGGTGGGAGGGGTTTCCCTGCTACAGCAGAGTTCAGCCTGTCAGTCAGTGCTGTGACCATTTCCTGTGGGAGAATGAAGAGACACTCCCATCTCTCATTTCAGTTTAGCTTCAGAGGAGTGAAGATCTCTCTGCAGCTCTGATATAAAAACGATTTTAGCAGGTAAAATGCATTCAAATCGTTTTTTTTCTGCAAGATTACATAGATTGAAGAAAGATGAATCATATAACTGAATATGAAGGTTATATGAAATGTCTCCTTTAATGAAATTATTTGAGACAAAACAATCCTATTGGGCTTATTTAATGTTTAAATTATTTTCAAGCAGACGTAAGGTATGAAGATCTAAATTACAGAAAGACCCCTTATCTGGAAAACCAGAGCATTTTGGATAACAGATAATACCCATGACATTTTTTTGTACGTTTACATCAAGTTGTATTTTCTCACTAATTCATTTACATATAGGAGTTGAACTTGTGCCTCTCAGATGACATGAATATCTTTGCTTACTGACAGCTACTGTATGTGCAGCCCCAGAGCAATGCAATGCAATGCAGGTCACATGGACAGTGGATATTTTATTTACTATGTAAACATTCATATATGTGGCCTGACACTGCACTGGGCAAGCTATTCCTGCAGGTTTCAGGGAGCATTTTCCTGGCATTAGGAGAGACTCCTATGAACACCCTTATATACACACGTTGCTATTGAGCAGCTCCGGCTGTTTCATGCAGCACTGGCAAACCTTTGCTGTAAGACTAGCCAACTATGAGAAATGAGGACAAACCATTGCAATAATGTTTTATTTAATATATATGTATATAAAAAGTATGTTTCTGAAGGATAATTATGATTCATTTCTTTTTATGGGTGCATTTCCCAAACAGGATTGAGGAAAAGCTAAATACTTTACATAATATGTGGGAGATATTTTCTCTTTCTATTTATAGTAAGTAGGCCTTTATCATAACCCAGAGCGGCAAGAGCAGAGCAGAACTTGCTGTGCTAGTTAGATAATGTCTTTTCCCATGCCCTCTGTTGAATAAACCAACTTTCTTTTCCCAAGTTGTAAAACCATATGATTGTTCCATTATCCGCCCCCTCCCCACTGTTCTCCCATGCAGACTGTGAGAATCCAGCATTGTGCTGGGTAGGGAGGCGCTCAGTGTGCTCAGCTGAGAGCCCTACTGTGATTCGTCAGGTGTAACATGAGCTTCCTCTGCTGGGTTTCATCTGAATAATGGAAAGTTACTCTCCATGGAAATGTTATTCATACATACCATCTTTTTTAAGCACCCAATTATAAATCACACCTGTCTTTCACACATCAATCCCAGTTTTCATCTTCTTGGAAGGGCAACCTCTCGTAGTGTTATTTAAATAGGATTCTCCCTGCATGTTCCATAAAATACTAAAACATTAGCTGACTGTAGATTAGTGCCTGTAGACTGGGATAGAGAGTCCTGTGAATAAAAGCTACTAATCAGTAGATATAAAATACACAGAGGATAGTTTAGTATAACCGTGTCTATAATTGCTGTCCCAACCATGGAGCTAAGTGCACATTGATCATGTGATAATGTATATGGCCTTGGTGCCTAATGAAAGCACGTGTTACTGAGCAATCACTAGCACATACGGTTATATAGGATTCGTGGTGTGACATGCCTGTAACTTATCCTGGTATCAGAATGGCAATGACAACAACAGGTAGAAAATTCAATGCTATATTTGTGGAAATATATAAAAGTCTAAGGTTTATGTAAATACTTCTTAGTCATCAGGTTATAATTTGTCATTTCTTGCTAAATATTGGCAATTTGGGAATCATTAAAAAATAAATATTGTATGACCTCTCACTTTCCAATTGTTTTTAATTAGAGGTACAAAAGGCATATCTAAAGAAAATGTATATCATTTCACTGACCCTGTATGGCCTCTCTCAATGGTCTGATGATTCAATTACTGCTATCACTAATGGTCCAATAAGGAAAATAATAGAACTAAGTTCATGCAGGTTAGAACTTGGGCAGGGAACATCTAGGGCTAAACTCCATGGGGGATTTTGATCAGATTTTGTAGGTCAGGTCTTATCTTGTCATACAACAGTACGCAATACCATGCAACACAATGCAACATATAGGAACCTACAAAACCTGATCGCCATGGGCTGTAATGTAAAGTTGGATCAGATGAAGTCAGACGGTGTTTATCATTCACTTAATGGGGCCATAATGGGGGTCCTTGACAGGGGAGGACTTCAACGCCTGACACTGCAGTCTGCACCACATAATCAGATTTATTTATCCAGTGCAAGGTGCAGACCTCAGTCAGAGCAGAGGAAGAAGTGCTGCTTGAATAGAACACTTGTGCCCCTTGTGCTCTTGCACTTCTTCCCCCAGTCGTAGTAAATACCCCTTATGAGTTGCACGCAGGTAAGGACTTGAGTCTTGTGAGAGCCCTGTAGGTAACCTATGGCAAATACAAGGTGGAAGATTAAGAACTTGTAGGAGACATGTAGCTGAATATTAGGAACATTTAAAGGAGAAGGAAAGGCTAAGTCACTTGGGGGTGCCAAAATGTTAGGCACCCCCAAGTGACTTGAATCGCTTACCTTTTACCCTGGGCTGGTGCCCCTGTTAGGAGAAAAAAGCACCAGCCCAGGGTACTTGTAGTGAGTGCTTCCTTTTTCTTCTGCCGGCGAAATCCGTGGGCTGGCGCATGCGCAGTAGAGTGAAAAGCCGACTTTCTTGTTTAAGTTCGGCTTTTCACTCTACTTGCGCATGTGCGCGCAAGCGAATAGGAAGTAGGAAGCGCTCGCTGCTACCCCGGGCTGGTGCTGTTCTCTCCGTACAGGGGCACCAGCCCGGGGTACAAGGTAAGCGATCTAAGTCACTTGGGGGTGCCTAACATTTTGGCAACCCCAAGTGACTTAGCCTTTCCTTCTCCTTTAAGAGCCTAGTAAGCCACGGAGATTCTGGCCTTTGTACCACCCCCTGCACATATCTTTTAGTTTCAGTTTCAGTGTGTGTGCAGTTGCACTTTCTGCACTTAAAAAGCCTGCACAAGTCTTGAAGTTACCACGAGAGGATAACTTCTCGGTGCTATAATCTGAGGCAAAATTTTCAACTGCCTTATTGCAGCAGCACCCCTTCTTGTTAGGTGGACCTTAATCTGTGGGAATGGCAATGTGTGAATATTTACTAAGAGCAGTGTCGCTGAAGATAAGTAGCCGATGAGACCCCTGCAGGAAAAGATTAGAAGCTCATGAGAGCAGTGTTGGATCAATAAATACGTAGTAGAAGTTTATTACAAAGTATAAAGCTACAACGAGAATGTTTAGGATCAAACAGTATTTTAGAAAAACAGGTCATTTTTTAAAAATGAATTTATGTGATGTGTTATACCCCAACATAACACATTCTTGTACTGTTCTCTTCTAACAGGCGCTTAGGGAAAAGCAGAAATTAGTGCGAGAAAGCCATGGGCCAAATATGAAACAAGTGAAGATGTGGCGCGACTTTGAAAAATTGATGGAATGTAAGAAGTCTTGTTTTCAGAAGCAACAACAGGCATCGATTGGCCAAGTTATTCAAGGAGGTGGGGAAGACTTACTCATATTATAAAAGCACCGCCTCCTTTCATGTAGTCTTGTTTTACATATGTATGTATGTCTGTAATTTAATGTAGCCGTTCTGTGACAGAACATGTAATGGTTTTAGCCCTATGATCATTTATATTAAGCCAAGAGAAGACAGTTCAAATACAGATAATTCTTTTTCTGCTAAGAACATTAAACAAGATGTTGTTTTTCAATCAATAAATTTTAACCTGATTAAAGGTTTGGCATTTATTACTGTGGTGTTTGGGGCCTGAGGATTTCCTGACATTGGGTCTTTCTCAGAGCTTTATTTCAGTTTGGTGCTGCAAAATGGTGATGTGCGGACCACCCCGAAACCCATGGGGTTGGAGTGTGTGGGGGCGACATTGGCACAGCATTTGCAGGTCCAGCCTTACTGTGCTCCACTTCCACCTCAGGCAGCCCCTGTTTATAGGTGTGCACCTGCCCCACCCCCTTTGTGATGTCAGAAATGAGGTGGGTCACGCCGCGGGGGGTCTATAAATAGGGGTGGATTGCATCGGGTTAGGGTCAGGTGCAGGTCGATATTTTATCAATTTGCACATCACTTCTGCACAAGCATCTGGACTTCCATGTTCCCTTGCTAATTAGCACAGCCCTCCCTGTTAGATCAACCACAGGATTTAGACAAAAGGGTCTGGTGGCAGTTTTTTTTATATTTAGACTTCCGAGGACTGCCCTCCTAAAGGAGAACCTGGCCTTTCTATAATGTGGAACACCATACCTAAGATAATAATATCTACTAAAAGCTATTTGAAAAAGTAGAATTATTTTGCCATTATCATGGCGTTATATGGATATTGGCTTTATGGAGAGCCTGTGGGTGCATTAGGAGCCCTGTACTTACCACCTGGGGTACAGAGCAACCTTGTGCTTTCTGCTGTATGTAGCAGCATAGGTGTAATTGGCACAAGGTGCAGAGCATGTTTTCAACCACACCATTGGTAGGCACAAATACTAAATAAATGGCACTCTAATGGGCGCTATTATGTGCCCCACTAGTACTTGCATTTTCCCAAAAGTACAGTAAATGAGCCTTCCAAAAAACATGGGATTTTGACTTGCAAAAGTTTTAGAAGTCTCAATTACAGTTTACCTACTTAAGCCTAAATATAATATTATGGCTCGTGTTTATTGCAGGAAAAGTATTTCATTCATTCTATGTCTGGGAAGTATATTTATGATACCCATTAAGGGCCACACCTGGTGTTCCTGGTTTTCAGTGAGGCATGATACAAAGTATTCCCAAGAACTGAGAACTAAAGGAGAACTAAAGCCTAACAAAGTATTAGGCTTGAAAAAGAGCTACTCGTATGTCTTCAGCTTCTGTGCCAACTTACATCCACCACAGCCATTCATCAGCAAAGATCTGTGGCTTCAACGATTGCCCCAGTAGATCCCTCATTTATTTAATACTGACTAACAGCACAGTAATGGCTCATCACGCTTTTGTACATGTTCCGACGGTGCCATATTCTGACTTAAATACTGACTATTACCTTATGGTTCAGTCACCTTAATTCCTTTTAGATTTTGGCCTGATGTACAACTTTCTCAAGCTACAACAGCTAGGGCCACACCATTTAAATGGTAATGTGGGTGCAAATAACTCATAGCAGACTGTTTTACACTTTTACCTTTTTAACCTGTAGCAGGGCAAGGTAATAAATCATGATGGTGCACCTTTAAAGGAGAAGGAAAGGTAAAAACTAAGTAAGCTTTATCAGAAAGGTCTATGTAAATACAGCCATAAGCACTCACAGAAACGCTGCACAGTCCACTATCAAAAGAAACACAGGATTTCTTGTCTCCTTTTTTATAAACATGTTCTGTATCTGACTTTTCTCTTTTAGGGCTCCTTCAGGTTTGGGGCTTGAGTTTGCTCAGTTCTCTCCTCTCTCCCTCTTCCCCTCCCTTAGGAATGGGTATAATGCTATAACTGTAGGAGGAAGCTACCAAGACCAAGTTAAAAATGGCAGCTGCTATCAGAGGGAGCTTCTAGGGCTCTTTACTCAGGTATGATAAGCTTTCTGCAGAGTAAATATATTGTTCTAGGTGGCACTAATGTGGTGAATCTACTGGCAGTAAAATGCCAAAATGACTTTCCTTCTCCTTTAAATACATTTTTATGAATTGTCAAGGAATCCAGTCATCTTCTTTAAGTGTTACCTGCTTTGTTTGGATTGTAGAGTTTCTGAACAGACTATAACCTAATCTAATCTAAATCAGGCATTTGCTTCAAACATCACCCACATTTTTCCTTTTGAGCTAACAATGAACAGCAAAACATCTAGAGATCTGGCATTTGACAAAGAATTGGAAGGAAACATAGAATGCACGCCACTTACCTTGCAGCCGTAGATAAACTAATCAACCACACATATTCACATAAAATAGAAACAATGCATACACATGTATATAGAAGTAACCCACATATTATAGAAGTAACCCAAAGAGCTTGCCCTCCATGCATCTACTAAAACTATTTGCTTGAAACTTAATCTTCAATCCCTGACCAATTCATACTTGGAATAACTGGGTCTGGCAAAGCATTTCTACCTTTGTGATCTAAATGTGTCTGCAGGGAACTCAGCCATAGAGTTAAATGTCTTGCAGATTTCTCGCCAGTGACGCCGATAGAGGCTCTCGTCTTCCAACTATCAGGACAAAAAAGGGCACAAATGCAGAAAATAGGATTGAAACACCAAATCTCTCCCTGAAATCAAACTGGTGTTTTTTTTTAGAAACCTACATAGACAAAGTCAAATGACTTTTATTATTATTATTATTATTATTATTATTATTATTATTAAAACCAACTGTTTGACAGAAAATTAGCTTTATATTCTATTTGTATTGTTTTTCATTTTCTCAGCCAGTTTAATTATTTTTGCAGCCAGTGTTATTTCTTTTAATAACTGAGACTACATTTTATTACTCTTCATGGAAACACTCTCAGAATGGGCAGCGTATAGATATCTGTATTCAGTAAGTATGGCAGCTGCTAAAACCCAGTAGTAGTGGCACAATGCAGAAGCATGGCTTTGAGATAGTTAACAGTGTGTTTCATTGTATCCATTGGAACAAATGCAAACTTGCATGCAGTTTCATTCTAAACTGTCAGAAGGTGATTCATGAACAATGCATTCATAAGTACAGCGAATCTGAAGGGAAACTGTATATTATGTTATGTATCAATACAATCATAGCCATGGCTGGGCCTCATGGCCTATGTGATAGTATATTACAACACTGTTACTACACCTGGCTAGTACCCAACTAGTATCTAAATTAGCAACCTGAGTTACCCACTTGTGTCTACTACTTTGTTACCTGCATTACCAGCTGGATACGAAAAAGTGACACAAGGGGGCAGATCTCAAAGGGAACCAGATCTCAAAGAGCTACCAAGTCCACAGGTAAATTTACCTCTCTTGGTTCAGGGCCCCCATTTGCTTGGAACAAGGTTACAGATATAGGAAAACAGTGTACAAACACACTGTTCCAAGAATATCTAGGACAGTAAAAAAAAATGATCCTAACTGTCACCCTACCTGACCGTCAAGCTGGGGTTTCAGGCATATAGTGGAGAGCAAATAAACATTATTCCCAAATATCATCCAAATAAGCCTTCCATTTGAGCAGCCCATGCAAATGCTCTGAGCCCCTCTGAGCCGCCTGGCCCACAGTTTGGGAACAACTGTCAAAATCTACACGGGGCAGCAAGTTTACTAGAGGTACATGTCTCAACATAAAACTTACTTATACCTTGTTGTCTTGCTATTTATGCATATATACATTCCCAATTCAATCAGTTGTTGGAATTATGTGACATTTTATTTGAAGTAATATGTAAGTCTCCCCTCCTCAGAAATAAACTCAATGACTCTCCCTCTTGGACAGGGCCGGAACTAGGGGTAGGCCTACCCCTAGTCCACACTCCTTTGTTATTGGCTCTTGTCCCCACCTCCGAAGTGCGCATGTGCGCCAAAGCACACGCGAGGGGAGGGGTAAAGTGCAGGGGCGAGGTTTGCCTAGGGCACCCGGTCAGCTTGGCCTGCCCCTGCTGTTGGAGCACTTACACAACTCCTGACCCAATTCTGGCACTGTAACCTGCCAGGATAATAGCTGATCAGATTCCCAACTACAGACCAGTTTTGCCTTTCTTGAGGCTCATCAGTGTAGTGCAGGGTTGAAACCACACGGTGACTTTACCTAAGCTGATCAGAAAACCCTGCACTACACTGATGAGCCTCAAGAAAGGCAAAAACTGGTCTGTAGTTGGGAATCTGATCACCTATTATCCTGGCTTCTGCTTTAAAACCCAGTGAATGAGCTTTAGCCTATAGGATAAACCCATGTAAATGGGATTTTTTTTAGGAGTTTGGATTTCATTCCCAGAATTCCTTTTTTAAACAAATATCCAATTAGTGCCATAACTCATTAATTAGGGTCTTACTGGGCCCTCTCTACACTCTTAGGCCCCCTGCAACTGCAGGGTCTGTTGCCTCTGTAGTTATGCCCCTGACTCCAATAACTTGTATCTTGTTCATTTTAGTGCTACATGTGTTAGTTTCCTTGGGCTCCCTGATTCGTTGGGGAGTTAGAGCTCAGTGAGGCTTTGCTAAATATGTCAGGAAAAAGATTATAAGTCAGGAAATGTTTGGAACTGCTGGCAATGGCTCTAGATTCCCTGATTCCATATTTGGTAAACTTGCCCCTTAGTCTGACTCCTGCTCTTTGGTTTAATTTCACAGTTATAACCAGCAAGTGACTGTGTAAAGGCTGTACTCATTACCTTTCTGTGTTACATCACACAAATTCCATGCAGAGGTTTAACAGTTTCATTGATCCATGAGAGTCCCTGGCAGGGGAATGCACGGCTTTGCAGGAAATAATGTTTTCCATAAAAAGAAAACAAAACAAAGTTTTTTGCATTGCTACACATTATAGTCAATGGGAATCACACTGGTGTGGGCACACGGGTTCAGTTATTGCCCCTGTTGTATTCATGCACTGATCCTTACTAATTGTAAGCTCTATTGGGCAGAACCTCTTGTATCAGTTATTGGTTGCTTTGTATGTAATTCTTTATGTTCAGTGTATAAACCCATTTATTGTACAGTGCTGCAAAATATGTTTGTGCTTTATAAGGATATGTTATTATTAATAATAATAATAATAATAATAATAATAGTAAATGTGGTGTGTGATCATGGTGTACTTATCTCACGTTTAATTGAGAAATGTTGTGGAGACAAAACCACTGTGTCCGGTATTTCTTACAATGCTTTATAATCTGTGTAATACAAAGGTCAGCTTTTCAGAGATAATTCCAGTATTTCCTAAAAAGAACAGTTCATATGTGCCGGGGGCAGGGCCAGGGAATGGGAAGGAGCTGTGCTGCTATGACACTGCATGCCAGTTTAGCCAGTGATGTTTGAAGGGCACATAAAAACTGTGATTAACTGAAATAAACTCATTCCAAATTTGGCAGCGAATACAAAGTGCGATGCTTATACAGCCAATCAGGGCATAATCACAGCAAATGAATGTTAAGAGCTGTGGGAGGTTCAGGAAGGGGTTTGAAAGGTTCAGGTTGTTCGCTGTCTCTAAGTTGTTTGGTTTTAGGCATTTGTTTAGTTCAGAACTGGCAGTGGAATGGAGCTTTTCACTCATGGGGCAAAAAGTGGTGCTTCAATAAGCCCTGCACTGACCCCCACACAGTGCCCTGTACTTATTATGTACCCCTATTGCCTCAGGGCTGAAACTATTTCTACAGGAAATATATACTGTACATATATTATATATATAAAAAGTATTTCTAAGACTTTTTTGCCAGGAGGGTGCTGTTCCACTAAGGCTAAACAATCACAGTTGCTTCTCAGAGCAATCAGCAACTTGCCGTGCTGTGAATAAGCACAAATATGCACTCACTGAGAATTTACTGAAAAGTAATTGGTGTTTAAATCCCACTTATAGAGTTTACTTTACCTTGCATAAGTCTCATAATGTTTCCCTTTATTTCCTTCTCATTGTAGTTGTCATGGTAATGCAGGAAACTGATATAGATATTTCCTGGGAAAATCAACCCAACCCGCGACACCTGTTTTCTTTATTCAGTACCCTTCTGTGTCCCTCACAGACTCCATTACCTCACTTTATGCACTCTCCCCAGGACTTTGCTGATTTCTTCATGAACAAAGTGGAGTCCATCCACAATCAAATTCCCCCCTCTATTAATACTAACCAGCGTCTCCTTCCTCAGCCCGCTTCTGCATGTCTTAGCTCTTTTGGTCCTGTAACTGTCTCTGAAGTCTCCCGGCTTCTATTGTTGGCTCCCCTCACCACTTGCTCTCTTGACCCCATGCCTTCTTCTCTGCTTAAACACTGTGCTGCTCTTACTCACATCTTCAACTCGTCTCTGACTTCTGGAAGTTTCCCCTCTTCCTTCAAACAGGCCTGTGTCAAGCCTATCCTTAAAAAGGCCACGCTGGACCCGTCCTGTCTCTCTAACTACCGCCCTGTTTCGCTTCTACCGCTTGCCTCCAAAATCTTAGAGCGTATTGTCTTCTCCCGTATTACTAACTTTCTTAATGCACATAATTTAATGGACCCGCTGCAATCTGGCTTTCGGCCTGCACACTCTACTGAGACGGCGCTGTGCAGAGTTACGAATGATCTTCAGGTTGCCAAAGCCAAGGGTCACTTCTCTATACTAATCCTCCTAGATCTTTCGGCTGCGTTTGATACGGTTGACCACTCCCTCCTGATGCAAATTCTGCATTCGATTGGTCTCCGCAGTCAGGCTGCATTCTGGATCTCTTCCTACCTCTCTAACCGTTCATTCACTGTCTCCTTTGCTAACAAAACCTCATCTCCAGTTCCTCTTAATGTGGGGGTACCCCAAGGCTCTGTACTTGGGCCATTGTTGTTCTCCCTTTACACGCTGTCTTTGGGAGATCTTATCCGTTCATTTGGCTTTAAATATCATCTGTATGCTGATGATATCCAAATTTACTTTTCGACCCCCTCGTTAACAGTTGAAACTGAGACTCAAATCTCTAACTGCCTCCTGGCTGAACCAACACCACCTTAAACTGAACCTTACAAAAACTGAACTAATGATCTTTCCGCTTAAGCCTGGTCCTATCCCCCCCCCCCTTCCATCTCGATTGAAGGCACCCTCATCAACCCTGTCAATTCGGTGCGTTGTTTGGGGGTGATCTTTGACTCCTG
Organism: Xenopus tropicalis; assembly: GCF_000004195.4. Taxonomy (NCBI): domain Eukaryota; kingdom Metazoa; phylum Chordata; class Amphibia; order Anura; family Pipidae; genus Xenopus; species Xenopus tropicalis. Next base: position 162,632,154 of record NC_030677.2, read on the forward strand.
TCTCTCCTTCTTTGAACATATTAACACCACTGTCAAAACCTGTCACTTTTTCTTATGCAATATTGCCAAAATCCGTCCCTTTCTTTCTACTGCAACAACTAGGCTGCCCTAACTCCCATCTTTCCGCCCTACAGTCTATAGTAAACACTGCTGCCAGAATTCTCCTCCTCTCATCCAGGAGAGTTAAAGCCCTTCCCCTGCTAAAGTCCTTATCGTGGCTTCCTATTAAACAAAGAATATCTTACAAACTCCTTCTCTTAACCTTAAAAGCCCTCCATTCCTCTGCTCCTCACTACATCTCTTCCCTTGTGTCTCCGTACATTCCTGGCCGACTCCTTCGTTCCTCGCAGAGCAATCGTTTGGTTGCGCCCTCCACCACTACTGCTGTTTCCCACCTTAAACCTTTCTGCCTTGCTGCCCCATACATTTGGAATGCCCTCCCTGATTTCCTCTAGAGAGAATCCTCCCCCAGTCTTTTTAAAACTAAACTTAAAGACTGCCTTTTGGAGCACTTACCCAGCACCTGACCAGGGAACTAGCACTTATATTGTAATGTCACCCACTGTGACCTACAGCACTTATATTTGCCTATTTGTCTGTAAGTTACCCTCCCATATAGATTGTAAGCTCTACGGGGCAGGGACCTCCATCTTCTTGTGTTTTTGACTCTTATTGCAACTGTATCTTGTATTTATTTGTCTTTATTATAAAACTTTGTAGTTATCTATTATCTTATTAACCCCCTGTTTGTATTAATGTATTCTACTGTACAGCACTGCGTAAATAAGTAGCGCTTTATAAATAAAGATATACATACATTCATACATACATACAAATCTTGTGCTATTGACATTTTTAGCATCCTTTCACCTAATACTAATTTAGATGTTGACCCACCACTTGGGCAAAATGATACATAAAGAAGAATATTTATAAGAGGTGCAACTCTTACATAGTAAGTTAGATTGAAAAAAGACACACGTCCATCAAGTTCAACCATAATGCCTATATATATAACCTGCCTAACTACTAGTTGATCCAGAGGAAGGCAAAACAACCCATCTGAAGTCTCTCTAATTTGCTACAGAGAGGGAAAAATTCCTTCCTGACTCCAAGATGGCAATCTGACCTGTCCGATTGCCATCTTGGAATCAGGAATGTAAGAGAAAGAAATACATGTTTAGTCAATAAGATGATTCCATGTTGCAAACTTGACTTCCATTCAGACAGGCACATATTCTTAAATAAGCCCCAACTTTCCCACCTTGGCAATATAATATAATAATATATCCATTTCCTGACATTTTATTTTTAAGAATGAAATAAGGTAGCAGTACATGTTAGTGAGCGCTAGGGGTACTTTTTCCACTGCCAAATTTTAAGACTAACTGCTAACAAAATGGCATCTCCCGCTTATATAAAAGCAAATGACTGGAGAAGAAATACATACATTTGATAAATCCTCATTGGGTGTTGATTGCTGACACTTGCAGAGAGATATCAATCCCAAACAGTGTCAGTGTGCTCCCAGACTGCTCTTGTTATTGCTGCTTTCTGTGCATTTTGTTTCCATATTGATTTCTGTTGCAAAGTCTGCTGCTGTGGTTTCTTGGGAAGTATAGCCACAGGACACTTTCAAAATGGAGTCACTATGCCAGACATGTCACACTGGCGCCATGGAGGCAATGTTTTGCCCTTACAGTCCTTATTTTTGGACACCAGTTACTTCCCAAACCTACAATTAAAGAAGCCCTTCAGGTATTTACTGTATGGGAGGCATTTACTAACGTATGTATTTTTTTTTTTTTTACGATTCATGTTTTTTTGCACTAAAACGTTTTGTGGAAAATGTGATTTTTAGCTATTTATAATGTGTAAAAACTGCTAAAAATTCTAAAAGAAAAAATATGCCATCTAAAAGCTGTGGAAGTCAATAGGCAGCTGTGCTGTTTCCAATTGGAAGATCTTCTTTTGCGTCATAGGACTAGAGGTTTTTGGATTTTGAAATTTGATGTTTTTTTCATTTGTACTTTTTTTTAAAAAGCTGTTTTAATAAATCACTTGGCTTTGGTGTTTTTAGTGGTAATGAGTTTAGTTGTGGTTTTAGAGTGTTTTAAAACCATAAGAATGTTGATAAATGGGCCTCCCCATCACTTGTTTTGGAATTTTGAATTATTTATGTGATTATTTTTTATTGTTTCAAATGCAGTCTTTAAAAATACAAATGTAGCCTATAAGAAACACAAAAGGAATAAAGGTTTATTCTGCTACTTTTTTCATCTAATGCCAAGAACTCTATGCAATAATATACATCTGATATAAATACCTTGAGGTGAAATCTGTCCCCATGAATAACCTGAAACACCAATGCGATCTGGCTAATTATGGTGCTAAATTTGTTTATCCTTATGGGAGAGTAAAAACTCATTGTCACTGTGGTTTTTTTTTTAGTCCTTGTTGAACTGAATGTATCATGTAGCTAATCAAATGATAACCCCATCTATTAAAGGTGGTAAAGTCAGGACTGCTATTAGAAGTAATAGAGACCTGCTGGCGCTGAATAGGTGAGTACATGCAAATGGAAGTTCAGGCCAATTAACTAACAACAATGTGCGTTTGTGATGTAACCATGCCTTTGTTCTGGGAAGTCATAAAGCACTGATTTTTTTTCCTGCTTGCCAAAAAGAACTCTTGCTGGTTTCACAGATAACATTTTATAAATGCATTGGCACAAAAGTACAAATATATATCAATATTACATGCTTTTGGAGTCCTACCAAGTTTTTTCCCAGTGTCCCGCCAGCCCAGTCCGACCCTGTTTGTCAAATGCTACAAAACATGAATATGTACAAACTATTATTGAGAGAGAATTCAGGATTCATATAAATAGTTACAAATAAATGTGTTATAACACATTTGTATATGAATAAACTGAACTGCAAGCACCTATAGTCATGTGTATGTCTGTGTTTACCCAGCTTGGCTGTTGGCAAGGCAGGAACCAACCTGTTACCAATGAGAGTATAAGAATGTTTACATTTCACATATTTACAAAGCCAAATAGAATCTCCATTAGAAACAATCACAATATGTATAAGAAGTAAATGTAAATCACAAGGTGCTGTTTTAGAACAACTTACAATAACAATCTTTCCTGCGACCATCGGTTGTTCAGAGCTGAATTGTCAGATATGGAGGTAGAAACAATAGGAATTCTACCTCTACCGGACTATTCAGCCCTAAACGTAGATTTTGCTCGGGCACCTTCAACAGCACTAGACACTCCTGCGATATTGTTGTCTCATCGATCGGCCGCACACGCACTGAATATCGTACAAAACTAGGTTTTGTACGATAACATTGGTGCGTGTATGGCCACCTTAACAATATTTTCAAGGATATTTACACTTATCCCTTTGCAAATGTACTTTTGTCCTCCCATTGTGCATATTTTCAGTGTATCCTTTCATGAAGAAGGGTAGGTCTTTCCAAATGGCCCCTCCACTAAACTATGCTCTTGTAATGTTATGAAGTTGTTTAAAATACCTCAACCTCTATGTGAAACTCAGGGGAGGTCTGAGTGGTGCACTGAGCTTACTGAAACACAAAATAAGGACACTTAAGTTTTGATCCTTTTACAACAGTTTCATGGCATGTTAGCTATTGTAATGACTGCAGAGGTCCAGTGCTTAATACATCCCTCTGCCCCCAGCCATGCTTGTGCGTGCACAGTCACACGTGAAGAGGTGTGAGTGACAAGCGCAGGGGACAGTGACAAGCACAGGGGGGGAGTGATCAGCGTGGTGGGTGGTGCCTAAAAATGCCGGCATGAACATTTGCACAACCTGCACTTCACATAACAAGGTTAGGACTATGGGTAGCGAACAAGTGGTACTTTCATAGTGCCCCCTCACTTTGGCACCCTAAGCAAGTGCCTCTTTTGCCTACCCTTAGTTTTGGGCCTGCAGAGTTCTACAATGGTATTGACTAGTATAGTGCAATAGCTTTGTAAAAAAAGAGGGGTTTCCAAAATCCCTAGCCAAATCTCATAGGGAAGGCTTTATGCAGGTATTAACCACATGACCATAATCTACATTATGTGTAAAACACCTTTACATTTAAATGTTTGGGCTAACATGCAGTGAAACAGGGCACCTTAAAGGAACAGTAACACCAAAAAATGAAAGTGTATAAAAATAATTACGATATTATGTACTGTTGCCCTGCACTGGTACACCTGGTGTGTTTGCCTCAGAAAGACTACTATAGTTTATATAAGTAAGCTGCTGTGTAGCCATGGGGGCAGCCATTCAACCTGCAAAAAAGGAGAAAAGGCACAGGTTACATAGCAGATAACATATACGTTCTGTAGAATATAATGGGGCTTTATCTGTTATCTGCTAAGTGCCTGTGCCTTTTCTCCTTTGAATGGCTGCCCCCATGGCTACACAGCAGCTTATTTATATAAACTATAGTAGTCTTTCTGAGGCAAACACACCAGGTGTACCAGTGCAGGGCAACAGTACATAATATCGTAATTATTTTTATACAGGAGAAAAGGCACAGGCACTTAGCAGATAACAGATAAAGCCCCGTTATATTCTACAGAATTTATATGTTATCTGCTATGTAACCTGTGCCTTTTCTCCTTTTTTGCAGGTTGAATGGCTGCCCCCATGGCTACACAGCAGCTTATTCATATAAACTATAGTACCGTTACTTTAGCAAATACACAACTTTACCTGTGCAGGGAAACAGTACATTATAGTTTAAATACTTTAATACACTTTCATTTTTGGCGTTACTGTTCCTTTAATAGCAACACCCCTCCTAGATTAAACAAAGGCAAATAGAAACTTTAGAAATCAATGGCAACCTCTTCCTGTTTTATTCAATGCAAATCACAGAACCCTTCGCACACCACAAGCACTGGGGCTTTGTGCTACACTACAGTGAGCCATGGGGCAGAGTGATTCCAGTTTAAAGGGAGTGGGAAGAAGTTGCCAGCAGATTCAGGAATGTTTTAGCATTTTATACATATTCCTTGTCAATAATATGTATCATGTATGGGGCAATGTACAAAGACAATATGCATGCAGTTTTTAAGCTTTCACATTTTTTAAGCTTTTTAAAAACTATTTAGTGATTTTTTTTGCTCTGCAATTCTCAGACTTCAAATTGTAATTTATAACTAAATTAACTTATTGGGGAAATTAAATAAATTACCCTCACAACCAGACAGCAGTTAGGAAGTCAGACAGGAAGATCTCTATGAGAGAACCTGGAAAGAAATATAAGCAATTAAAAATAATCATTAGAATGAACCACCACAGTCTGTTTTTGTTGTTAAGGTCAGTGGCCTTAACAACCAGACAGCATTTTCAGTTTCAGGCTGGAGAGAGCCAGAATAGGATGGCTAATAAAGCAAAAACCATAAAAATAAATAATAAAGATCAAGTGAAAAGTTATTTAACATACTAAAATATAATGTAGAATGGTGAATATCCCTTTAGAAAGGAATGACATAATTACATAAGATATGGGGATCCAAATTACAGAAAGACCAATTTCTAAAAAAAATAGGTCCCAAGCATTCTGCAAAATAGATCCCAGACCTGTCTTCAATTTAAAAAATGAAATGGTTTGTTTGTTCTGCCTAAGGCACGGCTATTTTGACTATATTAGACAAAGATTCCCAGGCAGCAGGATAATAGATGAAACTAAGAATTCCAGATATACAGTAAGTGAACCTGCACTTTCTCTTGTAAGACAAGTTCTCTGATTCTTAATGCACATCTACAGTAGAATCCCTGCCATAAAGCAAAACAGTGCTGCTATTTTGTGCAAGGAAATAAACATATAATTACCAGGAAATCTATAAGTTCAAGAAGTAACTATAACCTTTTTAGAAATGAAATATTTACTTTTTCAAACCGCTCAGTGTAATATTGAAGATTTTTAAAGATGTTTTATTCTACAGACTGTATCCCATATGTAATCTGCATTTTTATCTACAGCAATTTCTGTTTGCTTCTGTTTCTTGCATTGCCAATGTTTTACTAAGGACTTTTCTACAGAAATTACATTAGGGTTCCCAGACCCCTTCATACATGATATTTAATGAAAATGTGCGGAGCAAGGCTAAACTATAAAGAAAGTAGATATGTTACTTTCTTCCTAAAACTCTATGTTGTTGTTTGTCTGTACAAGCATAGAACGGTACATTTAACCATCTTAAAATAACATTTTGTCCAGCTTTGGCTCAAGGTGGAGAACAGCTGTGGTGAACAAGGCACCCCTCTGCTGAATTACAGCACCCCATTGATAACACACAGAACGCTGGCAGATAGAGAGGGGCAATTAGTCCACAATTTCTGTTCTCCACTTGTGGGAAATAGTCAACATAGACCTTTTCTGGTGGTTAAACCTAAACAAAGGGGGCGGAACTGATGGCATTGTGGGTGGGGCAGTGATGCCGGGGGTGGGCATGATGACTTTAGGGGTGGGTAAGATGATGTTGTGTGGATTAGGGGTGTTTTGGTGGCCTAGTGGATGCTGCCCCCTGCGCTAATTTTTTTTTTTTTTTAAGGGGGGTGCATCATTAGTGCAGAGAGCGCATTATAAATTACTCAAGAAATATTGCAAAACTGAGGATATGTATATGCACCCACATATGAAGAAAGTGCCAATATCACTTAGCTTCCCCAGAACCCAACAGTTACCTTTCTTCCCAATATCACAGTAGCCAAGAAATGCATTACAGAAACCACTGTGCCACAGAAAGTATACAATGTTCCTAGTGACCCCATAATGCATAATCAGAGAGCCCACAGAGTAAAAGACTATTCCCAAACTTGCAGTGATCAACAATGATACAACAGCACAAAGTTTTATTTGCTTACACAGTTCCAGTCTGTTGCTTTGTTGCTGTTGCTGTCCATGTTTGCTTGTTTTTGTTTTTTTTTTAAACCATTGAAACTCAGACAGTCCCCAAGGAACCTGAAAGTACCTGCTAAAACTCAACTGTCCTGTTAAAAACTAGACAGGGGAAACGACAACTCTACCTACACTACTACACCCAGGACCAGCCTGGGAATTCTAGAAAGCCTAAAGGACTCATTGCACAGTCTTTATAAAACAAATATATATATGGTGTTCATCTCAGGTATAAGGTTACCAAATCACGTAAAAATTAAGGGACATACCCTGTATAATAAATACATACAAAATTGCAACTGACCCACATCCTACAGTCCTATTCTAAAAATTACCCCATATTGGAAAGTAGTGCAGAAGCTGTTGCAAAATGTATTGCTACATTGAATTTAACCTAATCTATATTTTGGGAAAACCAATGCTTAGATTTATGAACGAGGCCCAACAACTCTTCAATCACATCCCTTCAGGGGCCTGGAGACTCATATGCTTCAAATAGAAACAACAATCAATACCCTCTGAGGCTAAACTACAGAAAAAGGTGAAGTAAATTAAAAATATGGAATACCTATCAGTAATTCATAATAAAACTATGTTTAATGATGTCTGGAATAATTGGATTTACTATTACCTTGCTACTCCCCCCCCCCAGACCTGAATAATCTGACAACATCCTGAAAACAATGCAACCCCAATGCACAAACTGACCCTATGACTATAATAATTATCACACTAACCTGTCTCTGCCCAATGTTTCTGTTCAGTTCTACAGTATGTTATACATTTTATATCAAGGTTTTGTATGTCTGCATTTTTCTGCTATCACTGGCACTATTAAAATACAACGATTTTAACCCAATTTAATTCTATACATAACTGTACATTTTATTGTAATGATGTACATTAATGCTGACTTTGTTAAAACCTATGAAAATCAATAAATCTACATTAAAAAATATAAATAAATTGCTGTAGCGTTTTGAGCTTAGTAAGCCTTAGCTTAGCAAGTGTCGCTAAATTTGCAAGTCATCTGTTAACCTTGCCATAGAGGCCCTTTTTCGTGCCACGCTCCTTACTGTCATTGCCAAACTATGATTTACAGTTTTTCTTCAACACATGTCATCTTTTAGGAAAAATAATAAAGATAAAAAACTGGAGCAACTGTTATATTGAGCTTTGTGATATTGAAGGGACATGAGTAATATGTCCCTTCAATATCCCTTTTACCATTTCGCCTTACATTTGTCATGCCACGTCATTCGTCTGATGCATTATAACATATGTGTGTATTTAATACATATCAAATTATCAAACCACATCACCTCCACTTCCTGTCCTGCTGCCAAAAAATACACTATTTAGACTATTTCGATTTTTTAATTAGAATAACTCACTCTCCGAGTATATCCTCTAGCACATATTGCTTAACTTCTCTTCATTTCACAGGGTTCTGCAATGCAGTGAGGAGAAAAATGTAATTAATTGCATTGTTTATACATTCCACTAAGCACTCATGGAAAACCGGAGAATGTGATACGTTCCACTGCTTGCACATTACACGTGCCAATAAATAACATTGCCTTTATTCTGTGTAGCAAGTTCCAAAAATATATATGTAAGCCATTTGTGCCAGCATCACAACACACGGGTCTTTGTATGGTTTTTTTTTCTCTCTGTAAAATCTACAGTGGGATAGAATAGCCACCAGCTGCTGTGTAGAGCTGAAATAAAAGCAGGTTATTAGGAACGCTATCATTGACGTAAGTAATTGTATCTGCTGTGTTACAGAAGCAGCAAGAATGATGTACCATACAGAAAAAAAACAGGATCTGCCCTCTGGATCCAGTACTGATTTTGCTCCCTCTTTGGAGTCCTGTCTTTGAACAATACACTAAGAAAATAATTACGCTGCCTGTACTTGCGAAACTCAATCCACTTTCAGTAAGTGTCACCCACAAGGTACATCTTGTATTCATCAAGAAAAACATTACTGTTATTTTTATTTACTGATTCCTTGTGCCAGACTGTTCTCCTTGGCCTTTAAAGGGATCCCTTTGCGGAGGGGTTGGCAATGTCAGACACATTTTAGACTGACACTTCTAGAAGAATGGGATTGAAACTATATATGTCTAGATAACATCCAGCACAGTGCCCCTCTCCTGCCTTTGTTTAAGGATTATTTTTGGAAACAACAGGGGCATTGCTGAACTCAGCTGCTTTTCCAATTTAGGAGTTTGGTGGTTGTATTGTAATGCACACATGGTCTGTACATGTGTGTAGACCAATCTGTGTACAGTCAGGGCTGTAATTAGAAAAGAAGGAGCCCAGAATCATGTAGCAATGATGGGGCCCTTATCTTGGTTAAAAAAAAAACTGATGCATTCAACCTGAAAACCTAAAATTAAGTGCAATGAACCTGATAACCTTTAAAACTACAAATCCTATAACACCCAGCAGGCTTTGGTTCTCAGTTGAATTCTGGGCACTTTCATTCAACTTTAGAAAAATAACAATAAATAAAAAATAGATATTAGAAAAATGATAAATAGTATATGACTTTTAATTAAGAATTCTGATTCGACAAACCCATTACTTTCTGGGGGCTGTCATCTACGCATTTCCTAGTGCCAGTAATGATATATGTATCTGTACCGGCTACCAGATCATATAAAAAACTTGACTGATACTTACCTGATACCTGAGTTGGTACTCCTGTTAGCAATAAAACATACTGGCCTGGGGTACATGCAGGCCCGCAATCACCTTCCTTCTTCTTGCTTCACACCAGCTGCTCATGCACAGTAGAGCGAAAAGCTGAAATTGAACAAAAGAGTCAACTTTTTGCCTCTGCTGAGCATGCACTGGCCCTGGGATTGCAGTGAAGGGAGATTAAAGGAACAGGATCACTTGCCTGCACGTACCCCTGGCTGGAGCAATTTTCTGCTAATAGAAGCACCAGCATGGGGTAAGTGATTTTAATCACTGGGGGTGCCTAACATTTTGGAACCCCCAGTGATTCCACCTTTCCTTCTCTTTAATTTAGCACATGCATTGGTATGCGTCATGCATTTGTTATCCAAAACCCATTATCCAGAAAAAGCTCCAAATCAGAAAGGCCATTGTCCATAAACTCCATTTTAATCAAGTAATTCAGATTTTTTAAAATGATTTTCTGTTTCTCTATAATGATAAGTAGGGATGCACTGAATCCACTATTATGGGATTCGGCTGAACCCCAAATCTTTTGTGAAAGATTCAGGCGAATACTTAACTGAATCTGAATTCTAATTTGCACAGGCAAGCTACCAAAGGGTTAAAAAGAACCGAGTGCAGAGCGCGGTGAAAATTTTTCAACTTCCGTGTTTGTGTGACAAAAAGTCACATGATTTTAAGGATTTGGATTCAGTTCGGCCAGGACCATAGACTTGGCTGAATCCTGCTGAAAAAGGGTGAATCCCAAACCGAATCTGGATTTGGTGCATGCCTATAACTAACATATAATTAATCCATATTGGGGGAAAAAACAATCCTATAGTGTTTATTTAATGTTTAAATTATTTTTTAGTAGACATAAGGTATGGAGATCCAAATTACAGAATGACCCCTTATCTGGAAAACGCTAGGTCCCAAGCATTCTGGATAATGGCTCCCATACCTGTACTTTCCTGGAGAGAAAAGTAGGCCATTCTAACAGGACCTAGAGGGTACAAAGAGGGGATGGGGAGCTGTAATGTAGGACTGGTGCTTAGACATAATAAGTCATTACTGGGACACACAGCTGGATCATTTTGGGCTCAAGACTTCATGTATGAAGAATTACTAATGAATCAAGGCCCCATCAGGCCCCTTACCAGGGGAGCAAATGGGAGGATACCAACAGTTCCCTTTCCATGGGAAAGCATTTAACTAGATGCTTATTAGGCATGCACCAAATCCAGGATTTGGTTCAGGATTTGACCAAGATTTGGTCTTTTTTTAGTAGGGTTCAGATTTGGCTGAATTCACATGATTTAGGATAAGGATAACCCTTCCTTATCCTAATTTAAATTTCACCCAAAAGGATTCGGGGTTTGGCCAGATCCTAACATAGTGGATTTGGTGCATCCCAACCCTAGTGCTAATATATGGCAATTTGTTTTGGGGAGGCTAAACTTCTATTATTTTCCACCTATGCCTCTTATACTCCCAGGACAGCAGCCCTAGATACTGAGACAGAAGCTGTGGGGCTTCACTTGTATAATTAAGAAACTTAAACAGGGAAATCCAAATGAATTGTGTCATTTACCCTAAACAGTATTCACAGATTTGGAACAGTACAGGAAATAAAATAAATAATAAGCTTGAAATGTGTTAATGGGATATGTACCAGACAGAAGTAACCCAGCACCGAAGAGGGGGAAATACAATGCATTTAACATTTGTCTGCTGTTACTTGACATGAAAGTTTGATATGCGGCCAATGTACGATGTGCCTGGATGTGAAGTCTAAATGAGGACAGGGAAAATCTGGCAAGGTTCCTGCTATTACCACCTGTTCAGAACAGATCTGAACTTTCATGTCAAGTCTCTGCTTTGAAGCCAAGGTGAAGTATTGTGTCTCTGATAGCAAAACATAAAACTCCCTGTCACATTACCTAGTGTGGGGACAATGCAAAGCTTTCTGCTGGATGGTGATATGGTAAATCCTCTCTCTTGTGCCAATCAGTGTGCCATGTAGCATGATACACACACACAAAAAAAAGAAAATGGCACACTCAACTTTAGGTTCTTTTTTCACAACAAAAAAAAAAGCTACTTATGGTGCTAACTTTTTTTTTAACAAACCACAACATTTAAGGCAAAAGGCTGCTCCTGGTAAGAGCGGATTTTCTGGTTATTAAACTAGACATTCAGCTCTTTTAATGCAGACAGTGCAATTTCGCACACTGCACTAGTGATGCACCCCCCCTCTGGATCCCCTTAGGTGCTGGAAAGGTTAAGTGGAGGGGCAGCATTGTGAAAACTGCCTGGGGGTGGCAGAGGGCAAGGACCACCCATGCCTGTTCCTATACGCAGGCCGAGAGTCAGCCCTGTGTGGCACTAGCCTTAGTATACATATATATATATTTATGATACACTTCAAAATTTTGGGGGGGCCTAAAATGATTTTATTGTGGGTCCCCATTATTTCTAGTTATGCAGTTGTACCTACAGTATGTGCTTAGTTGTTATACCATTGTACCTATGTGCTAGGCTCATCCATCTGGGACAAAGAGGAACAAAAGCAGATAAATAGAAATACTAAGCACTGATAGAGTGCATAATATCACACTCACTCAACAGACCTAGCACTACAGGGGGGTCCAGGAAGGTCTACTTATTGCAGTTTTAGTATTTATAAGGCAACTCACCATGGGTCCAGAGCCTTCTAGCAATGACATCTACCATACCCAGCTTAGCTACTGCATGGTTTCTCTATATTTATTTTTACTTGCACAGTGTTGGTGTAAACCAACAACATAACAAAATTATCTGACCACTGTGTGTCATAGATTAACATGCAGCTCACTTGTCTGTCAATAGAAGTGCCAGCAGGAAGCAATAGCTGCATATTGGCCTAGTCACAAAGAGAATTGTTCCCTTCCTCTAAACAGGAGTGGGGGTTTCCTTTCTCTCTGCATGATACAGCCTTTCCTTAGCACTCATTCTGCATGAAAAAGAAATTCTGCATATCTGAGGGAGAACTCAAAAGACCCTCAATATAAAGCTCAATGTAAAGCCAGGGTGATTTATATTTACATCTGAATTTTCTGACCATCTGCCATTACTGTCTCATATTATAATGCATTGTATAGCTGATCATTAACTAGTGCACAAAGAGTAGAAGCATGGAACAAAGTACAGCTGATCATTATATAAAAAACACTGCTATGCAAGTGAAACTGTTTGCCAAGAAAGGATCTGTTGCCAATTCGAATACATCTCATGTAATGACAGGTACTCATTAGATTCTGACAAAGCTCAGTTATCTGTAATTGCACAAAAAACAACACAACAGGCAACCATGCCGTTGAGTGATTAGGATGCCGCATGCCCACGTCATCCCTGCCTCCTTCCAGACACACAGAAAGCATATTAGGCTGGTTGAAGTATAATCACCAGGGAGGTTGCTCATTCTTCTCCTGGGTCAAAATAGAGCTCTACAAATGGCTCTGTGTTTCCCATCCCAATGAACTTGTAATAAACAAGGAAAGGCTTTGGGTAAACACTATAAGCTGGAGGCAAATAAAGGAACATGCCACAACACTATTTGTTGCCTTATATCAGCTGTGGCACAGGAAAAGATGTCTTGGTTTAAAGAATACCCTAAACAAAAATGTTTGTTGGCACTTTGCGTATTAGTGTACTTGTCATAATCTCCTGTCAAGAAGGTTGCCCCTAATGAGATGGAAAAACACCCTGCTATTTACCCTTTTCTGGTTCTGATTCTTAAAACAGTGTAGGAGACGGCAGTTTTCCTCCATGTTTGTTAATTGTTGGTTTTTGTTGCATTGCTTTAGGAGGACAGAGAATACAAACAGGCAATATAGTTTTTTTGGGGGGGGGGGAGGCTACATATGGGAATGGATTTAATTGACTTCCTGTTGCTGGATTTGGGCAGTATATCTCATAATAATTGTTTGTTGCTATATCTGTTTGTCTAAGCTAAAAATATTAGATAAGCAAGCACGTCACATGCCAGGATGTATAATAACTGTGCCAATCTGATCGGCAGGGCCTAAACTGGTGGTAGGCACTTACCTAGGACTAGGACGCAAGGATGGGGGGGCGCTAGAACCCTAGGCACATACCTCTTCTGCTTCCACTACCTTTTTGACCCTGTGGCAGGTGTCAAGGAGATGCGAGAGGGGGATCGGATAGAAGGACATCTTGAGCAGAGTGGCGGGTGCGGTAGAGAAGCAGCAGACTGAGAGTAGTTTCTGAGCACGGTGGGTAGGTGAAGTGAGACATGGGGCCTTCCTGGGGTGCCCTAACGTGTTAGCCCAACTCTGCTGATCACTTAAAACGAGAAAGCTGCTGGGATAATTGGTGAAAGGTTTTTAAGACTACTAAATACGGTTGCTTAGGACCTACCACAGCTAGATACCGTATATTACAACCTGAATGACTAAAAATCTTCTTACATATGCCCATCTGATCACTGATGTGCCAATAGGGTTACTTGCCATGTCAGCAAGTTCCACAGTAGAATGAACAGTCACTTAAATCCTCTTCAGCTCTAATTGGAGAATGTGTTATATATTAAGAGTGGCCTACTGATTGACTAAGAGAGGTAAATTACAATTAAAATGTCAAGGAAGTGTGAGAAAACATAGGGAAAGGCAGGTTCAGGAACAGAAAGGAGAAGGTTAAGTTAGAAGTCCAGAGAGAGCTTCAGGATGAGTTTCAGAGCAGCAATAATGCAGAGTAATTGATGTGGCTGGTTGCCTGCCAGATGGATGGTGACTAAAGACCAGAGTGAGTGCTGATACTCTCTAATAGCTCTTCAAGTCAACTTAGTTTATCTTTGGATTCACATCTCTAGATGCATGCTAAATAATGGTGCTCTAAGCTTTGCAAATCCCCAGCCCAAGAGGAGTAGAGATGACAACATCAATGAATATTTATTAGCAATGATTTCTGGGAAATTCACTAATAAGCCATGGCCTAGATTTATGGCTTGTGTAGTTTGATCCTTAGGGCTCTCTGACCTGTGCCACTTGCAGCCCCTACAGGCTGCAGCAATGTTCATTATGTTGTTTCTATGACATTCAGTATCTGCAAAAATAGACAAATACTTTTCTGCCTCATGCAAATTGTTGTGTCATTTTTGGTTCCAGCAGTATTTGAACAGGACTAAAAAGGCACATGAGTCACAAGTCTGGCAGAACGGTCAGCTTTGTGACTGACAAATATAGCCTGTTTTGCTTCTGAATCTGTTTGGTAATCTCCTGATTTACTCTTCTGGCTCCTCATTTTAGCACTTAAATTTCAACATGTGCCGGCAACTCCTAACATTGGCTGCTCACGTTCTCCCCAGTCACCATTCCCAGCAACTGATTTGCTGTCTCTAATGTCGTATTGCAATTGCTAATGTTTTAGCATAAAGCTCTGTGCAGTTGGCAAGCAGTTGCTTTTTAACATGTAAAATATACTTTAAGAAATGGTGCTTAGTGATGCCATCAGTTATGATGTCATGTGATGTTTTTTGTGCCATAAAACTCACTAAAACATATGTGCAACAGCGCTTCTGATGCCACCTGAGACAGCAGCCTTACACTTACCTCTTCAGCATCAGAGTGGGTGCAATTAAGTGGAGCCACATTTCTGTTTGAAAGAGTCGAAATTCAGCTCTTAAAGTTACCAGAGGTGGCCCAGTCACTGGCTACTCACTGCCACCTTATCCAAGGTTCTCACATTGCCTCATGGCAGGAGCGGCCCTGCACATGTGTGATAAGAATCATGCTACATACTTTTGCCAGGACCTGTCAGGCCAGTGCATCCTGGCTGTGCCACAGGTGGCTTGAATTAGCCAAGCAAACAAGGCTTCAATCCATAATGAACACACTTCTGCTGGTCCACAAGTGCGGCCCCTGCACCTGTCATATACAGGATTCAGTTCAAGATTTCTGCACTTACAAAGCACTCATCAGTACAGTACCATTATATATAACCACCCTAATCATCAAATACACCCCCAGACATAACTTTCAGCTGGCACATGACCTCCTTCTCTTCCCTGGCTCATAACTTCCTCTCACTCCTACATCCAGGACTTTTCATGTTCTGCATCCATCCCATCCTCTGGAACTCTCTGCCCCATCCCATTAGAAACTCTTAGAGCCTCCATGCTTTCAAATGGTCACTTAAAACTCACCTTTTCATCCAAGCCTATAAGCCCTCAACAGCACTGATTGCATTTAAAATAAACTGCAATCAGCCCAGCCCTGCTAAGTGGATTTTTTAGATATGTTTTTTAGACACTGACCTCTGGCCAGCTTTAAGACTTGTTACCGGCTGATTATACCTAGTACCATTTAGTTCTTGTTACTTCTCATTGTTATTCATTAGGTTGTTCTTCTATTAGCACATTTGCTTTCTGGTCTTCATATAACTACTACCATGTATCTTCAAGGTGCACACAGCACGTAGGGTTCAGTTGACTTTCTGACTGTGTGATGATATACTATAGGTGTAGTGTATTCTGAAAGTCAACTGAAGGAACTCCATAGTAACTTCTAAGATCATTATATTTTACAATACAGTTAGTACATTATTTCATATATTATTCCCCATGTTCTGTGTTTTTAGCAACTAGTAGAAGATACATTAATTTTCTCTTCTCACATTCTGTAATCTGCTTACTAGTTACTGCCCTTCACACAGCAAGCTCTTTTTTAGGTTTCTACCAAATCTTGGGGGAAGATAGTATATTTTGGGACTCTATAGAGCAGTGCATGCAATCAACTTAAATCATCTCCATAGCTGTTTATGCCGTTATCTCTTCATGCATTTGTTTGAGGGAATCTACAGCCAACAAAGAATTACATTTTGGAACAATGTGACATATTCCTAGGTTGTTGCACAAGCACTTAGCCCAATGGATCTATTATGCTAAAGAATGAAGAACGCTACTTGTTCTATCTGCTCTTCCATTACCCTTGCACCTTTTTCCCCTCTATAGTGCTATTTACTGGGCCACCATAGGTGCTGCACATGACTGGTGATCTCAAAGCTGGGGGTGGTGTGGAAATTTTTGAAAGCACGTGGAACAAGTTACATTTACAGCATCTAGCTGTTGTTAACTACATTTACCAGCGTCCATATTTAGCCAATGGATGGAAGGGGTGGTGCACACCAGCTGGGGGACCACAATTCATTTCTGTCTTAAAGGGCAAATATCTCTGTGAATCAAGTGGTTCCCAAAAACATCATGACATGGCCTTTGAGCTTGTCACATTCTCAGGGTCAGAGTCCCTTCCTGTTCTCCACAATGGAAAAATAAAATAAGGGCAGCTGAAAGTATTCCTCTATGTATAATAAACCAGCATGATCCAGCAAAACCCTGTAGTGTAAAGGACTATTCTGGCTCACATACATGAAGAAAGGCCATCCCTCAATGCTTGCCTAGATGACAGTATATTCTCTACCTCTCTGACCTTGTAGTGTAAAATGCACAGAGCCACGTGTTACAGTGTAAACCTCCTTATATAGAGTGTGAGAGAGATGAACTGCTGTCTCCTACTATACACAGCTGTGATTCCAGGCTCATCCCTGTTCCTAAAAACTGTGTGAGCGTGTGATGTAGAGCAAGCTCCCCAGATACCAGCTCTCCTCTGATAAGTGCTTATGGAAAGCTCAGAGAAGCACTTCCACTTAGTTTGGAGATATGACAAAACTCAGCACCAAGTGCTCCTGCCCAATTCCAAGCCCCTTCTTGCCTTAAAATGTTATGCCATGCAGCACTGAAGAGGCTTTAAATCTGACTTTTATAACAAAGCTGACAACAGTAAACAGTGTTTCATAAAGATTATTTTTTAATAAAATATATTTTATGATTTATGTTTATTTACTTGGAAAGCACAAACTGCAAAGGAATAAATACAGATGAGAGTGCAGTCAATGTGACTACAGAAGGGACCTCAGTGGACCAGTGGCCACAAAGAATGATACATTTCCCATTAGATCTAAGAAAGCGGTAATGTAAAATGGGCAGTACACAATAATACACACAGGGGTTAGGGATATGAATGGACAGGCACTAGGGATATGAATTTGCTGATGATACGAGGCATGGAGTTTGGGGGCCATAAATATCAGGGGTGCAAGATGTGCAACTGCACTGGAGCCTAAGGAATCCAGTTTTAAAAAATATCCCATAGTCCCTAATGACACAACAAAGTAAGTTATTTGTAAATGATTTCCTGTGTGTGACTGAGCAGGATCAGTAAGGGTGAGAGTATTCACTGCATTCATAGTGCAAAAGTACTAGGTCCCAGAACCTTTAGCATTCCTCTAGAGCTGATAGGGAGAAAGTTATTTATAAACTATTTTTATAAAGGACTAAGGGGGTAGGATGGCCTTGATCATTTTCTTGCACTGGTGTCCTCATTGGTCCTTGTTTGCAAACTAGAATCAGATTCAGATAAGAGAGACCCCAAAATTCCTGCCTTTCCCATCTAGAAGTTATAGATTATATAAACCTGGAATGTCCAAACTCTGTAGTTTATCTGAGGTTTAACTGCAGTGTAATAAGGATAAGGCTTATGGCACACTAGGAATTGTCTTGTCTGGAATATTTCTGTAGGTGGATGAATTCCTGTCACACCCATGCTGCTGCCATTGACTTGAAAGGGCAACATTTGTCACCAGTGGTGACAGATGAATTTCAGCCCAAAAATGCTCAAATGTGCACTGGTGACAGGTAGATGTCATTCAGTGTCAGTCAGTAGCACGCAACATGGGTGGTGACAGGTGGTCCATCACTATAAAATAAAATGTTAGCCTTAGGGCAAAGAGATATATTGGAATAAGGCATGGTTGCCCTAAGTGATCAAGACTGGGAAAAAAACTTTAGACTTCCTTGTATTTGTTGCCTTAAATTACACAAAATACTGTAACTGTATTTATTATTATACCCCTGCTAAGTTAGATAGTATATTCCAATTAATACCAGTTCTGCTGCCCTAGATGGTACAGGATAGGCCATTTCTATTATATATGCAAAAGAAATAAAACCCCAAAACCTATTTATACTGGAACTGACCTCAGAGGCAACCTTCCTTCACACTAATACTATCTTTGCGTACGCTTCTTTTCTGCTAGGAAATTGAAGGGAGAGGTGGGAAAGATGTGCTCATGCCAAACAATTTTTAATAATAAAGTGTGGGTCCAATGAGAGAATGGCAGTGTAATTCATACAGGCAGGAAAAGAAATCCTCTGCACTCATCCATATTAATATATTATATTAATAAATATTGTTAATTAATATAGGATATTAGGCTATTTTGTGCAAAAAGCCCTCCCCAGAAAACAGGGGATGGTTGTCGATATTTTGAAATATACTGTGTCCAAGCTGGGCCTGGTCCATCTGACACTCACTTTCAATGATGGAAAATAATGACGATTTAGGAAGGCTTTGCTACCACACAGATCAGCAGCTATATATTTCTATATAATTATAAATTCTCCAATGGAAAAACTATTATTACTTGCACCCCCAAAGAAAAATGTCACGCTCCTCCTCTGCTCAAATCCACCCGATACAGTTCCATATTTCATTATGCATTTTTAATTTTAATAATAAACTTGCATTCCCAACACCAAACCCAACCAAATGGTTGTCCTTTTTATTGGACACCACGTGGATCACCTGACATTGGAAATTAAATATATTTCAATATAGGTACAAACAATCCCTGTGTTGTTTAAAGGAGAGGAATTTAGTAATAATGACACAAAAAATTTGGTATGTTGAAGGAGAAAAAAAAGTTAAAAACTAAGTAAGCTTTATCAGAAAGGTCTATGTAAATACAGCCATAAGCACTTACAGAAATGCTGCACTGACTTCTCTGTCAACAGATTTGTTGTGTCTGTAATTCATGTGCCAGAGACACGCAGCTCTCTGCTCTCTCCCCTTTCCTGCTCCCCCCTCCCTCAGGAATACTAAGAACTCACTCCCCCCACCTTAGGAATGTGGATCTGAGCCAATCAGCAGGACGCTGACTTATAGTCTAACTAACTGAGCATGTTCACTTGGTCTCGGTCTCTGTGCAGGAGTCAGGCATTGTGGGAACTTTCTTTACACAGCTCAGCATTTTTTCCTCCGGTCTGGCTTCTGATCATCTGAACAGGTGAAATATGGGGAGACTTAAGGGCACTATTGAGACAACTAAAGGTATGCCTGCAGCTTGAGATTAACTCAATTTCTTAGCCTTTCCTTCTCTTTAATATGGATGGATGTAGGGCATCTAGATGTTAATAATGGCATTAGCATACAATTCTTTTGAAGCAAGTCTGTTGCAGCTATTGATGCAAGCTGCTGTGGGAACTAGCATCAGGTTTTCTCAGAGGGCAGGCCAGATGCATTGGTGCTCAGCAAAACTATATGGAAGTATAAGATACATTTTTTGGAGCTAGTACCTTTAATAAATAGTAGCCTTAATATGCGCACAACTTCCATTTCGACAGTGCCCATTTTTGTGTGCAACACTTGCAGTTGCGTAAGTAAATAAGCCTTTGGGTGTTCTTGCCTGCTGGGGCCGCCTAAAAAGGACAAGGCTCAAGGAAGGAGTCTAGGGAGCTGTGTGCATAATCCAGATCTGGTTGGGTGACCTTAATAGTCATTTCTAGTTTAGTTGAAATGTAGCCAAATGCTTTAGAGAGATACATTGAATCAGCCTCCCCGAGCTGCCATCAGTCTCATAAGAACCTAATTCTTTTTGGATTGAAATGTGATTATTTTTAGCCAGGCCTAATCCTTTGTTTATCATACTTGCAGGATTGATTCCCTGTGAAGAATGACCTGATTAAATGCAGGTACAGGAGAAAAAGAGACAGATTTTTCAATCTGAAAGGAGAATAGTACAACTGTGCTGCAGCCCTCACAGAAAAGCCTTTATTACTGGCAGTGCAGCCGCATGAGGAGAGAATACAAACTTGCCTGCTCGCTGCTCTGAATACTAAAACCTACGCTTCTCTCTCACTTTTATATGCTGCCTGTGACAACTCTGTCTGAGATATGGATATGCTGTTTCTTTTTGCAGCTATCAAAAAAGTCACTGCACAGGGGGTGAATATGCTATTTGTTCTGCAAGCTGTGTGGACCCTAGAGCTATAGACTCACCCATGTTTAGCCCTATGCTTTGCTGCACTGGAAGGTGGCCAAGAATAAACAGCAAATGGAAAAGTTGTGACCACCACAAACATTATGGCTCTTGCTCTATACTCAGTGATAGTGCTAGACAATACATCATCATTGGGAAGCTTGCTTGATTTGAAGCTGTAAAATGTGTAAAGGTTGGTATGAAAGGAAAACTATACATATAGATTAAATACCGTATATACTTGAGTATAAGCCGATCCCAATATAAGCCAAGGTACCTAATTTTACCTAAGAAAACTGGAAAAACTTATTGACTCAAGTAAATTGTGCAAGACTATAAGTTCCATGCAGGATGCTGCCGCTTTGCAGAGCGATTTGACAAAATTAGATAACTGGGCAGCAAACTGGAAAATGAGGTTCAATGTTGATAAGTGCAAAGTTATGCACTTTGGTAGAAATAATATAAACGCAAACTATCTACTGAATGGTAGTGTGTTGGGGGCATCCTTAATGGAGAAGGATCTAGGGGTTTTTGTTGATAACAAGTTGTCTAATTCCAGGCAGTGTCATTCTGTGGCTACTAAAGCAAATAAAGTGCTGTCTTGTATAAAAAAGGGCATTGACTCAAGGGATGAGAACATAATTTTGCCCCTTTATAGGTCCCTGGTAAGGCCTCACCTTGAGTATGCAGTGCAGTTTTGGGCTCCAGTCCTTAAGAAGGATATTAATGAGCTGGAGAGAGTGCAGAGACGTGCAACTAAACTGGTTAAGGGGATGGAAGATTTAAGCTATGAGGTTAGACTGTCGAGGTTGGGGTTGTTTTCTCTGGAAAAGAGGCGCTTGCGAGGGGACATGATTACTCTGTACAAGTACATTAGAGGGGATTATAGGCAGTTGGGGGATGTTCTTTTTTCCCATAAAAACAATCAACGCACCAGAGGTCACCCCTTTAGATTAGAGGAACGGAGCTTCCATTTGAAGTAGCGTAGGTGGTTTTTCACGGTGAGGGCAGTGAGGTTATGGAATGCCCTTCCTAGTGATGTGGTAATGGCAGATTCTGTTAATGCCTTTAAGAGGGGCCTGGATGAGTTCTTGATCAATCAGAATATCCAAGGCTATTGTGATACTAATATCTACAGTTAGTACTAGTGGTTGTATTTATAGTTTATGTATGTGAGTGTATAGATTGGTAGGTGTGGGTTAGGTGTGCTGGGTTTACTTGGATGGGTTGAACTTGATGGACACAGGTCTTTTTTCAACCCTATGTAACTATAAGCCTAGGGTGGGAAATGCAGCCGCTACTGCTAAGTTTGAATAATCAAAATAAATACCAATACAATTACATTAATTGAGGTATCAGTGGGGTATATGTTTTAAATATTTATTTCAAATAAAAACAGTAAGTTAGCTCTGTAAGTGGAGAAGAGGGTCAACAAAAACAATATGGTATCAACAATGATAACTTATGAGTACTACCCCCTTAGCTCAATCCTTTAAAACTGTATATAGTTTATATAGAATATAAAGTGCCATGCCTAGTGCAGAATGGGACAGGTGAGGATGGTAGATAAAGATGAATTTGGGTGCAGGCCAGGGTGGGTCTGGAGGGTCTGGTTGCGGGTGGCCTAATTTGCACACAAAGGAGAGAGGGTGCTAGTCTGGAGGGACCCATGGCACCTGACTTGAGTATAAGCCGAGGGTGACTTTTTCAGCACATTTCGGGTGCTGAAAAACTAGGCTTATACTCGAGTATATACAGTACTTAAACCAACAGATAGTTTAAATCAGATTAAGTGACCTATTAAAGAATCTTACCAAACTGGAATATATACAGTATATCAGTAAATATTGCCCTCTTACATCTTTTCCCTTGAGCCACCTTTTAGTGATGGGCTGTGTGCTCCCTCAGAGATCACCTGACAGGAAATAATGCAGCTCTAACTGTAACAGGAAGGAGTGTGGGAGTAAATGATAGAATGTTTTTTTTGTGCGCACATATTACTTAAAAAGTATATTTTTATGCAATTGGTTTCTTTAGATGAAGCAGGGTTTTACATATGACTTTAACAAGATATTTTTTGTTTGGGGAGCAGTCCCAGAGCATTTGTGGATTCAAACTATGAGGCTCTAGTTAAGACTGCATAATTATTGCTTTATTATAGGGCTGTCCATTAGAGGTCTAGGGGAAATATGTGAACATGCAAAGGATTTTTATATTTCCCTTCTATCCTATGGGCTTCAAAAATGTATTTGTATGACAGTATCATTATAATATAGTTAAACATGCAAACAAGGCCAACATTGTATGATCAGCACATGACAAGTGATAGCAATGAGTTATGTGGCTGTAATGCACCCAGGCAGCATGAATTAAATGCCCAACCACCACTAGGTTCAGCTGCTTCCAGCACAGATCTGCAGATTTCTTCCAGAGGCATCTGATTCCTTTGCCACTCTTGTCTGGCTGCAAAGACCTGATCTTACGAGAATTAAAACTTCCAAGGATTCTGCATTCTGCTGTCAGTAGATCCCCTGAGATAATACAGCAGGGAATGCAAATGTAGATCTGCCCAAGGCAATAACTCTAAACCACTGATAAATTAAGTTATAAAACTGAGCTATACTAATGGAGACCAGAGGCAGCTATAAATTGCAAGGCTAATGGGTTGGGCAGTGGTAATTATTTATTAAAGAAGATCTCCACCCAAAACTGGTTTTGTACATTGAAAGAAATCTAAGCAGCCTTCCAATATACTGTACATTGATAACTAATTTCAATTGTACTGAAGTCATTAGTAAATGAGACTGCTACTAATAGCAATATCTGTCTGGCCACTTATACTCTCAGCACTCTTGGCACTGACTCCTGAAACAAAGTAGCATAATCCAGCTAATTCGCAGACCTGGAAGAGTCAAAACCAGAAAAGAGAAATAGATCGACAAACACAGCTTTCAATAGCAAAGGCATTTACAAATAACATTAAACACTAGAAAATATGTAATGATTGTGTATTTGAAATTTGCTAAAATTATATTTTCTATTTTTTATATTTTCTCCATTATGCTAAATTTATAAACATAAGTGCTAAGTTGCACCAGTGCACTAACCAATAGCATACCCATACCTATCCATTTGTTGCTTTCATTTAATTAGTTGTAGTAAACAGTACATAGTTAATTGCTGATTGTTGGTATTGGTATTGACAATTGCACTTGCAGTATATCACCTATGTTAGTGCGTAGGCCCTTTATTGTATTGTGAGCTGACAGTCTAATTAAAGAGGGTGGTTTTATAGAAACTGTCCTGGTTAAAAAGGTTCCCTGACACTCCAGCAAATTGACCTTTTTAAAGACAGTTTTCAAAAAATGTCTGGTTCTCTAAAAAAAAAACTAAAATAGGAGGTGCAATGGTCTGTGTTTAGTGAATTATTACAGGAAATCATTTTTAAAATGAAACATAAGTGATGTAAAGGTGATACTTTTCTTAGCTACAGGGTCGGACTGGGATACTGGGAAAATGCCCAGTGGGCCCAGGCCCTGGTGGGCTCCAGCGGCACAAACCCGACCCTATTCCGGCCCTTCCTCTGGCCTCCGATGTCCTTCCCTGATGCCTTTCACATACGCGTTCAGGGGAGGACGTGGGACAGGGGCCCCTGCAGGAAGGGGGGGTTTAAAGGTGCGCGGCGGGGGATGAGCCGGAGGAGGCACCTTGGGGGGTGCGGGCCCCTGCAGGCCCCAGTTCGACCCTGCTTAGCTAACTAAGATGATAACAATAGCAGGGTTTCAGAACATTTTAGTCAATATACAGTACAGAGTATGCTTTAAAAGGGTGAAGACAAACTGAGCTACTAGTAGCAGCTACTTTTTCACGGCTACTAAATTCCAGAAAATACCCTGCTATAGACAATACTGAGAATTGCTTCTGCTAAAACACACGTAGGGACAGTTATCAGTAAATGATCAGCATTGTCTATTTTAGTAGCCACTACAAGTAGCTGCTACTAGTAGCTCTGTGTGTCTTCACCCTAAATAATATACCAGTACATAACAGGTTAGGATAAGCACATTTTTAGGATGCTTTTATGATGTTGTCACACACAAAACAAGGCACCTTTCCATACAATACAGTCTCATAAATTTTAGCCTAGTATCCCCCCTGTGTGACCATTAGACTGCATAGCATTACCCAGTTTATTTGTATCAAAAGCATATGAGCCACAAATTAAAGGCTTTCTATGCATCACAGCAGCTAAGTGCAAAGAAGCTTAACAAAACTGCCTGAGGGTGAGAGTAAAAATCATTTACACATCTTAAGTACTTTGCAAACCAGACTACTGCCCCGAGGCCTCACACACCCATTTTTGGCTTGTAAATTCAAAGAGAGCTATATTTTTGTAAAAAGAGCACAGAATATCACACCTACTGGATCTAAAATTTTGTTTTTCAAGAATAACATTCTATCAAAAAGCTTATAAATATGTTATTACTTATTATGGTCTGGCACTGTGAACGCACATTGCAAGTTCTGAATGTTAAAGCACTGTTTGGCTTTGCCTATGCTGATCAGAAACATTACACTACAATGATTAGTCCCACCAAGGGTAAAACTGGCCAGGAGATGTTATCTTACTTGCACCCAGGTCTACCCTTAGGCTATGGGGGCCTCACACAGTGTAGAAACTGCTACCAATGAACTGTAGGCTGGGGTTTGGAAACCAGGAGCACAGCAGATTCCAATTGCTCCCCCAAGCCCTCCTGCCCTGATTAAATCTGTGGCTGCTCTATGCTGACGGACAGAATGAGATGATCTGATTGTAATGGAACAAGGTAAAAAGGTGAAAAGGCACCATTATTGCAGCAGGAGAGAGGGAGAGGCAGGTAACATTTGCCTTCTCAGCCCTGGAGCCCCATGGTCAAACACCAAGCAACACCCAGCCTAAGATTAAAAAATGTTAAAAGACTCTTTGTGCCAATTCATTTAGACAAATTCTTTTTATAGTAAGATCTGTCTTTTAAAATAGCATTAAATCCCCCAACCACATCATGCAAAAAAAATAAAATGTTTCTATTTATTTATTTTTTTATATAAAATTGGTCTTTCCAGTCCAAAATGAGCTATGAAAAATGCTGGTGTGGCTGAGCAGTGTCTTTGTATAGAGATATAATAGTCATCACCCAGAAATAACTGCACTTGGATATAAACAAGTTCAGACAGAGCCAGCAGCTAAAGAGCTGATTAATGACACCATGTTTGTTGAGGCCAAGTGGCTGCAGAAAAGTAATTTAATGATGTTGACAAAGAATGTATATGCAAATGATAAAACGCTAGGCGATCCTGCTTGTTATATTTATGATATTGCAGATATTAAGTGGATGAGTGCATATTTTAACCCTGGGCTAGAACTGCAGCAGTGTGCAGATGAATGCAGGTGCTAGGAATCTCAGTGGCCATGTGGGGGAGGGGGGGGGTGTATGTGTGGTTGGGGACAAACAGAAAACATGGGAGGGAACCTGTTTGCTTTCAAAACATTTTAATGTGGCGCATCTATATGTTTGTTTCATAAATTCAGGGCCTAGGGCGCAACGATTGGGGGGGGGGGCAGGCAGGAGCCCCTGCATAAATTGTTATACTGGTAATGTTAAAGGAACAGTAACACCAAAAAATTAAAGAGCTTTAAAGTAATAAAAATATAATGCACTGTTGCCCTGCACTGGTAAAACTGGTGTGTTTGCTACAGTAACACTACTATAATTTATATAATAAGCTGCTGTGTAACCACGGGGGCAGCCATTCAAGCTGGAAAAAAGGAGAAAAGGCACAAGTTACATAGCAGATAACAGATAAGTTCTGTAGAATACAATAGTGTTTTATCTGTTATCTGCTATGTGCCTGTGCCTTTTCTCCTTTGAATGGCTGCCTCCATGGCTACATAGCAGCTTATTTATATAAATTATAGTAGACTTTCTGAAGTAAACACACAACTTTTACCAGTGCAGGGCAGCAGCACATTATATTTTAGTTACTTTTATATACTTTCATTTTTTGGTGTTACTGTCCCTTTAAGAGTCCATATTCCATAAATAATAGGTAAATCAAAGGCAATGCATGCACAAATTTAGCTATGTGCAAGAGAATCTTGGGGAATGCTAGTAAAATGGGAAGCAGGACTTGATTACAAAGTGCCAGTGCATTTGATACAGCAAAAAACAGATGTCCCTACCAAAGTGGGCTCTATTTAGCTTAATCCAGTGAATAAAGGGGAAGAAGAACCTACTTGCAAGATCGGTGGTTTCCTGTGATAGAAGCAGTGTGTCAACACACGCTCCTTGCACTTCCGTGTAGTTATACTCACTTCCAAAAATGATGCCAACTGGACAAAATAATGCAGGAATTATTGCGAAAAAACACTACATTGTGTGTAAAACACATGCCGGTGCATTTGATATTGCAATTTTTACACTGTTGTGCAGTATTTTCTATGTCATGTGGGTATTCACTAATATTGATTATTGTATTGATGTTGAATTTGTAACACATTCTTGTTATTGCTTGTTTAAGAACCACTGGAGCATAGCAGGGATAATAAAGTTCTACATGCTGTTCTGTTGCAGTAAATATACATCTCTCAGAGGGATTTCTAATAAATAAAATGCCTGTATCAGTTAGCAGTGAGATGCAAAGGGAAGTGTAAAGCTCAACCACAGAACTCAACTATTTTAGACTTTATCAGTAGGAAACAGACACATATGCCCATAATAACTTGCTTTAAAAATTAGACTATGTATGTTTAATAACACACACACAAAAATACTATAACTTGACCTACATCTCCAGCGGTCCCTGACATGCTGCTGAGCATCAACTGCTGCCTGTGTGTGTGCCATACTCTGCCTGCCCTATGCTGCCAGTATGTGTCATACCCTGTCTGTTCTATGCTGCCTGTGTCTGCCATAATCTTAATACAACATAATAAACTTTTTTTACATATCAATGAAGGCTGATATCCCTGCAGTGAGCACCAACCATTTGAGTTTTGCTGTGCTACCACCATTAATGTGGGATAGTCTTCAAAGCGTGGTTTAAAGTGGGTGCGGTTTAAAAATGAGAGTGGTCAAAACTGGCTTTCATTATCGACCCTCTGTCGTGTAGGCCAGAAAAATTCCATCCCTCTGTACCACAGAAGTTGGACAGCACTGGACTAGTTGATCTTGTTGTCAGGTACTTGAATTTCCATCAGCATCACATGAAGCTTCTTGTTGCCATAGGAGACTGGATGCTGCTCAAAGCAGAGAAACTCAAGCATTCAACGTAATCCTGCATTCTGTCAACTCAATTGAAAATATAAGTTATTACTAACAAATAAATCAGGGTGGAACAAGTGCTTTAACTGAAACAACATCTCATAAAGGTAGAGGAATACAGTATGTGTTAATAGACTTTAATCTTGTTTTGTGTAAACAGGTTCATAACTAAGGCTAAGGAAAATAGTAATTAGTGTAACCTGTCAGAGTTTTTAGACCTTCTGAATAAAATACACTATACATTACTCTCAAGCAATCATCCAATATACAGCTGATTAATAGTATGTTTACATAGGCAAACCTCAACTGCCATTAGAACAAAAGGCTGGCATTTACAGAGCTGGCGTTTGTCCCTCTACCCACACTCTGTCCAAACAGTTTATAAATGATGATTGTTTGCACTGTAGAAATGGCAATTAAGATGGGTTATGATTATATAACTATGCAAAGTCACTGTGTGCATAGACAGTAACAAACTCTCGGGAAGCTAATTATATATGTACTATATATATACTTTCTAGAGGACACAAGGTTATCAATCCCTTGAGATTAGAATGTAGGTTCCATCTGCATGCACTGTTTCATTATTACAGGAAAAAAAATTTAACAGTGACAAAATGGAGAACTGCTTGTTTAAACAAGGGCTTTGTTGTATTATATATTTTTGTAGGAGGTATTCTGCCTGTTTTTTTTTTCCAAATGTCTGCTGGGCTAGGCACAGGTATAAATGACCTTTCCACATATCCAGGCTTTGTAACATAATGGAGACATCTTGAAAGCATTTTTGTGCCTTCATGTTCATAAACTGGAAACCATTCAGGAATGACAAGTTTATCTACTATGGCTCTCAAGAGCAGAACCCTCAAAACCAGATCTTCCTAACTGACGTGCCAAGGGTGAGATGCAGCAATACAAGGCATACATATGGCCGCCACTTTGTTCAAAGGTTCTACAGACTTCTTTGAGAAAGGTCCCGATAGGGACCGAAACGTAACGTTGGCTGTGCATGCATTTTTTAATATATAATTAATTGTTTGCAATAGATCCAGTGTTGCTGGTCTTTTTTTCAATATTTAAACTCTTTTACCGTGCACCCAGGACAAGGATTGAAGCGGTGTGCCACCCTTGGCTCGAGATATATATATATATATAGTATACAGGGAGGAGCACACCCTATACAAGTCCAAATGCCCTTGGTGCAGGTCAAAAACAAAAATATAATAGAAAGAGTGCTGCACACATAGGGACTTGATACAAAAGAAAAAGTGGTTTTATTGAAAAATTTTTATTTTTTCAATAAAACCACTTTTTCTTTTGTATCAAGTCCCTATGTGTGCGGCACTCTTTCTATTATATATATATATATATATATATATCAAAAAAGACCAGCAACACCGAGTTATATTCCAAAAACAGTCAATTGTGTATTAAAAATGCATGAACAGCCAACGTTACGTTTCGGTCCCCATCGGGACCTTTCTCAAGGCCTTGAGGAAGGTCCCGATGGGGACCGAAACATAACGTTGGCTGTTCATTCGTTTTTAATACACAATTGACTGTTTTTGGAATATAACTCGGTGTTGCTGGTCTTTTTTGGATATTTAAATCATTTACCTTGCACCCGAGTTCAGAGCTGAAGCAGAGTGCCACCCTGGGTTTGCTATATATACCGAAACCATTTCTCAACCTCCTGCCTTGAACGCCCACAAAAGTCTGTCGGTTTCACTGGCATAGACACAGTGTTGGTGCTAAGAGTATTTAATTATGACTTGTTAAGAATACTGCTCAAACAGACATCTTTATCCTTCAATCAAGGTCAACTTTAGTAAAATCTTCTCTTTGTGAATATAGTGGAAGTCAAGGAATTGCCCAGCAGGCTAGCTATTTATCATCAAAAGTGGGAAAATAAAAACCTTCATAAATGTAAAACTGACTATGGATCATAGTGATCAACCCTTTGGTTCCATGCTTGTAGTGTTGAGTACTGAAACAATATAGCTAAAACCAGCTGATTAACAGATCTGTGATGCAGCATGCAAGGCATCAAAAGAAATTAAGTTTTGGCATTTGACTTCCGCCATGTTTTATAGAGTTATAACCAGGAGTGCTGAAAGTTACAGACAAATACTTATTTAAACTGAAGGTACATGTAATAATAACCTTAAAAACAATAGAAAATTGTAATTAATATAATTCAAAAAGTTATTTATAATTTAAATTATTTTATTATGCAACCTTATACTTTTGGGCTTAGTTTCCCTTTAAATGTGATTAATATTTATAGTTTGAGAAATAAATATATTGTGAGGGACACACTGTCGATAACAGGGGTGATCTCCTATAGAAGTGATATGACTTTATAAGCTGTAATGCCCCCAATAGACATAAGAAGACTCAAAATGAATAGTAAGGGCTGTCTAATGTTAATGTAGCATGAATAAAGTATTATGGAATAGGTCATTTTAAAAATAAAAGATGAAACAAATAGATAAATAATCTAAATAATCTTCTTTAAACAAAAAGCCTTCAGAAAAGGTTTTTGAATAGGAAACTTTAGGAATATTTGAGCAGTTGTTCTATACAGCATACCTGTGATGATGAAATATTCAACTTTGGTCAGGAACAAGTATTTGCTGCCGTTCTTGGCTGTACAGTCACAGAATAACAGATTCGTCTGACCAAATCCTCAGGAACTGGTTGTCTCTGAATTGTGTACAGCATTCTGAGATTTGGCTCTTTGTATTTACCATAGAGGCGGAGTCGATATATTGTTGCAATTGTCAAATGTTGTATAGAGTTGCTCTTAGCAGGCACACAAATGTTAAACATAGAGTATTTTCAACTGCAGCAAAACCTAAATCACAGACAGTAGTATCTAGTAAGCCCACAAATCCCTCAGCTGAACAGATCTCCCACAAGACCTTTAAATACAAACATCCAAATAGAGCTCCAGTGCTGACACTGTGAGAGAAAGCAAACAGTGTAGTAAGTTCTAAAAAAAATATATATATATATATGTAGATAACAGGGATGAAATGGTATTTATTTAATAAACATGGAATCATGCTGTCTCTATTAATAATAATAAAGAATACATTTAATTTGTATTCATCAGGATAGTTATGAAGCCCAGCAGCGTAACTATAGAGGAGCAGTTGGGGCCTGGCATGCATCCTGTATAAGGGGCCCACAAAGAGAAGTCATGAGTGACCTGCAATATATATAATATATAATATAACCCTGCTTATTAAATAACCAGGAGTAAGAGGGGCCAGTCAGACCACCCTATTCTACCTGTTCTGTTCAATCTCCATTTTGTCCTGGGAACTGAGGGGAAAGCCTTTTATTGCTATAATTCAGTAAAAAATATTCCTGCTTGCAAGAACTAATAAAACAAATCTTATGTCTATAAAAATGTACAAGCTGCTGCTATAAAACTCAATGCATTCATAATAATGTCTAATTCCAGCTTTCCCTCTTAATACACAATGTACGGACAAGGCCAAATGACAAATACCAACAAAAAAGTACAGGCCAGTGGGCCATTGGTCTGAGCAAAGTGTTTGAATTGATTGGGAAACTGTATTTGAGATATTGCGCAGGACCCCTCAGCTTTGGTTTGATTTATTTATGGAGTGTGAGGCAGGCTTGGTGCAGTACTGTGGGCATTATGAGTAGGACTCTCCTTAGTGATGGCAGGGCCAAAAGTAAAGTAGACTGCTGGGGGGAGTTGAGCTGTAAAAAAAAAAAAAAAAAAAAAAAATCAGCAGTAACATAACTTAAAGTCCCCATGCTCCTCATCAAAACAAATATTTTTTGGGCTCCTCAATGTGTGAGTAAATTATGCATAGAGACTGATAAGGGCCCCAGTGCTGTTTTACATTATTATTATTATTATTATTATTATTATTATTAATAATAATAATAATAATAATAATAATAATAATAATAATAATAATAATAATAATAATAATAATAATAACACATATTATAGTACTTGGATAGAGAACTGGCTGAAGGATAGACTACAAAGAGTTGTGGTAAATTGAACATTTTCTAATTACTGGGTACCACAGGGGTCAGTCCTTAGTCCTTTTGTTTTTTAACTTGTTTATTATTGACCTGGAGCATTGAAAGTGCTGTGACAGTCTTTGCTGGTGATACTAAATTGTACTGCCACTATGCAGAGCGATTTGACTAAATTCAATGTTGATAAGTGCAGTATTATGCATTTTGTAAGAAATAACATAAATGAGAGTTATACACTAAGGGGGAGACACGAACGCTCGGAGCGTTCATTTGAATGCCCCGAGCATTTTTTCACTGATTTTTCTTGCTTGTGCGACTTTTTCGTATGCTTGAGCGAAAAATTCGGAAAAGTTCTGCCGCTGTTTACAATCGTTCGGTACAAAAATGTTGTGACTTTCGGATCGCTAATACGATATTATCGTGACTAATTTTATTGTGACAATTTTTTCGTAAGCATTTTCGTTATATTTGCGATCTTCAGAAATTATCGTATCCAATCCGAATTTTTCCCATTCAGGATTCTGACTCGTGTTTTAATGAATCGGCCCCTAAATGTGTGTAAATCTTTTTTGTCGATAACAGGCTCTGGAACTCTATGTAGTGCTACTAAAGCAAATAAAGTGTCCTGTTGCATAAAAAAACAAAAGGGATGAAAACATAATTTTGCCTCTTTATAGGTCTCTGGTAAGGCAGAGTATGCAGTGCAGTTTTAAGATCAAGTCCTTAAAGTAGGATATTAATGAGCTGGAGAGAGAGTGTAGAGATGTGCAACTACTATGTGCAACTAGTAAAAGGAATGAAAGATTTAAACTATGAGGTTAGACTGCTGGGGTTGTTTTCTCTGGAGAAAAGACACTTGAAAGGGGACATGATTACTCTGTACAAGTACATTATAGGGTATTATAGACAGATAGTGAGCTGCATATATGTACCCATATTTAAAGATGTAAATAATAATAAGCAAGCTTAAAAGCACAGAGCTGCATAAATGCGCCCATATTTAAAGCTATTAATAATAACAAAAATAATAATAATAAGAATAATAATACATTTACAAATAATACACATACAAAATACCTTTGAATTAATTTTGTTAACTTCATTACAGGTTGTATATACAATATATAGGTGTGTATATATACATATATATATATTTAGTACTGGACTTGCTTAAATTTGGTTCCATCAGGGATATCAGATTTAACACAATCTGTGAAATAACAGCTCAGTTGCAATCTTCCACCCTAGCAGGATACTGGTGGCCATTGGCAACAGGAAGCAGAGCCTGCAAATGGCAGCACAATCTGCTCTTCTGGCATTAATCATAATCTTTTTTTTTTTACAAATCCTCTCATGACTTGAAATGGCAAAAGAAAAGTTCAGCCAAGCAAATTAGCAAAAAGGCCTGAAATGTGGGCATGCATATGCACTTGATATAAAAGCAAGCCACTTACAATTACAGCACAGCGACAACATAATGACAAAGATGAGCAGTTGCAGGATTAAACTCTATTAATAATATTGGCATCATAATCATTTTTATCAGCCAGGCCAGTAAAATAGCAGCCAGGTGGCAACATAAATTTGCAATGACCAGTCAGTTAGATCTAGGCACGTTATTCCCCTCTAGGAATGAACAGCACATTTGGGTAAAGGTGGCCATACAAAAGCAGATTTAAGCTGCCAATTTGGCACCGATGGGCCTACACAACCAATTTCTGGCCCAAAATCTGTCTGGTGTTGATCAGAAAGGTTTAATTTTCCTTTTGGATCAAGGACCACATTTGCAGACTGATGCGATTCTCAATCTGACTGACTGCATAGCAGATCTTCAAGTGTATGGTCAGCTTTACTTTATTATTATATTGAGTACTGGGGCATATAGAATGTGGTCTTTTTCCACATGCACATTGCTACATATTTATCCACAACACAGTCTTTTTTTCTACTCTCTTCAAATCTGGAGGCCCACAGTCATACCCCAAATATACTGTAAATTAATATTTTAGTGTCATATGCACAGCTGCACTTTATATTAGCATTCCTCAACCTTATATCTTTCCTCACCCTTCCATGTTGGTGCCTGTTGGTGCACAAAGTGCTGATTAGAATGAGGTTTATGCTCAAATTGGGTCTGTTTGTTCATGTTATCTAGACAGGGACATTTGAACTTTACTAAACTCAGTGACTAAAATCAATTGATTGAAAAGTGGCCCAGATTACTGTACTTGTGTTAATAAACTATCCACAAACATGTTTCCATCTCTAGTTAGGATACAACATGCAATGTGATGGTGTTTGTCTGTAAGATGGGACTGTTTCCCTGGTATTTGAGGTACTAATATGCAAAAAATCAGACCAGGCCTTATTTACTGTAATGGACAGAGCACAAAAACTAGAGCGAAAGGCAATTTTTACTGGAATTTCCTGTTATTCCAGAATAAATGTAGTCGCTGCTATTTGGTGCACAACTTTGCCCTGACTCTGGCAATACAAAGGTTTGCACTGGGCAGTGAATGGAGTGAATGGGGGCACAGGTTGCACTTGCATGTCTATTCCAAAGGCATAGAATAGATCACTTATAGCTGTAAGGAGCAAGCAAGAGCCTTGACCAATACATGGCTATATAATATATGGCTAGAAATGCTCTGGTTAATGTGAAGAACTTACTGCACTAGAAAAGCATTCAGCAACCATATTATAGTAATGCTGTAGGCCTTCAGAGTTGTCTACAGCAATTCCCCGTCTTCATCTTTTTTGGCATAAATAAAGGAAAATATAATTGTAACCAACTCTCCAGTATACATTAATGATACATTTTTAATAGTTTAAGTTAAGCCCTCATTCCAGATTCTTAATGAAGTGCAAAGCACATTTCCTGTGCAGCATTCCCCGGGGTGGAAATGCTAGTTTGATGAGTACTAAGCAGTGTTGTTCTTGCACCCATTAGTGCACTTGTGCCCCATGGAAAAGTAAATGACCCCCTGAAAGAAGAGTCTGGTAACCAGCCGGCTTGCAACACTGATTCAGGAGTCATAGCTTGTAGTGCAGAAAATGGAAACAGTCAGACAGATACTGTGTTCAATTACATTTACACATAACTTTAAATCCATTGAAAATATATAATTAATATATATTGGATAGTTGCTTAGAATTGCATTTTCTGATGAAAGCATCAGTTTGCCTCTTTATAGTTCACTGGTAAGATCTTACCTTACCGCATTAATGGTTGTCACTTGGCTGGTATTTTTATGCTTGATGCCAATGTTATTATTACAGAAGAAATAGAAAAATATAAGAAGGCTGGTATTTTTTTTCACAAAAGGTGGCAACCTTAACTGCGGTGCAGTCTTGGTTGCCAGAGCATATAAAGGATATTAATGAGTTGGAATAACTGCAAATAAGTGCTTATACACTGGTGCAAGGAATAGAACAATTATGTTAGGAACGAAGACAAAGTTGTTTTATTTTTTGTTGGAGAGAAGGTGCTTACAAAAGGAAGATACATTATTTTCCAATAAATAAGAAGGTATTATAGACAAATAACATGGGATCTAATTTCACACAGAAAAGGACAGAAAACCACCCCACAGGAAGTCATCTGAAGTGCTGTAAAATTTTCCTTAAAGCTGGTAATGCTGTGGTATGATTTGCTTAGTTATGTTTTGATGGCAGATTCCGCCTTAATGCCCTTAAGACAGTGCTGTCCAACTTCTGTTGTACCGAGGGCCGGAATTTTTCCGACCTACGTGGTGGAGGGCCGATAATGGAAGCCAGTTTTGAACACTCCCCTTTTTGAAACCGCACCCACTTGAAACCACACCCATGTTATCACCATACCCATATTAATGGTTGTAGTACAGCAAAAACCTGCCATACTCTGCCTGCCCTACCCTGCCTGTGTGCCATACATTCACTGTGTGTGCCATTCTTGGCTGGTTTGTGCCATACTTGGTCTATGTGTGCCATACTCTGCCTGCCCTACCCTGCCTGTGTGTGCCATACTCTGCTTGCCCTATGCTGCCTGTGTGTATGGCACACACAGGAAAGCCTACAGTGACACAATGCTGGCACTGCTCCTACGGTCTGCACAATAACTATATATTAAAAAAAAATTTAATTGAAGTACCACCTCAGTATATGGTCTTTTTGTAGTGTGCAGGGATTATTTGGGGGTTTCTACTGCTCCTGAGGTGTGAACAGGGGAACAATGTGGGTGATTACAGCCTGAGCCTGAGGTGTGAACACTGCAGGGGGTGAACAATGCAGAGATTAAAAGGTGTGAACAACACAGGGGATTACATATTTAAACAATACAGAGGGATTACAGCCTGAATCTGAGGTGAGAACCATGCAGGGGGGGCAGTTAATCACAGTACTGATACCATTTAGAGTTTACACAAGAGCAAGCCATCAAAGCAGCCAGACAGGTGGGGGGCCACACAGAGGGGGGCCGCCAGTTGGACAGCACTGCCTTAAGAGAATCTTAGGCTATGGACCCACAAAACAAGATAGTCGCCCGTGATAGATCACTGCTACCATGGGCGACTAACCACTCTGAAATTTCTTTCCACTAGCAACAAAAGGAGTCGCCAGTGGAAAGGCAGATGCATTGCTTTGTCTTTCCAAAGTCGTGCAAAGTTTTCTCCTGCAGGCAACTTTGGAAAGCCAAAGCAATGGCGACTTCTATTGTTGCCGGTGGAAAAGCATTGTTTATATATGTAAACAATGCATAAAAACAACACTCACAGGATTTGCTGAATCAATCTTCCAAAGGTTTATTTTGCTCAACATTTCAGTCCCCAAAAGAGACCTTCGTCAGGAGTTGCACTGTGTGACTTCTGCCGAAGGTCCCTGTGGGGGCCGAAAAGTTGAGTAAAATAAACCTTTGGAAGATTGATTCGGCAAATCCTGTGAGTGCTGTTCTGCTGCATTGTTTATGTTGTGCTTGGGCACCCAGGTAAAGCAACTGTTTATGGTGTGCACCTTACATCTCTCTCTCTCTCTATATATATATATATATATATTTACTGTAGATAAATAGATACTTCTGTAAGTGATTATTCTGTTTATTGTATCACTTCTGCTCGATACATCTGTATCATTTTAGGTTGGTTTTAAAGAGTTTTTTAACAATATCAGAATTGACACTCTGTCAATTTGTAGTAGACAGTTTATTTGTGTGATCTTTAGATACTGGTTTTGATTTATATGCTGCACAACATGGTGAATATGATATTATGATGTCACTTTGTTTCACTCCCCCTTTTTTTCCCGCCACTGCACATATATTAGGCCAGTTTGTGTTTGTATTTACATCTTGAAAAAGGCCCTTGTTGGGGCCGAAACATCAGCCTCTCAAATAATGTATATTATTTTTCATAAGTCCTGAGTTGTGCAGACCTTCACTACATTATATATATATATATATACAGAGAAAAGACAGAGGGAGAATGAGAGCGACAGAGAGCGAGCAGCCATAATGTTCCTTTTTTTGTTCTTTTCTAATGTGGGTCAGTGATGCTGGGAGTTACACTGAAGTGTTGACCTTCATTCACAGTTATTTTTTTTTTTTCAGTTTGAATTAACTATGTAACATTGTGAAAGTCATACAGTACATAATTCTAGTTTAGATCATTTATCAGGTTTATCAGAGCCATTATAATGGTTTTATTGCACCTGACAGAGACACTTGGCACTTCCTCTACTCAACATCCAGCTGTACTGTGTCAGATCAAAGAATACTACTATTTTTAGCTGCTAGGTCTATGCCTTTTCCCCTTTTATACAGAGTTGATGTACTGACTTGGTACAACTATGCATTTGTCTTAGTTCTTACACTCCCAGGAATGTTACAACAACTCTCTACCTTGCTTCTGTTTACTCTGATCCAGTTTTGGACAGAACTGGCACATAATCACATAGTTTACTGACACTGATCATTGGTCCTGGGAACATTACTAAATGGCTTCCCTAGTTTCCCAGACTGTACAAATTCTCGTAATACATTTCCTGTTTTTAAAATGCTCTACTATAAATAACAGTTATTCTGGCATGGCTTCTGATTGGTTGTTCTGTTGCCTTAAAGAAGACATATAGCATAACTGAAAAAAACAATCTTGTAGGCAGTAATAAATAATATATGGTGCTGGTTTCACTTTGGGCTAAATTGATCATTATAATAAAAATGGCCTTTTTATTGGAATTCTCTAAAGATCCCTATAGTCTACCACAGCCCCTGTTCTGTTTCAAATTAGTCCCTGCCAGAAGCACAGGAGGGGGATAGCCAATGACAGCCCTACAGTCATATAAGCAAAGGTGGGCTTCATTTCACTATCAGGGTTTTTGGAGAAATTTTGAAGAATGTAACACCATTTTTTTAAGCTTCTACATTTAAGAGTATAAGGCACTGGCATATTCTTGTTTTAAACACAATATGTCCCCTTTACATCACTAATTTGTCCTTATAAACTCTAACAAACAAAAAAACCAGGACTGGACTGGGATTAAAAATAGGCCCTAGCATTTTGGGGACACAGAGGCTCAAACAGCCCCCACCAGCCTACTAAATAGTAACTGTCTATGGCATCCTACAGCAGCCCCTCTGGCATTAGCTTGAATCCACAGATTGCCAGTCCAGGCCTGAAAAGAACACATATATTTTGATGTCTTCACAGCAGTAAGGCTCAACCAACACAAAACAAAAGAACTGCTGTTAGGAGCCGACTTACCGGTCTGAGTTGTGTGTGATCTCCTGCTTTGTTGTTGGAAGCTCTCCATGTGTATAACATTGTTATTGTCTGTTTAGGCATTCATAGTGTCAATGTGCCGTAAAGTAAATGCTTACTCCAGATGAGTAAAATTATACATTGGAGTCAAGCTGTGACAACCACAGGCATGTGTGGTAGGACTCTGGCTTTCCTACTCGAGAGAATTTGGCTTTTCTACCTCAGCTGAGTAAGCTGCCTGCTGCTAGTGCAATATTTTTGCCTGCTATGCTGAATATGGCCCTTTTTGTCCATCATTAATGGTTTTTCATTGAAGCCACAGAGTTTTTCTATGAAATCTGTTCTGTCTGCTTATTAGTTTAGCCACCTGCATGGTATTTAACAGGTCTGGTCGGTAAATATGATGCTTGATGCCTATATTATCAATAGTTAATTTTTTCCTTAAAAAAGGTAGCAAACCTATTGAATGTTTTTTAGGTTGAAGACACACTGGGCTACTAGTAGCTTTTTGAAGGCTACTAAACTCCGGAAAATACCCTGCCACAGACAATACTGAGAATTGCCTCTGCTAAAACACGTAGAGACAATTATCAGTAAATGATCAGTATTGTCTTTTTTAGTAGCTGCTACTAATAGCTCTGTGTGTCACCCTTAGGGCTCTGGCACACGGGGAGATTAGTCGCCCACGGCAAAACTCCCTGTTCGTGGGCGACTAATCTCCCCGAGTTGCCTTCCCCTGCCATCCCACCGGCGAACATGTAAGTTGCCGGCGGGATGGCAGACGCGGCGGCGCAATTTCGCGCAAATCGCCCAAGAGGACAGATTGCTGTAGCCCAGTAGTCCTAAACTGTGGGGCTCAGCCTGAAGGCCAGTTTGGGTGAAAATTGGGCGATATAGTCATAATTTAATATACCTAAAATTCCAGTTTGAAAGTCAGTGAGGATGAGATTTATGGTGTATATGTATGTATGTATGCATATAACATGCACATAACATGAACTGAAGTTAGACCTTTAAGGTGGGCCCTAAACAACGGTTAGACTTCCAAATGAAGCTTGAAATTAAAAAGTATGACAGCCACTGCTGTAGCCGGTGTACACAAATCTTTAGATGTTGCAATATCTCCATGATTCATTCCTTTATTTGCATTAACAAATATCAATTACACTAGAGTTAAGTAGCTTATTTGCTACTTTGTATGTCCTGATTTACCAATTACATTGTGACATTGTGACTTTTCTTTTACCATTTTTAGACAAAGAATGGAAGCTCAAGTTGATCCACTCCAGAAAGAGAAACAGAAGCTCCATTTCAGCAAATAATGCATACATCTATCATAATGGTATGGCATACAGTGCCTGCTAAGGTCATATTATAAATCAGGCCAAAGCTGAGTAAGAAATAAAATGGATTATGAAAGATCTGTTCTTTCAGCAGGGAGATATTTGTATAAAGTTATCCTTAAATCAGAAAAGAGCCGTAGACCCCCTTATTACCAGTAAGAGGACAATTCAGAAAATAAAGACTGTGGGCTAATTGATCATTTATTAATATTTTTTTAGGATCAGTAACAATCAATACCACTAAGAAAAAATAATAATGATTAAAATAATGTGTAAAATAGTTTACTGCCATGAGCTCTGACATCCCAAGTGAATATGTTTCAGATACTTCCTTGATAAACAGAGAACCTTATATTGAGGACCCACTCTCATGAAAATTAGATGCAGACAGTGCAGACATAAGAAAGGGCTAATTGGAATTGTTTATAGAAGGGGCGCTCTAGGGGCAGGGCACATCAGGAGATCTTCTGGTACTTTGGCCTTACAAACTTTATACCAAATGTTACCATTTGTTTATACTTTTCTTACTGTCCTTATCAGAAAATATCAAACTACTGGGAATCCTAGGATATCCTTTTATCTTGCCCTCAAGCTTTTTCCTGGGAATGGATGCCACTAAAAGGAAATTTCATACTCTGTGAGTTTTTTCTTATCTTATTCAATGATATGACAAATCATTTTTGCGTTTATAAGCAAAAAGGAGCAAGCTCTCTCACAAAATGTTTTACACAGTTACAAGTTACAAATATTGATATAAAATAGTTCTTGAATATGATCACTATTTTGTTTAAGATGTCCTTGATAGGTCTATTTATGAAACAAGCTATTTATTCTTAATTACCAGTGCAAACTGTGCTCTTTGACCAGCAGCACCAGTTCGAAAATCCATTGCAAGACATAGCAATGAGTAGCACCATAGAGTCTTGAAGAGGTGGTAAGTACATGGTTCTGGCTGCACCTTGCATTCTTTGCTCTTCTTACTTGGCCAGGTAAATAATGTAAAAAGAAGAATTGTGGAAGATGACACCCACCCCCCATGTCATTATTTTCATATTGGATATACCTGAAAAGATGGGGGAATTGTCATTTTGCTCCAGTTTTTGGCACTTTGCACTCCTTCTTAAATAAACTGTTATAAGAAGTATGCTATACTGTTAAAGGATTTTAGGGCTAGTTAACTTAAAGGAATACAGTCATGGGAAAACATGTTTTGTTTATCAAAACACATCAGTTATTAGAGCTTCTCCAACAGAATCCTGCATTGAAATCCATTTTTTAAAGCAGATTTTGTTATATTTCATTTTAAAATTTTACACGGGGCTAGCCATATTCTTCATTTCCCAGGGTGCCACAGCCATGTGACTTGTGCTCTGATAAACTTCAGTCACACTTTACTGCTGAGTTGCAAGTTGGAGTGATATCACCCCCCTCCCAGCAGCCGATCAGCAGAACAAGATAGCAATTCCCAGTAGATATCAGAATAGCACTTAGTAGTAAAAAATCCAAGTCCGGCTTGGGACTCCTCCAGTTTCATGGGAGTAGGAGAAACAATAGGTTACCTGAAAGCAGTTCTAATGTGTAGCGCTGGCTCCTTCTGAAAGCTCAGACTCAGGCACAATGCACTGCAGATACAATAATAAATAAATAAAAACACCATAACAATCACAACAGTATTCCTTTCATGGGGTAAAGTGCAAGGTTTTTTTTTGCACACAATTCTACATGCTTGCAATCTTTTGCAGATGCTCCTGTCGGGTGCAATAAATAAGTATAACAATTCACATATCAATGTAATATTTTTCATTAGACTGGTTTTGCATTGTGAATTGTATTGCACATTGTGTATGTTTAAGACGTACTAGAACATGGTGTAATTGTTAGCAAGAAAATTACTTTTTTATGAAGGAGTTTTTATTACATATACTGTGCACTGGTGCTAGCTT
This sequence comes from Xenopus tropicalis, assembly GCF_000004195.4. Taxonomy (NCBI): domain Eukaryota; kingdom Metazoa; phylum Chordata; class Amphibia; order Anura; family Pipidae; genus Xenopus; species Xenopus tropicalis. Next base: position 162,674,279 of record NC_030677.2, read on the forward strand.
AAAAAATCACAATCTCTGTCCTGCTGTTGCATGAAAGGCAAAGGGTTTTAAAATGGTATTTTACATTTGCGCAAAGGCAAAATTGTTTGCAGTGCAAATCATTATTCCTATAGCAAACATTTTTCCCCTTAGCCACCTACAGTATATTACATTCCCCCGTAAGAGTTTCTCTCACAGCAAATTACATGCTACTAGGCAATTTGCTTGCTCTGTGTATGGGCCATAACTGTGGGCAGCCCACAGGCATGCACAGGTTCAGCCTGTTACGTGTCAAGAATAGTCCCTGTGGGGGCAAAGCATGTCCAGAGACCTGTGCTGCAGTCTGTCTCAGATACACATTCAAAGATGCAAGTGGCAGAAAGTGCATATCACTAAGCATCGCTGCACTGAGCAGCAAAGAGATAAGTGCTTTATAAATAGTGCTGTAAGCAACTCCATCCATGTTCTTCAACATTGCACCTATCTGACAATAAATGAACCTGGATAATGAGAACCTTTACCAAAGCCGCCTAACTGCATTTCTAGGTTCAAAATGTATAAGAGTTTCAGATAAACAACCTGCTAAAGCAATATTTGTTCAGCAGTACTGATACTATTGTTTAGGTGAAGTCTCTCAGCTAGTGCAAATGGTTATTATAAGTAAGCAAACTTTCTGAAAGGCAAATTGGTATCCAGGAGAAGATAACACACAGGTAAAAACGGAACCTATTACATTGTATTAAGAAAAAGAAAAGGAGTATATTATACATACACAGTGTGGGATTGGCTGGTGATTGGCTGGTGATGTACAAATCAGGCAATCCCTCTGTTCCCAAAATAGAGTGGTATTTAAAAATGCAGATAATGCCTTACAATTGGTTTGTTCTTGAACCACATTTATCTTTGCTTCATTTATTTCATGATGATCAGATAAATAGATGGATAGATAGATATTTCCGGATAAAGTTAATATCATTAATGTCATTTAATGTCATTACAAAACAACCTATATCACATATAAAACAAATACTCTGTGTTCTGTATGTAATACTTGCAACTGTAAGGATTGCACAAAAGATGACTTTCATTCATCACTAGGGATGATCAATTCTTCCTCTTCCCACATTTAGATCAACCTGTGAACTATAAGGAACACATGTTCCTGCTGCTGCATTGTTGTTTAAAGAGCCCATGGCATTGGCTGCATTTATTCATTAGCAGTAAATTCATGTCACAAGGACGCCGCTTCTTTCAACATGTCTATTATTAAACATTTTGATCTGCTGTGACGCACCGGGTTGGAATGGCGAATATTCTGCAATGTCGGGGACAAAAGTGGTTTCAGCTCCAGAAGATGGGATAGTCCTTCCACACACACACAAACATCTGCTACCTCTGCCTGTCCGAGGGGAAGAAAGGAGGTTATATATAGATATCCCTGCCTAACAATGGAAGCAATCTGGCCATACTACGAACACTATTTTTATTTATAGATTTCATGGAAAATTCTTTTGGAAAACATATAATATTAGAGAGAATACATAAAAAAACAATAATGCTCAGTTATTCTGTTCATGATTTGTAATACTAGCGGATGGTGCTTGCCTTTATCCAAAGAGCTTGCCTGCAGCATTCTAGTGTAAAAATCAAGTGTTTACTTGACACATACAAGTAATTATCTGCATCATTAAACTACAAAGTCAAAAGCACTCCTTGGGAGATGGAGTCAGCAGACTGAAAGGCATTTGGAGTCACAATGCCATACACACAGCACATAGTACACTGTATTTTAACAGATATTACAACAGATATCATAACCGTGCCCATTTAGTTTGAAACATATTCTTTGTACCCATCTATGATTTGTATTTGACTGTATGAATTCCTAGCAAGGAGTCTTAGTTCTTTTAATAATATTGTAGGTTTGAGAGGTATACAGTACTTAAAGGAGAAACATTAATTTACCAAGTGTGCTGTTGCAGGTTACAGTAGTGTGAGAGAAAGCTTTGATATGGTACAGTGACGTCACAAATGATTATACTTCCGGCATCTATAATAAAAGGACATCATTACTGTGTAGTTGTGGAATATTTTGTCTCTATATAAATAAAGAATATTAATAATATGCAAAGTTTGCTTCTGCAGGAAACAATGGAAAACAAAGTGACACAGATGCCTTCCCACCGGTGATTCATTTTATCCAAGATTTAATTGTGGGTGACTAATCTCCTAGTGGGCCATGGCCCTATAGGAAGAACTCACTTTGGTCTTGTAACCATTTACATATTATTTTAAGTGTGTGCTAGCTCTTGTAGAGCTCATTTACCAACCTTCCTAAGTGAGTTTACTTGCATATTACCACTGATTTCTGCTCTTTGTACAGTGTGAACTTGCGTTCTCAATCTCCTGTTCACTTGCTAAGCGCCTAAAATATTACGGTGTAACCTGCTCTAACCACTTATTGCATTTGCTATCTTTCTAACCCATACCCTAGTTTACCTTTAGGTGTAGCAGGGCCTAAAGGCAAAACTAACTTTCAGGGCCCCATCTATTAAGCACAACTTTCAGCACCACCTGATAGACTTGAGCTGTTAAGTAATGAAGGGAGTTTAAAGCTAATGTCACACACAGAGTATAACATGCGGATATGGATCTCTACTGGCCTGATTTCAATCAGAAAATGCATATTTCAGCATTTACTGGCCAAATCCACCCCATGTGCACAGTGCCAGACAATGATATTCCTGTTTGTGCCTACATACACAGGAATATTAGCTGCCACTGGCATAGAAAGCATTGTCACATTAGCTTAACAGCAGGCGAATGGCCACAGGTTGGGCAGCAATATTAGCCTAACTTTCTCTATCCTGCCCTATTAATATGCTTTATTTCAACAGAGATTATATATAATTCAAATCAATTCCTGTTCCATGAGAGCTTACAATCTAATGTCCCTAACATATTCATATACTAGTCAATGTTATAAGCATTCCATTAACCTGACTATATATATATATATAGGTGGTGATATATATATAGGTGGTGGGAGGGAACTCAAGTACTAAGGCTGAGGGTACACAAGGTATACAGTTCTGTTCACCTGCCTGAAAACACAGGCAGAGAGAAGTGGACCATATGCCCTTAGCCTAAGAGGATACCCTGGAAAGCACAGGGAGGTTTCTGCTGTACCTGTTGTCCCACAGCCATGGTAGGGAATCATGTTGCCACCCATAACACTAGACTAACACTAGACTTGCAGTCTTTGGTTGTCAGAACTTTGTCAAGCTTATAATGCATAAAAAAGGATATAGAAATGCATGTATTAGACCAAAAGTGAATATTTATCGGTTAAATACAATCAAAATGATTGAAAGTAAATTTGTAACCTGCGTAAAAAAAGATAAAGAATTCTTTGGGACTTTGGGAAAAGAATGGATATATCATGTAAAAGAAACGTACGTATTTCTTTCTGACATGCATGCACCCCTGCGGAAGGTATGGCGTTCCCTAGATCTAAAGAACATGTTCAGGTATGACATGGGCAGAGGTGTAACTATAGAGGATACAAACCTTCCAACTGTTTGTGGGCCCAGGAAGTACAGAGGGGCACATAGAGGCATTGACTAATAAGCACTTTCACTATATGTTAAGGAAAAATGTTACTCCCAGAGTTTAGGGGGCTCAATAAAACAAGAGTTTATACCAAACTAGGACAAATATTGGGCTACTTCAGTGTATGTGCTTGTGCACAGGGGACAGAGACTGCATTGTGCTGAAGCTGCTAAAGGAATACTGGGTGTCTGCTTAGCAACTTTTCAGAAAACTTAATTATTTATGGTTAAAAAAAGAAAATTGTAAGGAACGGCAGGTAGCACTAAGAATGGTGCATTTTTTACAGATCGTGGGTAGAGTTTTAAGAGCATCATTGTAGTTGACTGAGAGAAACATTACTGTGGGAAAAAAAACAGATTAAGATGACAGCTTGAGCAGTTTGCTGTGAAAAACAAAAAAACTATAAAGAGGAAAGAGCTCAATAGTGCAGGAGGTGCCAGAAGATATCTAGGATTGGCTCCCGATGACCGCCTTCAGTTCTGTGAATAAAAGAACCAATCATTATATGGGGCATAAAAGAAAATGGTCAGATAGTTGATTGCTTTAAGAAATTCTTATTAATCTGTATATCTGAGATATGGACATATAAGGAAACTTAAGGGCCGACCACATGTTTTAAATATATTTTTCTGAATGCTGGAGTGATAGCGAAAGCTGTGGAAGACTCTTTGCAGTTTGACCTTATCAGTAGAGTATATGTAACTACTAGGGTGATGGCTGACTTCTTATAAGGAGAAATGCACTTAATATTCTTCCTTTGGTAAATAATCCCACATATGCAAATTGGAATTTATGGCTGCTAGACTGTAGGTCCCATCTTTTGCACAATGCCCCACACATTGGCCAAAGTGCAAAAATAGGCTGCAACCGTCCTGTGTGCGGCATAGCAAATGAGCCCCAATGGTTTTAACCACTCAGTTTTTTCCAGTTTTTGCTGTTTAGGAAAGTATATTTACTACTTTAGCTTAAAAGGACAAGAAATAGTGTTACATATGAACCCTGAAGCCCAGTAAACAGGTCTTGTGTCATCCCTGGAACACAGGAAAGATGGACAAAATGATATTGATCATATAGCAGTTGGTCTCTCTTGAAGAAACCAGTGGTGTAAATATCTTACCACAGACCATGTGACTGGTGGGGGAGCTCAGGAAAAAAGGGCGACCTGGACTGGCTGTGGGGTCTGCTGTATGGTGCCACATTTCTTTATCCCAGCTGCCGAGTGTGTACACGTGGGTGGGGCAGTCAGTGGGAGGAGATCCAAAATTTTTTTTCATGGTGGGGCCCTTTGAAGGATTGTTACGCCATTATAAGAGTCTAAAGGTGGCCATGCACAGGCTGATAAAGCTGCCCCCATGGTCCTTCTGGGCTGAAAATCACCTAGATATCAATCAGGCAGGTTTAAAAATCCTACTGGGGCGAGGAATCAGCTCATTGATGCAGGCCCTGCCTCAAAGCATTCCCATCGTTGTGATACGCCTGATATTGTCCAGCTTAGTATGGGTGTATCTGGGAAAGATTTCCTCTTTTGGTGACTTTGCCATATGAGCAGATCTTTATGTGTATGGCCAGTCTCCCTATATCTTCATTATTCTCCCCCAATGTTAGAACAGTTACAACTCATTGTTAATTGCCCCTGTGCAGCAACATGCTGCGTCCCACCTGTGTTTGGAGCTTACATGCACCTTGTGCGAGTACAGGCCATTCGGAAGAATAGGATGCGTTTCTTCCTGCGCTCCCCTGAGATGGAATGCAGGAGAATGCAATGTAGATGAAAGCAGGAAGAAACGCTCATCAGTACAAGCCCTAACAAAGAGGTGGGATGGGATCCAGCAGTTTTAAGTTGATGTTGATTACTGGAAGTACTGAGTTCTCACAACATGTCAGCAGACCTGTTTTTCAGAGATACTCTAGAAGTGTAGTCCATTCAGTAACCCCATTAAATGAAGATAAAGGTTACTATACACTTTGTGAGCAGACCACTAAAACAGACAGGCATGTTTTCTTTACCATGCATGCCAACCACCATGACTCATCTAATGCGTTTGGAATAAAATATTAACTAACAAGCCCTCGGTGCTGCTAATTCCTTGCAGGTTGCATACAACCCTAGAGAAGTTTAAGGATATTAGATTCATATTAGCTGTGTGTGGGATGGTGTTAAAATGTTCCTCAGTATTCAGAGTTTTACAGAGCTGCTTTCAGATCTGAGCTAAATAATGAATCTATGGTTCTTGTTATCAGTGTGCAGCTTCAGATGTGTGCCGGAGGACAATTATTTTGTTAAAGGTCTCCTGTCATAGTAAAAATGTGTCTCAGGTGTGGGCTACTAGAGCTCACACTCTTGTTGGTGGCAGAGACAATTCTCACCTAGCAACTGCCCTGAGGTGGCTCCTTCAATGCCCCCCCACCCAGCGCTTATCTTTTTCTGCACCGGAAGGGCCCAGGGGGAGCTGCATGTTGCAGCGCCCCTGCTTGGTGGAAACAATACTACTTGGGCTAGAATATGCTTCTAGGGAGCACTATGTTACTCACACCAGGGGAAGCTTACTGGGCATCATTGAGGAGCATTCCATTGGCAGATTGTGTTGTTCATCTTGACAGAACTCTATACTTAAGGATCAAAAGATGAGAACTTAAAGTAGGGCTGAGCAGTGTCGGGTGTGACTTTAAGGAGGGGCAAAGAGCATGTTTTTTTTTAAAGTCCCTTTCATAAAAGTGGCTTTATGTGCAGGAATACTTCAAGGCACTGATGAGTACAGGGCATAAATCCATAAGTAGGCAATTGATATGGATAAATCAATTGCCTACACCTATCAAGTGTCATGCATTTAGCGCCGTGCATTTAGCGTCATGCATTTGGAGCTGCACTTCCAGAAAAATGATATTGTTTCCAAGTCCCTGCAAAACAACATAGCTGTTCAGAAACATTTTGCTTCATAGTTAGCATTCCAATCTTGTGCACTTGCTTGGAAAATCCACTGACAAAAGAATGACACTAACCAACGTAAATGTGCTGCACTTGCCCTGAGCCTTCAGCGAAAGAAGCAGAACATCCAAAACATTCCTGACGGCAGGGACAGACTGAATCCTTTAATAGTAGATTCTTAAAATTACCAAGTTTACAAGACTGCCATTTAAAAAATGCTTTACATGTTCAGTGTTCCTTAAAGCACTTAAAAGCACTTACCCGCTTACCCTAAAACAGTTTTTTATATAATGAAAGAAAATGTAATTCTATACAAATTTCCAATAAACATTTAATAACAATTACTATACAACGATAAATACTATTTAAAGCTTTATAGGTCAATCAATAAAAATGTAATCTACTAGCAGGAAGACAATGCTGATGTATACACAATAAAGATATATACACAATCACAAAAAAAGCATTTAGTTTAATAGTATACAATAATTTGGAGTACTTTAGTAGCAATATGATAAATTCAGAAGTTGTCAGATTTTAAGGTAGAAATTCCATTAAACTTCCTGTCTTCAAACTTTAGTAAATATTTTACCTCTTCTGGGACCCAATGAATAGGATCCTACAATAGTAATTAACTTGTAGATTGTAAGCTCTCTTGTAGATTGTAAGCTCTTTTGGGCAGGGCCCTCTTCACCTCTTGTATTGGTTATTGATTGCTTTATATGTTACTCTGTATGTCCAATGTATGAAACCCACTTATTGTACAGCGCTGCGGAATATGTTGGCGCTTTATAAATAAATGTTAATGTAATGTAACATGCTTCATTAGGGCTTTAGCACACATCACATTTCCGAAATAAAGCACAGAGGCCTGTGGCTATTTGCACAATTTGCATTGTTAGTGCGTCCTACATTGTAAATGTAATTTTAATGCTTACCAATGCATTTTCATGTCAACACATGCTTTTATTAACATACTTGAGGTCATTCTAGCGCCTACTTATGGAAGAGCATTTTGGAGTATTTTGATGTCTGTTGTCTAAGTGCCCCATATGCCACTTCCTTTTACTCATTTGGAGAATTGTACTGGCAAAAAAGAGCATCAAGAGTGCCTTTCCCTTAAAAGAGCTGTGATCTTTAAAGGAGAAGGAAAGGTAAAAACTAAGTAAGCTTTATCAGAAAGGTCTATGTAAATACAGCCATAAGCACACACAGTCCTCTGTCAAAAGATTTGTTGTCTCTGTTTTCCTGTGCCAGAGACACGCAGCTCTCTCCTCTCTCCCCTCTCGTGCTCCCCCCTCTCTCAAGAAGGACTTCCTCCACCCCCCTTAGGAATGTGTGATCTGAGCGAGGCATTATGGGAATTTTGTTTACAGAGCTCAGCATTTTTTCCTCTGAGGCTTCTGATCATCTGAATGGGAGAAATATGGGGAGACTTAAGGGCACTATTGAGAGAACTGAAGGTATGCCTGCAGCTTGAGATTAACTCTTTATTAGCCTTTCCTTCTCCTTTAAGGAGAACATGAGCTCCCATATACTAAAATAGATTAACAAAACTGTGTAGATTAGATCCCTGATTTACTTTAACACTTGATAAAAAAAACTATTCCCTTTATCTAGGAATTTTCATGATTTTTCAAGCAAGTCGTATGCATCCTGTTTGTCAGCTTGAACAAGCGAGAGCGTTGTTTATAGAACTCTCTATCTTTGAACTCTGATTGTTTGTCTTGGTCCAAGTAATACTAGATCTTCCATCTGAGAGCCATCGGATAATATTTTTCTAAAGAACTGAACTCTTTCGACTTGGTTTATTGCACCACAATGTCCACAAGATCAACTTGTACTTATTTGGTAAAACACAGAACTCCTATTCAGGGCTCCAATGCACAGCCATGCAAGAGGCCTATAAGAAGCCCATCTTTTATATATTTACAGCATTCATTTGTGTTAATGTTGTGTTGGTTCAGCATTCTAATATAAAAATTCCTAGGGAAAAAAAGATGAAGATTTGGCACTTCACCAGGAAAGTAAGTAACAGTTTGAGAAACACTGCATTACAATGCATACAAGAAAATATGGAGCATTCAGGCATCTTCACTGCTAAAGAGCTGCGGTAGCCAAGGGCTAGTAAAGAAGTCCAATGAATTAATTTAGCATTTCTAGCCTACTTCTTTATTATGCTTTAGTTCTCCTTTAATGCTTGTAATATCCTTCCTCATTTTTCTAACAAAAAGATCATATGTGTGCCTTGACAAGGATTGTTTCTGCATTCTAGCTGGTGTTAATTATAGCTAAAAGTGCACTTCTGCTGCTGACCTCTATAAGAAGGAAATGCATGTATCCATAAAGGGTTTCCACTTTGTGTTGCAGATAAAAGGCTCCTCTGAAATCTTGGTTCTACAAGCACTGTCAGAAAAAGTAAACACAGTCCAGAGACAGGAATTGGAAGAGAGGAATGTGTTGAAGTTTTGTTCAGCTGGCTGCTTCCCTGCTCATTGCAGATCTAGGTGGGCATAATAATTTGGATACTTTTAAAGGGCAACTATACCTTATTTTTTCCAATGGATTCTTCTAAAGGAAAAACTAAGGTGAATATATGTTTATTTTCTTTTTTTGCCCCCCTCTATTATCTTACTATTTTAGCCTTGCTTTAACAGCCATTGTGGAACCTTGACCACGAGCCATCAGATATAATCATACGGGCTCTAAATTATCATCCTGATAATTTTCGTACCATCAGTCACTTAGTTGATTGGACAGGTTAGAAAATGTCAGTCGGATAACGATAAAATCAATGTGTATCTGACAATATGTGTTTTTGATTTGCATTTAAACCTACAATCAATACCAGAATGTTTGTTGGAAGAAGACTAAAATCTGAACATGTATGGTCAGCTTTACTTATTTTACCATGGGCTTATTTTGTGTTTAATGCTATAACAAGAACAAGACAAAACAGCTCTCAGTTGTGGCGCTCAATGGAAGTGATGTACATTGCATCGCAGCTTCCGTTAGGAGAACTTCCAACTAGAGGTAGGCAGAAAAGAAATTTGCCTAGGACCCCCTTCATTGTGTCTTAGGCACCTGCCTACCCCTAGTTCTGGGAGGGGACTCCTGGTGCAGGTGGCCAGATTGAGACACAAGCATGGAAATGATGCTTAGAGTCCCCACATGCTCATTATGTGCATACATGTGACATCACACATATGCCATTATGAGCTAGCTGGGAAGCTCTTATTAAGTGCATGTGTGTGACTAAACATGGTCGGCCATAGCACTACTTAGGAGCATTTTTTATAGAAAATGGTATTGATTCTCCCAATGTTTGCCTGCATTTCTGGTGGGGGAAAAAGTTTTCCAGAAATAGATGCCCTTTAAAGGGAACTGATTGCTTCCTGTATCTACTGCATTTTTTACTGTCAGGCACTTGCACCAGATGTGCTTAAAGTTCCATAAACAGACTTTTGTTTTATTCCTATACATTTTTATTGGCATACTGTGTAAAAACATAACAAAGTAAACAGTTATTCTTAGAAAAGACACATGATGCCAGTGATTGCATTGCAAGTTATAAGGTACTGATGGAACATTCTACAACATGTCATATTTGCTTTATTGTGTCAGGGTGTGGAGAAGGTGAGCTAGGACAAAGGAGTTCCAAAGACAATACTATGCCATGATATTGGCATGTACAGACACAGGAAGAAATTGTTGCAGAGATGTAATGCGTTGACTGACAATGAAACAATCAATAGGTATCCAAGATCACCATTTCCAATTTCTCACAGGCAGATGTGCTTATGTTGCTTGGCAAAGTGGTGACATGGGGTGCATATAGTAAGCTGGGTTAATATGTTTATTTACCTTATGTTTAAGGCAAATTACCACTTGTCTGCTACAGTCAAGCACTCAAACACAATATGCAACATAGGGTAGTACCTATAATGCTACCTACCAGACAAAAGGGGCAATGAAACCAGCAGAACAGTGTTTATTTGCTCCTAGTAGCTTTGTCTAGCCACTTCCAATAGACATCAGTAGCCACCCATGAAAATCTCCTACTGATGAATATTAAATGAGGGACTACCTTGCGTTTTAGAGGTGATTATTAGAGGCTTGTATCTGCCACAGTGGATTTCAGCAAAATAATTTCAGGGCAAAACTTGGATTTTACAATATACACTACTGTTTTACTAAGGTTTATTTCTGGCAGATGAGCCACTGATGGGAAAAAGGCTCTCTTGTTGCATAATCCTGAAGTAGATCACAGCCAAGCAATACCCAAGCAAAGTACATATCTGCCAAGCAATACCCAATGCAGATGATAAGCCAGCACAGCATGGTAAGTGTTGTTGTCCTTTTGCATGGCTCATACACTAACTACCAAAATAATGGTTTGGCAGCACTGAATGCTGCAACATGAGATGCTACACAAGGTGGTTCAGCAGGAGATATGAGTGGTAAAGAGACAGAGTATCCAGTCTAAAAACAGGGCATACTTAAAATCACTGTAAAATGTATTATGCCAACAAAAAAAAACTGGAAAAAACAAGTGTAAATGAAATGGCACATTAGTAAAGTTCATTATGCCAAATATAACCATGCATCTTTATCAGAGAAATAATCTATTACAATGTACAAAGTGCTAATTACCATATTTAAAAGGTGTATTAGGGTGCTATCCAGTTTGTTAAAATTAATAAACAAAATAAGAGTTGGCTACTTTGTAATCCAATAGATTCAGAGCTGCTGTCTATTTAACGAAAAAAAGACATTCAGATTTTAAGAATTTGTTCATTGTTTTCAAAATATTTTTGGGGTTCCAGAGGCACTGTTAGATCTTCAGAGAATCATTCAGAATTTCAGATAAGGTTCAGTTTAGAATGTGACGATTCTTTCATGATTAGGTGTAAAAAAATATATAAAAATCAAGCAGAGCTATTGAAAATATTTTAAAAAAAGTTATTGCATGGGGCTGCATAATATGTCTTTATAAATGCTTGTCAATAATAGCAATTGGAATTTATTACGTTTCCTTACTAAAAGTCTGCAGTTATACAGGATGAGAGCAAATTTGACATGTAGCAGTTCAATTTTTGCATCACAAAAAGCATATATAAACATGTATATGTATACATGAATATTTTTGGCTTTGGGTTGAGGACAAGATGTCAGCTGGAGGGAAACACTAATCTTCATAGTGTAAAACCCAAAGGTCAGGGCAAAACTTAAATCCAGTGACCACTGACCATATGTAAGTCCACCACTGAATACAGTATATTATCCATAGTACATGCTCATGCAATAGAACAAAACAAACTCAAATTAAGTAATCAAAGTGTTCACGACTGCACTATAAATATTTTCTAACACATCCAATCAATTGTAATATATGGCAAGTATGTCAATACCCTCTGTGTTAAGGTATTTACTATATTTAACTTACAGCTGTTGAATGTTGGTACCATTGACACTAAACAAGACTTAATAGGTTAATAGGTGCGTGGCAGTATTTTAATTTTGTAAACTGATATTTATATATATATATATATATATATATATATATATGCAGGGGCCCTGCTGCCATGAGGCAAGATAAGAGAGTGGCCACAGGCAGCTGAAGCTACCAGAGGCAGCAAGAAGTTCTAGAAAGGAACACTTTCTGCACTAGTCATGTGGCCCCTCTTCGCCCCCTTCTGAGGTGAAAAACCTAAGTGTGGATTGGTAGAATGCTATAGGTCCACTTAGGATTGCACTAGGGGCCAGAACGACCCTGTATATACTTGTGCATGTATGCTACAATATTTGGGTATTATTCCTTCATTTGTAATTTGTGCTATGGCAGAAAACATGTCAATAGAAGTAATGGACCTGCCATCCAGAATGCTTGGTACCTGGGGTTTTCTGGTTAAGGGACCTTTCTGTAATTTGGATCACCATACCTTAATTCTGTTTACAAATTAAATAAACCCAATAAGAGTGTTTTGCCACCAATATGGATTTGTGCATCTTAATTAGGATTAAGAACAAGGTTCTGTTTTATTAATACAGAGAAAAATAAAATAATTTTTACATTTTAGGCTTAAAGGGAACATATAGGAAAAAGGGATTAAAGGATTAGGGAAAACCCTAATTTTGTAGGCAATTATGAATAATATACGGTGCTGGTTTCACTCTGTGCTAAAAATTAATCCTATCTGTAAAAATGGCCCCTTTATTGGAGCTCCCTATAGATCCTATCACTTCTCTGTCCAAGTTTGAAATGGAGAATGGGCGTGTCCTAACGGTCCCTGCCAGAAGCACAGTAGGAGGGGGAGAGCCAATCACAGCCCTGCACTCACACAAGCAAAGACAGGCTTCAGTTCCCTATCAGGTCAGCCTAGCTGCTGATTGGTTCCTATCTTATAAGTGCAGTGTATGGAGGGCCGCCGGCTCCCCAGCTCATCCAGAGAATTCAGCCAGCAGGAAGTGGAACTGATGGGCGGGACTAGTGGGGTTTTGGTGGAATTTCTCAATAAATCAGTCTGAAATACAACTTTTTTTTGAGCACATTCCTTCTATATCTAGAGGAGTATAATTCTCTGGTACATTCTTAATTTTTATAGGATATATCTCCTTTAAAATTGACACTATAGGCAATGTCCTTCCCATAATTCAAATCTTTCAGCATAACAGATTTCCAGATAGGAAATCCCATACCTGCACAATTTTAAGTAAAGGAGAATTTTACTGCATTTAATTCATGCTACACAGTAATATTATACTGACTTTCTGCATGAAGGGAGTTTCCGCCTCTAATACTGATACTGAGACCAAAGAAAAGCACTCTGATATATGGGAAAAATATAATATGCAATATAATATGCAATCTTCCACCCCTTGTAAATTACCTAGAATCCATATATGTGTAAAATCAATGTCAAGAAGGGCTGAACCTGTTCTACCAACTTGAAATAGCTTTGTACTCTATGAAGTCACTTTACGTCGTTTTTTCACACTTACCTTTTTTATAGTTATATTACAGAATAATACCATATGTTTCTTCAATATGCCAGTTATCAGCAGTATAAAAAGCCTTTAAAGGGGTACTGTTATTTTCTTTTTCACATTAGAGGTTCAGATGTCACTTATTAATGTGTTATGAAACACATTATTATGTGTTATGAATGTGTTTGCTCGCTCTGCCTTAGCAAGAGTTCTTTCAATTACTAAGGAGCCCTTAAGATGCAAGGAAGAACTGCCCTTTACACCCTTGGAGTTTCTCTCACTGCAGAGCTGGGTAACTCCCTCTCCCCCCTCCCTTCAGAATCTCCTTGTCTGCCTGGCGTGGTGCACATGCCCAGTTCCAAGCAGTTTTAAGGCTGATAGGCTGCCGGCAAGCGGCAGCACACACATCATCCTCCGCGGCGAGCAGCGCCTGAAAAGCCACTGAAAGACTAGTCACTAGTCTTTCAGTGGCTTTTCAGGGCTGCTCGCCGCGGAGGATGATAGTCACCAGTCTTGTAGCCTGACCGGAGCCGCACCTAAGGCCAAAACGAGCCGCGGGTTGCCGACCCATGTGCTATACTAACTCTGCCTTTGTAAAAAAGAGCTCTCTGCTCCCTCTCTTGGAACACGTTCTTCTGATTGCAGGCAGGATAGTTTAACCTTTTCACCGCTGAATCTGATCTGCAGGTATTTTATAAGTGAGTCTTGCAAGCTTAAACAGTGTTTGCTGAAATACTTAAGCAAAAAAAGCCCTAACAGTTTCATTTTAAGGAAAAAAGCTGTCTGTACAGCTTTGTTTAAAAAAGCAGAAGCTTGAAAAAAAAAATCCTTGAAGAGGTCAGACGCGCGCTCTTAATGACGTCACCAGCAAAATGGCCGCCGGGTGACACACAAAACGCAGCAGAAAAGAATGCGGTGGTGCAGGCTGTAGGAGGAGATTAAGGGAGCGGCACTTATGTGGTTTAAGTGGGGGTAAGGCGGCCTATCCATTATAAGTGAAATTAAAATTAAGGTTGACATCTCCTTTAACCTTTGCCATTCAGTTAGCTATATTAAAGACCTCACTAAACTAGATCCTGCTCACTTGTAAGACAAGGGTTCTCATCTTGAGTGTGTACACCCTACCAAAAAGCAAGATACAACTGCTGCTTACAACTTGTATTTATTGTTTTGCCAGAAAACAACAACTCCAAAGGCAGATACAAAGTAAGCAAAAAAGAATTGAACATTTTCCCTACAACCTGCAGTACCTCACATTATCTCTTTAATTATATGTATTTATAAATATGAAAGTGCACTTGCAGTTTTATGTAGGCCTTCATAGGCAGAGTGGGCAAATTTAATATGATGTTCCCAATTGATTACTATTCTTATACAGAATAAATACAATGCACACCAAAGAGAACTAATGACAAGTAAGTAGGCAAAGACTGAAAGGTCGGCGCCTTCCCATACATACTCAGCTATATTCAAATTTCAGTCTGTAGAAACTCCCATGACTTTCCTCCATTTGCTGAAATGATAAAGAAACACAGCATTTAGAAAGTGCAAAGGTCTTTTGTTGTCAGCATTGCAAAACTGCAGTTAGTTAGTAGTGACTGCTCCTCCCTATATTTATTAGAAAGATTGAATGGGAGAACCCAGTCTCTGTATTCTGCATAAAGTTTCTTGTGTGCTTTACTTTATTGCAGGAGGGAAAAACGGGATTTAGAATAGTGCTTAGTTATAAGTTGCCCACCAGTTTGTCAGATAAAAAGTTGATCTATAGAGTTTGTTATACAGTTTTGTCAGGTTTTCTCATTTGATTACTCTGCTCAGCCAGTTCTGTATGTAGACCAAAAACATGTTGGACATTGTGCACTATTACAGATATGGGACTTATTATCCAGAATACTCGGGGCCTGAGGTTTTCCAGATAAGGGGTCTTTATGTAATTTGGATCTCCATATCTAAAGTCTATTAAAAATATTTAAACATTATTTAAACGCAATAGAATTGTTTTTCCTCCAATATGGATTAATTCGATCTTAGTTAAGGCCAAGTATAAGGTGTTTTTTTGTTTTTTTTTAATAAGGAGAAAAACATAAAAAAAGACACACATCCTTCAAGTTCAACTTTTTATGTCTGTATGGAACCTGCCTAAATTGCTAGTTGATGCAGAGGAAGGCAAAAAAAATTTTTTTTGCCACAGAGGGGTAAAAACCCCTTCCTGACCCCAAGAAAGATGGCAATTGGACCAGTCCCTGTACTATGTAATAAAATCATTATTAAAAATATACATATTTAATTAAAACTGAGTCTATGGAAGATGACCTTCCCATAATTTGGTGCTTTCTGGATAACAGGTTTCTGGATAGCTTAGTTGGTCACAAGGAAATCTATTCATGTGTCACCTGCTTAAATGTGGCAATTTACTAAATCCACTTTACTGCCAGGGTTGTATTTAGGGCCTGTGCCTATGGTGGTATCTTTATCTATATATATATATATATATATATATCGCTGGCGGACTTGTGACTAACTTGGACAGTGCAGCAGAGGGGGGGGGGGGGGGTTATCCCCTATTCCACAATCAGTGGATGCACAGACTGTGGAAGAGGACTGAAATAAGGCCCTGTTACTGCATAAGACAACATGACAAATATTGCAGTTCATGCTGCAGAAAGGGACTGAAATGCCAGGTTTACTGGCAATAATCTCACGCCTGGTGGTATCTGAGCCACTCAGAACCCTCTGCCCTATTCACAAAAACAAGAGGATGCTGTTTTTAACCATAAAACCAACCATGAGCAAAAGAAATCTATTCTTTGCCTATTCTATTTTCTGCTTCTCTCAGACCAAGTATCCATTTTCTAGTGCTAAAGCAGTCATGAATTAATGCCACCTAATTCATATTCTCTTCTAACATTTTTTCTATTGAAAATGAAAAACCAAATAACCGCATCACTAATTTTTTCATACCCAAAAAAATCTCAAAAACAAAGCGTTTTCTTTCCACAATAGAATGTGCACTATGTTGTTATAAGAAGTATTTAAATATAGAATCAACAATTCCATCATCAGCACTTTACAGATGTGTACAATATGGAATATCATCCAGGAACACAACAACATGCCCTTTCACATATAAGCAACTTTTCCTTCTCTGTTACTCTTCCCTTTCATAAGACCTACAGCAGTGAAAAGTCCCGCCCACACAGCATCAGCTGATAGTCCGGCAGCCTTCCCTAACTGGAACAACTCGAGCTACGTCACCGTGATCCGGGATCCTGCTGGAAAGTGGGGGTGGAGCTAGATGACGCTTCTTCCAACCAATCAGACTCGTCCACATGCCGCGACCGTGTGCCTGGGGCAGCCTTGGAATAAAATGCTATAGCGGCTAAGTGCTGCCGCCACTAGAAGCCAGAGCGCAGCGGGAAGGGAAAGGCTGGGCGACGGCTCACTGGGACAAGAGGGAGGCCGCAGCCCGCAAACGAAGCAGGGGACAGCTAGTTAATTGAGGAAGGAAGGTTATTGGGGCGGGAAGTGATATATTATACTGAAGGGGTAAAGGATAGACGGTACGAGGATTCTCGGGTCTAGTCAGCGTCAGAAAGCCGGCTTCTCTCATTGAACCTTTCCGTTTGCGGGTTTACCGACACCTAGCGGCTCACAGGCTGTGAGTACACACTGTCGCTTTGCCAGAGAAGCATCCCTCTTCGCCCGTCACACGGAGCTGGACCGATTTGCTCTGTCACCTCCCTTCCCATACCGGTGAGGTGCCCCCGCTCCCGGCACAAAGACTTTGGTGGCCTCGAACATTCTGTGCAAGGTGGGGGGGATAGAGAGGGGGGTGAGGAGGCCAGGGAAGCAGTCATGGAGAACGCACACACCAAGACGGTGGAGGAAGTCCTGGCTCATTTCAACGTAAACGAGAGCACTGGCTTGAGTCTGGAGCAGGTCAAAAAACAAAAGGAGAGATGGGGAGCGAACGGTACGTAGTGGGGGCAGGGGGGTGAAGCAATGCTCGGAGAATGGCAGAGATCGGGAGGCCCGCAATGCGTTATGTTCTGGCTCTAGCTCAGGCATCTTCAACCTGTGGCCGTGCAGCTCTTATCATGCCACATTTCCCAGCATCCCTCGGCAGCCGGCTTTAGGGCATGCTGGGAATTGTAGTCTGATAGCCTGAGGCGCTGCAGCTTTGTCATCTAGAAATCGGATAATTGGCAAAGAGATGCCAGATCGTGATGTACTACGGCTCCTAGATTTCCGCCGACAGCCGGGCACTGTCAGTGGCATTTGGGAGCTGCAGTTCAGCATCATTCGGAGTTCCGCAGGTTGCCTTGGCTGCCTAGGGGGATCATTTGGTCGTTTATCTAAATAACACTTCTTTTTAAGGCTCATGCCATTGACTGGTGCAGTGATAAATTGTGTGGCACAGAACGGAATCTCCTTATTTGTGCCCATTTATAAAGCAGCAGTATGTGTGTGCAAGGGTTGGGCAGTCCCTTGAATGATAGTGTATAGGGCAATGGTTCTGGCAGTGTGACCTGCTTCATCCCAGTATCCACAGTCAGTGCAGTTAGACAATAGCTTGAAGGTCACAAGTTGGGTGACTTTGATAAATGAATACCTTTAAACGCATTTAGAAATGGAAAAACATGGCCAGAGGTTGTATGTACTATAGTATAGGATGTATATTTTACTGTCCAGTTGGTCTATGAGAAACTGGGCCTGATCCCTGTGTTTAGTTCCTGTCTCCTATTACCACAACAGATGGCAATATGCTTCGCCTGCTGCTGAGGCTAGTCTGTGTAGTCCCAGGGCAGATGATGAGAAGTCTATTGAATGTAGATCCTGTACTGCCATACACCTTACTCCAGCATGCAGTCTATCTGTTAGCCCATGAAGCACTTCCTGTAAGGCCTGTCCTTTAACAGGCATCTTCATAAAACATGAATCACACGGAAGATGGCTGCCTAGATGCAACCTCGTGCTTTTTTTTTTTCTGCCTAAGCAATAACCGGTCTCTCCACTTTCCCTACCAACATGTTTGCTTATCTCTTAGTCATGTAGTAACGTATGTGCTAGGCTGCTGCTACATTTATTTCATGCATTTAGAATTTATTTGCATCTATACCTATGGGGATACAATGTATCTGGTTAAAGACACATTAGATAATTCTTTTCTAAAATAATTGAATTCTTTTTTTTGTTTAAAATAGTATCAGGTACAAATGTTTTGAATGTCTGATCCCTAAATGAGCATTTTTAGAGTAAACACAGTGCTGGCTCATTTTACTGTGCTTGTCATTATGGCATGTACATCAGTACCATTTGTACGACATGCAATTATTTAATGTATTATCTGATATTTCACATCCTTTAATAATCCATAATATCCATTCATGTTCCATTCATGTTAATTGATTTACTGTCTAAATTTGATCTGCCTTTGTACTCTGAGGCACAAACTGTTTTACTATTAGGATATCTTTATAAAGCATTTGTTGACTATAGTAAAACCTCAATTTTATACCTCCTGGTTTTAGGTTTTTCTCATTTTACTCCATTTTTTGGGGTCCCACCAATATATATATATATATATATATATAATATGATTTTCCATTTTTTGGGATTTTACACAAATGCTTTTTCGGGTCCCCTGAAATACATAAAATATGGAGGTTCTACTATATCTAGTGGGCACTGTTCCCTAAGCTGTGCACTTATGCGTGCACATATACATTTTGAGACCAGAACACACAAATTGTGAGCCGTGGTCACCAAGTTTGCACACAGTTTTGAGAAGTATGCACAAAAGAACATTTTGCACAGGCAGCCAAGAAGGTATTTTGAGGGAACATTGATAGTGGGTCATGTATAGATCAGCAGAGCAATATAGTCATAGATCTGATTGTGAGCATTTAATAAATGAGTTAAATTCAGTATCCTCCCTTTACTACTAATGTGAGATTGGTATTCTAAACAATAGCCAAATTACCAAGTGTATTCCTAAACTGAAATGTGGTTTCTTTGCACAGTCCATTTCTCTGTATTAGAAGTAGCAGAGGACCATGTTAGCAACTGACCAAAGCAAGGAAATATACAGTAAGCGATACCTTTCATTGACTAATTAGGCTATAAAATGTAAGCTGTTGAGACAGTTTAAAGGTACCTATCCTATTGAAACAATAGTATTTCTTAAGGAACTACTGTGCCCCAGCATGTTGGGGCATATGCATAATGAGTGAGTTTCACAGATCTCTCATAATGCAGATATGTCAGAAGTAGGATTGGTCGCCATGTCCCCAATCCAAAGTCATCAACATGGTTGCCCATACCGGAAACAGCTATTGCAGTGGCAGTGTCTTCAAACTGAAGTGTAGACTTTTAGCCCTCACTGTTAGGGAACACAATTATGATGTATTAGGTGCCCTTTAAGTTTCTTCTTTAGGCATGGGACCTTCCCTAAAGAAGAGACCTAAGCTGACCTAAAACCTTGCATTTTATCTACTAAATTAGCCCATAAAAGGTATCACTTACTTTACATTGTTACGAGACATTCTTTCCATTGAACACTGTTTAGATTTTCTGAAAATCTATTGTAATATAATCCAAGGCAATGTCACATACTAATGTTTTCATTCTTTTTCCCCTCCAACAACATGGAATGGTTGAATATCCAACAGAATTGCCAGCAGAAGAAGGTAGGTCTCATTCCATAACCTTAAGTGTATTTAAAGCCCTTATTTCTGAAGATTTATACACGTCTTGTTGTTCTTTCCAGGAAAAACATTATGGGAGTTGGTGATCGAACAATTTGAAGATTTATTAGTTAGAATTTTACTACTTGCTGCCTGTATATCCTTTGTAAGTATTAACAATGGGGTAGTTTATTGGTATCTCATGCTTTAGCATTTACACACTTATGTAGGAATTCATTTGACATGTGCTGACCAACATTATGCTGATATTATCTTCTAATGTACCAACAAGAACTTCACAACTGCTGTAAAGCAGTTTGCAATTGACAGCATATTTCATTGTTTACTGAACTTTGGGTGTCTATCTAATAAAAAGTGTCTTGAACTTGGTCATGTGTTCTGCTCTGTAGGGCTAAGGTTTACAGATTGTGTGTCAGTACCCCTAGTCTGGCCCAGAGCAGTGGACAGAGGTGGCAGCAGCTTCAATAGTCAATTACCAGTCTTGGTTACTTATTTGTATAATGCAATTTCTGGATTCTTTTAATTGTAAAACACAGTTTGCGATCAAATTTAAATTGGAATAGGGTGTATTAAACATTGGTATTATAAATAATGACCATAACATTTTAAAAATGAGTAATTGTTGGCTTCTGACCTTATCGATAATGATGGAAAGAAATGCAGCTTTCCAATTTTTTTCTCCTGGCATGTTCAGTTATGGGAGTTATGTGAAAAGTTGTCTTAAAGCCTTTTTTTTTGTAGTCGATGGGTGTCCCATGTAAAATTTGTTTTATATAAATTCTGGGCTGTGGTGTTTTAGTGTCTAAAATATGGCAATTGTAGCCATATTAAGTTTTAGGTTTAGTTCTCCTTTAAATTTGATAGCTGGGGGAATTATGGGTAAATTAATGATTAAGCAGTGGTGTCATAAAGTTCCATCAAAATCTGTCACTTTGTTGCGCTTTGTAAACTCCTTTCTCCTTTAGAGAAAAATATCTCACCCCTTATTTTTCATGCCTGACACATTGTTATGCAGCAGTGAGTAGCAAGATTATTTTTATCGGACTGCTGCATTTGAGTGACAGACGATTGTTGCTCTGGCATCAAGCATATAGATGCTTATTATTGACCCTATATAGGGGTTACTTTCTTGCTATCACTTATCGATTGCCACTTGAGACATTTTAACTTCCATTGAGAAATTTTTATCACTGGATTTATAGAAAATGAATAATGCTGCAGTTATCACTACTTGAAAAGTTTAGTGGCTGCATGTGGCACAAAAGTATATAAGCAACTATATCATAAACTCTGTATTGCAGAGCTTGAAAGCCCAGAGGACAGTTAGAGGATTATGTATTTGTTGTCCAAGGCATTCTTCATATTTTGGCAGAATGACTGTTTCACCAGTTTTTTCCTATATTAGTGACAGTGTTATTGGCTAAGTGGGCACTGGATAAGGGTTGCAACTCCATGGGGTTCTTGAATTGAAAGTAGGACATGCATGGGCAAAACAATGTTTGATTGACTTAAGGATGTAAAGGCCTTAATGTTAGCAAGTGTAGGGGTCCTACTGAGAATCTGTGATGTGATGTACAAGACCTTTGTATGAGTTGAAATAAAGCTTGTTGCACCGGTTCTGTTCTTCAGTACCTTAGATAGTGGAGCATGTGTGTAATATAAATAAATAGTAAGTTATTTTTCTCGTTTCATTTCAGTCATTTAACATAGTGGGTATTTTGCTCTTGTGATTGTCTTTTCTTGTCCCTTTTTATTTATTCTTTGTGTTTTTCAGGTTTTGGCATGGTTTGAAGAAGGCGAAGAAACCATTACAGCCTTTGTAGAACCTTTTGTAATTTTACTTATATTAGTAGCAAATGCCATTGTTGGCGTATGGCAGGTAAGCAAACTTTTTGTTTTCCTTCATCTTTTCCAGTTTCAGTTGAGCAGCAATTTGGCCATATTAAAGACCAACATTAAAACACATCCCAAGTTATCTGTGATGTGAAATACAAAAGTGTTTCCATAAATGTATTCTTTTGGTGTTTGCTGTTATCTTTATGGACTATGTAAATGCATTAAAAGCAATGGGCAAGCACAGGAAAGCAGAATATTCCACAAAAAAACCCCACACTCAGTCCTCTTGTAAATTTGCTGTTTATTTTTCACCCTGTGGGAACTATGTCCCATTCTTTAAGTAGACCTGAATTACCGGGTTAAATGTGAAGGCAATACATATATATATTTACAGGTATATTTAAAAAAAAAAAAAAAAAAGTGGTTTCTGAACTTTTGGAAAGGGGGAAATGCCACCCATTTTCCCCACATTGAAAGAAATTGCAATTTTCAGCAGCTTCCAATATTAATTCCAGTATCCTAATTTCATTTTTTTTAATGCAGAATTAAACACATACAACTTAAATTGCAAAATCGCATTTTCAAATTACTTGGTAAAAACATTTATAATATGAGCATTTTCATGTGTTCTGTTTAAGGCACAGTTAAACTTCCTTAAGCTTTGAACATTCCTTTTAGTATGTCTCAATATACAAGTGTATGCTAAATATTAGCATACAGAGTGCTTGCTGATGTAATTTGTCATTGTTTAGATGTGTGTGTGTATACATATATAATGTTTGCTGAGCATCCATACCATTGCAGGTATGTGCTGTTTTTTAGCTGCATATTGAGTACTTCATTTTGTATTGGCCTGAAGTTAGCACAACATCTGAGCAATCCATAGCTTTGCAAAACAGTGGTCTCTAACCACTGCCAATTTGAACTATCCTTAACCCATGTGTTAACCAGCTTTGCAACATTGAAATTGAGGTTGTGATAACTTTGTAGTAATTTTTCCTATAAGTACTTTTTTACTAGATGATAACGTGTAGTGACGTTGCAATATCCTGTTGCACAAATGTATACTTTCTCTACAACTTTTCATAAACAGAAACAGAACTTGGTTCCAATACAGTTTTTATGTGTTTCTAGTTAGAATGAGCATGAAGTTAAGTATATGTAATAATATTTAGAAGTCTTATCTTCATAGAATTAACATTGTATGATATAAGTGAAATAGAAATCCTTGTGACTGGCTTGATTGTAAAAAGGCTGCTAACATTTGCCTTTATGCAACTGATGTAACTTTGATGACTTCTAATATACTCATACACTATTTACTATACACTGGTTTCATTGAGTCATTGCAAAATATATAATGAATACTGCATCCCCTAGTGGTAAAATATACGGATATTATAAGCCACCAGAAAGTTCCATGATGAGGCCAAAGGCTGAGTTCTTTTACAACACTCAGGTCTTAGAACAGGAACTCTTAGGTGATTTCTAATATCCTCATATATTTTACAACAGGGGATGCAGTATTTATTATAATATACAAGTTCCAGTGAGTCAAGTGACAGAAATTATATCACTAAGCACTGATAATAACTGATATAAGAATGTAATTTCAAGATATTCATGGCTTTTGTTTATTATAAGGATATGTGTCACAGATTATTGCTAGCTTTTGTGTAATATTTATACATGCCAACATACGTGAAAACATGGGTTACAGGGAAATGTCCGGTGATTTTACATTTTTTTTTTTTTTTTTTCTTAGGAAAGAAATGCGGAAAATGCTATTGAAGCCCTCAAAGAGTATGAACCTGAAATGGGTAAAGTGTACAGACAGGACAGAAAAAGTGTCCAGCGAATTAAGGCCCGAGATATTGTACCTGGAGACATTGTTGAAGTGGCTGGTAAGGTTTTTTTTGTTTTTTGTATTTTTGTAACTTATAGAGTATTATGGTCTGGAAAACAATACAGTATTTAGAGTAATATACAATTGTGACGAGTAGGTTGCTTGGATCTTAAATGTTTTATCATTTTAATTTCTACATAATGGATGCATATGTAGTTATGATTAAAAAAATTTGGCATATGCATGCCCTTTTAATATCAGTTGTGGTTTGTAATTAACTTGGTATGTACAAGTATTTAACATTACAATGATAAAATAATCTTCATTGAGGCTTCAGTACCTGTGGCTCAGCAGAAAAAGCAATTGAATAAATGACAAGTGCCAAGTGACAGTAACAAGAGTACAGCAGTGTGGCAGGTCCTGGGTATTTATATATGTCTGCATGCCATCCACTTTCTAGTTGTTTTAATAAGTATGCTATCTTCCACTATTCTGCAAACAATTTTACATGTACTGATAGCCTCAGGCTGAGAGTAATTAAAGGTTTTATTTCGTCACTTGCGTCAACATATTAGAACACTAAAAAGCAGGCATGGTGAAAAGCTTTGCCCATAAATAGGTCATTTAAGGAAGCAAGTTGTGTTTCTAGTGTATTTTAAAGGGGAAAATGTAATACAGGCAGTGTTCCCGATATTACTGTGTAAAATTTGTATAGAATTCTTTATACGTCTAAGCTGTCTAAGTCTGGTATACAAGAGCTCCAAAATGTTTGACATCCCTGAGGTCACGTGTTTATCACATCTTTTTGACAAATTTATTGTTTTTATAAATTGAGCTTTGTGTATTTCAGGGTTTAACAGACCTGTAAATGTCATAGCTCTTTCAAAGTAAAGTAGCAGTGATTTATTTTAAAGACCATGGTGTTCATTTTGGTGTAAATATAATATATAGCTATTCCATTTGTTTATTATTATGTAGTCCTTCCATAGAGATGGCCATGTAGGGAGATGGTGGTGGTGTACCTCACACAAGGATTCATATCTCCAAATGGAATTCTAGGCATTGTGCCAATGACATTTGTATGTCCTAACCATCCTTAGTGACAGTTGTGCAAGTGACAGAAACAATTGCTGGGATTGCATACACACAGACATCATATCTAATCAAAAATATTTTCAAGATTCCATTAAATTTGTTACATTTTTATTAATAGATTTGTTATTACTCTTAATAACCTAGGTATGCATTGATACATTAAAAGTCATCATCCTTTATTTATATAGCGCCAGCAAATTAAGCAGCGCTTCACAATAAATTTAAACAAACAGGGATCTTAAACATTTTTTTTTTACAGTCTACAGTCTGCTGTATTTTGAGGAATCCTAGATTAAGATATTCAGCAGGTTATAATGTGTAAGATGCACATTTTTAGCTGATCATTGGTTTTGTAAACTTTTTTTTGCTGTTTATAGTGATAAACTTTATACAGTCAAATCCAAAAGTATCCTTATAGTATGGGGAAGTTATTTTCTTTGTGCATGACAGGACATGGCTTTTACTTAAAATCTGCGTTGTTAAAATAACATTTACAATTCAAAGAGCATCACTGTAGCAGTGCTTTCATTCTTATATATGTTTACATTTATGTTTTATTTTGTCCACATACTAAAAACAGAGCTGTCACTGATTTTTTTAAATACATAGTGACAGTAAAAGGTGTACAGTCACTTTTGCTTGTCATTGAGACCTATATCTATTCAGTTTATCCAAGCATTAATGTTATCCATTTAGGACTCTGACTAACCTGTCAAATGTTAAAATGTCAATTTTTTTAGAGCTGAAAATTTGGTATGGTTTTTTTCCTAATTTAAATTAGTTGCCCATACCTGGTCTCCGGATGTTGATAAATACCTTGTTGTTTCCAGTGTAGTAATGATTAGTGTACATCTTTCAGTTAATGGGCAGTAAGCAGTTTCCTGTACTGTTTGTGGGTACCAGGCTACTTGATGTACCCTTCCCCTTTCAAGTGAATAGGAGCTGTTTGGGGTAATTTTAATCGCCCCCAGTGTGCTCTGTACCTATGTAAACCAGCCTTTCAGTAATAATAAAGACATTTCCTTGTCTTTGATGCCCCTTGGGCATTTACTTTGCTCCTGTGTTTTGGAACACTTTTGATTTGACTGTCAACATATATTTTCTTGAGGTCAGGAATATATTAATATTAAACAGGACAATATGAAACACTTTAAAATTGTCATTTAAGTTTGAGAAATACACTAATCATTAGAAAAATTCTGTAAATCAATTATGGCCATATTTGTATTTTAAAATTTACGTGCAGTATGGGTTATACTGCAAAAGATTTTCTGTGCAGAATGTTGTAACCTCTTTTTGGACAATAGTGTTTAACTTGCTCTTTGTGGTATTTTGATAGCTGCAAACCAGCTGCTATCAGATGTCTCCATGTAAACCAGCTTGCAACACCAGGGGAGCATATTCAAATACTTTACCCATTTTTGGCCTTGATCATTGTTTAGCCAGTGCTATTTTCTCTTGCTGCTCAAGGACACCCTGGCTAATATTAGTTTTCATGAAGAATATTGGTACAAAGGGAAGTGAGACTTCAATTGCCTATTAGCGCTGCTAATGCCAGCTTAGTATAAACTTCCAACATACTATTGCTAATAATTGCATAAGCAACCCTTCTGGGAATGTAAAGCAGTAAACCAATTAATGCTGGTGTTTGTTTTTTTAACACAGTGTTGAAAATCTTAACTCCATTTGAGATTGTGATTCCTATAATAAATTCTTTATAATACTTTTAAAATTAATAATTATTTTACATGCTCTGTTAAGTCATTGGCTTGTGGGTTTTTTTTTGTACCTTTTTATTTGTTGTTGCTACATCCCACCAGTTAGAATTTAACCTTAGATGGTTAGACTTGTGGAGCTAAAAGTTAATGGAAGGAGCTTGTCACATTATGTTATATGAAAAGGATTGAATGCAAATTGATCGATAAACTGATACACTTTACTGATATTTCAATTGTGTGTATATGTGTATATATGTAATAAAGAAATGTTATTCTTTTTTTAAAGTTGGTGACAAGGTACCTGCTGACATAAGGCTAACTTCAATCAAGTCAACAACTCTACGAGTAGACCAGTCTATCCTTACAGGTATGCCTAACGTTTATTTTTTACTGCAGAAATAACAATAAATTGACCTTATATTATATAAAGTGCATAAACAATACAATTTAATGGAAATATAACAAATATACACTAGAAAATCCTTAAGGGCATTTGTCATGGATCTTGGATGCTTTGCCTGTCCCAGTATTTAATAGTCCAGACATACATTGACAAGTGTGTTGCTGCATTTTCAGGCAAGACCCTCTTCTGGAAAGTGCTAGAACTAGTACTCTGTGGCATTGTCACAGAGGGCAGCAATGTAGGGTTGTTTTTTGTGGTTTTTTTTTTCCTTCTGGCTGTGTGTGTGGGCAAGCTGCCCTAGAAAATGAATATCTTTAAATCCACATTTAAATGTAATAGATAGTGGGGAGTCACACACAGATATTTTGACAATCGGAACTGTAGTGAGGTTCTGACTATGCAATATGTACTACAAGGTTTTAGCACTGTCTCATTGGCTGTACATTTTGTCTCTTATATTTTCCATTAGGATTAACCAATGTAATATCAATAGATGTGGATCGTGTTGCCCTGCACCTACTGCTTGGGGGAAGATACTTTTTTTTTTTTTAATTTAAATAAGATTATGAAGGACAATAGTTTGGTTCCTTAGTATTCCTTCTACCCATACTAAATGTTATACAATTCAGTGCTCTGCCAAATCTATTTTTCTAGTTATGTTGTATTCCATAGACTTAAGTAAAATCAACTTATATTTGACCTTTTGGAAATGTTTATGAAGTCTTCACAGGCACATGTTTTTAAATTAAGTTTTGGTATTAAGTACTCTTTATTTTATAGGAGAGTCAGTGTCTGTTATCAAGCACACTGACCCTGTTCCTGATCCCCGTGCAGTCAATCAGGACAAGAAGAACATGCTGTTTTCTGTAAGTACAGTTTTAGTAGATGATATGCGCGTGTAAGTTAAAAGGAAACAATCACTTTTAAAGTAGACCTGTCACCCAGACATAAAAAGCTGTATATTAAAAATACTTTTCAAATGAAACATGAAACCCAAATTCATTTTTATATTAACACATCCAAACCCATTATAAAGGCATTTAAAAATCCCAGCTGTCAATCATATATTGCTTGCCCCACCTCTATGCCTTAGGCAGGGCAGACAATAACTTTAGCTTTCCGTTCAGCACTACCTAGATGTCAATGCACATCTTGCGTTCCCTCTCCCTCCTCATCATCTAATTGTGTAGCCAGTGCAAGGGCATGGGCATCTGGTCCCCCATTCTGGCACATAAACAAGATTTTGGCATGATACAAAGTTTACCACTAAATGGTTCCTGCCTGCTTGCTTAACTAACAATATAGAAAATAATTTGGAGTTATGTCTTGAGGGTGACAGGTCCCTTTTAAAAAAACATTTTGTAAAAAGTTCCCTTTCTACACCTTATTAATATATTTTTCTCAGCATTGGGGTTTTTTTTTTTTTTTTTTTTGCAGCTGCAAAAACATTTAGCCTTGGGTCATTGGTGGGTTGTACTTGCTCTGACTGGCGTTTTTTATGAGACATCAGTTTGCAATGCATTATTGTGTTTTGTATGCTTCTGCAATATACCATCTCCCTACTGCAAACACAAGCTATAAGAAAATAAAGAATAAGCAAGCATCCAGTGTAGTTTGGGTGTATACATATCAATGACCATTTTCCATTTTGTATCCATTACGGATAAAAAAAGTTATCGTCCCAGGACTTGTGTGTAAGGCATGCTGTTATGTTTTTCTGTCCTGATTCATCCCTCTTGGAACACACAGATACAATCTGGGGGAAAAAGTGTTCATTTTATATTTTCTTCTGTTCCAGGGTACTAACATTGCTGCTGGTAAAGCTATTGGAGTAGTTGTAGCAACAGGTGTAAACACTGAAATTGGAAAGATTAGAGATGAGATGGTTGCTACTGAGCAGGAGAGAACTCCCTTACAGCAGAAACTGGATGAATTTGGTGAACAGCTTTCCAAAGTTATATCTCTTATTTGTATTGCTGTTTGGATCATCAATATTGGACACTTCAATGACCCCGTCCATGGGGGATCTTGGATTCGGGGAGCTATTTACTATTTCAAAATTGCAGTTGCCCTTGCTGTTGCTGCCATACCTGAAGGTTTACCAGCTGTCATAACTACCTGTTTGGCTCTTGGAACAAGGAGAATGGCAAAAAAGAATGCAATTGTTCGAAGTCTGCCATCTGTGGAAACTCTTGGTTGTACATCGGTTATCTGCTCCGACAAAACTGGCACCCTAACAACAAACCAGATGTCAGTCTGCAGGGTAAGGAACTGTTTCATTTTTTCTCTTAAGTCCCTTCCATAAAGAGAAGTTAAACTTATAGCTGAGGATTTAGATATGTATGTCTGCATGTGAGTCCTAGTTAGGAGGCCCTTAAAGTTATTTTGTGTATACATATTAAAATAATTGGTGGTTAATTACTAATGAGGGAGAGCCATTTTTTCTATAGACTGTAGTTTCAATCAAGAAGCCTTTTGAGTTTTCAAATTAATATATTGACATTATAAATAAGGTGCACTTTTAAAGTCCAGCATTCCTGAGCATGTTCTGGTGCAGTATCTTAAAGCATTTGGCATTTAGACTCGCAGCAGAATCCTGTCCCCATGGTTACTTTTGTAAAGTTAGACATTACAGATGCATAGAAAAGTATAATTCTATTAATGAAGGAAGAGCCAACCAGTAAAGTACAGACTATAAGGTAACTGAGGCATAATATGATTTCTAAATGGGAGTTAAGGAAGGTTATTGCCAGAGTTTAAGAACAATGACTTCTTCTTCAAGATTGAAACTTGATACACAGTCAGAAACACACATCTGAGCTGAAAAGCAAACAAGTGGAAAATAATAATGGCAATAATACTTTATTTTCCATGGTATTGAAGTACATTTAACTGGAAAATGTCAATAACGTTGACTTTACTTATATGAAATCCATTTTGCTTTAACACTAATTAATATTGCTTACATGTTTCTTTGCCCTAAAGCTTTGGGCTTTTTATGACCTACAAAGAGACATTCCATTAGCAAAAAGTTTGGCAACACCTCTTACTTGCCGTTTTAGAGGGTGCCTGTAAATACCCCCCTCCCCCCACAAAACTTTATCTCTTTGGTCCTGATTTGGAATACTGCTTATTTTTCAATATAAATGCAGCTTGATGTCTCAATGAAAAATGTCTGCTTTGATGGACATAATTATGTTGGAAATCAATACCATAAAACAAATGAATAGAAATCTGAAACGAAAAAAAGTATATACAGTCAAGGCTGGTCTATATAAACAGAACCACCGTTAGTATTGGGCATACCGAGTGGAATGGGAGACCCAGGTGTATATGCCCCAAGCCTATTGCTAATTAACAAAATTCAGAAATCCCAACACAGTCAAAACTTGTTTGTGCCAATAATAACTCGCCATGTCTTGAATGTGGTCCGGCTTCTTAAAGCCCCAAACCCGTAGCCAAGGGTGGTAAACCATACAGCAAAAGAGATGACTCTAAGCACACCGGACGACAGGATATCCACTTAAAATTTCAGCTTTATTGATAGCATTAAAAACAGCACGCCTGATGCATTTCGTGCACTTAATCATAGGCAATCATGATTAAGTGCGCTTGCACACAAAACGCGTCAGTCTTGCTGTTTTTAATGATATCAATAAAGCTGAAATTTTAAGTGGATATCCTGATGTCCAGCGTGCTTGGAGTCATCTCTTTTGCTTTTTCAGACTTTGGCCTTAACCCAAATTAAAAACTCTGCAGAGAGACCAGGAAGTTGAGGTTAGCTTGTGATAATGATTATATTGTCTAACTTTGCTTATTAATGGTGTACCTTGTAGGCACAGCCGTAAAACTGATAGTTGCATCCCCAGAAGTTTGTAAAACTTCCTGTGTCTAGCTATGGATGATATCGCTGTTGGCTGTTACTGAAGGGACCCATAAATTTCACTTAATTTGATCATTTTAAGCTTTAAACAGAATCCAGTCATGTGCCCCCTTGGTAGGAATAATAAAAGTTCCAGTTGTTGAGCCAGTGGATCACGTGCTTGCATAACACACATCCGTTTAGCCTGCAATTTAATTGGACAGATACCTTGACAGTTGACCAGTATATGGTCACCTTTAATTCCTGTAACACATCATAAAACAAAAATAAAATCATTGGTATAGTTTCCCTTTGAGTTCAGCTCTGAATTTATAATTGTGTGACCTGGAAAAAGCATGGTGAAAAGCAAAGGAATGTAGAATTTTTTCTAGTTCTGTCAATGTCACCTTGAATGTTAGTTTGAACAGTGTAACCATCTTTCTGCTTTAGTACTTCAGCAAATAATTATCTGCATTTATTACAGTTAAGCGGTTCAGCCTGTGGTGCATCACCTCACTGTTAAATTAACCATTCATCCATGGCGCTTATGATTCTGTTCCTTGCTTATAAGTAGAATTCGTTCCAAAATATTGCTATAATTGCTTTTCTTTCATTTATTTTCTTTGAAGTGAAAAAGGTTGAATTGCTCCTTTAAGTCTGACAGTTCATTTGTTTGCAAAGTTTGGTTTGAAAATCATAATGTGTTTTATCCTACTAATCCATATATTGTGAAACTAGAATTTCTCTGGGACAGGGCTAAAGCTAATTTACTCTTGCTTTTGGAGTAATTACATAAATCTGCTTCATCAATCTATTTGCTGAACCCTAATAAGTAAACAGGATAGATAGTTCACATTTCCATTGTATAATTCAACTTTCTTATCTGTTCAGCCTGTTTCTATCACGACAAATAAACACTGGCACCATATATTCAATAGTTGCTCAAATGTCATACTGTAGTCCATATAAAGCTTATTTCATGTTAAAGGAGACATATATGATAAATGAAAAAACCTCTAATCTTATAGGCAGTTATGATTAATCTGGTGCTGGTTTCACTTAGGTCTAAAAATGAATACTTTCTGTAAAAATAGCCCCTTTATTTGAGCACCCAATAGATCTGCTATGGTCCTTGTCTGTGTTTCAAATGAGGGGTTGGCATGTCCTAATAGTCCCTACCAACAGCACAGTAGGAGGGGAGTGGCCAATCATGGCTCTCCTGTCACACAAGCAAAGACTGGCTTTAGTTACCTATCAGGTCAGCCTAGTTGCCGATTGCTTTCTATCCTACAGCGCAGTGTGCCGAGTGCTGCCGCACCCCTGCACAGCCTGGGAAAGGAGGCAGCATGACATCGTACAGATGGGCGGGACTAGTTTTTGGAGAAAGTTTCAGTAAACCAGCTGAAAACACTACTTTTAAACCTCATTCTTTCTGAAAGCTCAGATTTAGAGGCACAATGCACTAAGATGATTGCCTACATACCAATATTACAACTAAAAAAAATACATTTTGAATGGTAGAGTGAATAATTTGCAGTGTAAACAGGTGCCCCAAGCTACTCATTTGCATGGCTGTCCTGCTGATTGATGATACCTACATGCTTGACACTTGCCATGGTAGCATATCATGATCATGGGCTTACTGTGATCAAAGTTGACCCCACATTACTAAACTAATGAGTGACTGAATTGTCATGTATACAAATCATGCTAAAACCTGTTTGCATTACTGTGCACACCCTTTAATCAAGGATGTGGCTACATTCAGAATCAACCGATCACATTCAGTCTCATATCGGTTATACACCTGACATTAATTAAAGGGGCTCTGAATGAGAGAAAGTTTGACAGTTGTAGAATTATTCCTCTTGGTCTCATACTCCAAAAGCCATGGCCCACAAAGAACTTGAAAAATAAAACATGAAAGGGTTCTCATCATGGAAAGGTAACAGTCAGGACGGACAGTATCCAAATCACTAAACATTCCATGGAATACAGTGAAAACATATAGACAACAACAAGAGATCCTCTGCACTCACCCATTACATATACATTAGGAATGTGTCAGATCCAATATTTGGTTCAGAATTTGGCCAAATCATTTTGCAGAATTGGCTATGGCTGAACACTGTTGCATGGAAGAAATATGCTTATTAGGGTTTGAATTCTGTTTGGCATTAGAGCCAATCTTTTGTGGAGATTTTAATATTTGGCAAAAATACAAAAATTATGGATTGTGGATGTATCTAATTATGTTCCAGTATGTGATGACATGAACTATACTAACATCCACTTGATCTTATTGGAAGTGTTGACCAATAGCTGATGGTCACCAGGCATGAGTATTAGGCTGTGTACAGTACTTGCCTGTTTAATATCCTGCATGTGTCTGATTTTTTTTTTCTTCTTCTTTCCAGATGTTTATTGTAGATAAAGTGGAAGGAGATAATTGCTTTTTGAATGAATTTAACATTACTGGGTCCACTTATGCACCCATGGGAGAAGTGTAAGTTTAACTTCTAAGCATTTGCTTCTGTGTATTTTAGTGGTAAGCAGGGTTACGGAGGCTAATGCATACATAGATTCACACAAAAACAACAACGTTTGAATTTCCAGATAAACATTTCTTGTAGCCTTAAAGGGGATCTAAACCAAAAAATGAATTAATGTAAACTTTCACATGGTGCTCCTCTGAGTACTTTAGGTTACATTAATTTTCTATTTTTAGCGGTTTCTAGGAAATACACATTTTAATACAACTTATACCAGGCTTTTAGCTCAAATGAGTCAGCAGCTTAAGAGTTAACTGGATACAGGAAGTACATAAATGGGGTCACTGACATTTTGGGTCTTCATAAAGCTATTGAGCTAAAAGCCTGCTTATTAGCAGTGTAAAGTTGACAATATGTCAATGTGAATTAGAGGATCTTTATTAGTAAGTACTGGTATGGAATCCCTTGTCCGAAACCTCCAGGTCCCGAGTATTCTGCATAACAGGTCCCATACCTGTACTTACACAAAGTGTCCCTTTAACTAAAGAAGTGTTTCATTTACCTGAAATTTACAGTAAAGTAAGGGAATAAAACTGCATAGTACATTTCTTCCCTAAATGGAAGTAAGAAATGGAGAGTTCTTTGCAACCGCAGCATACATAGTTGTGAAACACATGCTTTTCATGGGAAGTAACTGTTTAGAGCAGTGCTGTCCAACTTCTGTTGTACCGAGGGCCGGAATTTTTCCGACCTACGTGGTGGAGGGCCGATAATGGAAGCCAGTTTTGACCACTCCCCTTTTTGAAACCGCACCCACTTGAAACCACACCCATGTTATCACATGACCATACCCATATTAATGGTTGTAGTACAGCAAAAACCTGCCATACTCTGCCTGCCCTACCCTGCCTGTGTGCCATACTCTGCCTTCCCTACCCAGCCTGTGTGTGCCATACTCTGCCTTCCCTACCCTGCCTCTGTGTGCCATACTCTGCCTTCCCTACCCTGCCTGTGTGTGCCATACTCTGCCTTCCCTACCCTGCCTGTGTGTGCCATACTCTGCCTTCCCTACCCTGCCTGTGTGCCATACTTGGCTGGTTTGTGCCATACTTGGCCTGTGTGTGCCATACTCTGCCTGCCCTACCCTGCCTGTGTGTGCCATACTCTGCCTTCCCTACCCTGCCTGCATGTGCCATACTTTCACTGTGTTTGCCATTCTTGGCTGGTTTGTGCCATACTTGGCCTGTGTGTGCCCTACTCTGCCTGTGTGTGCCATACTCTGCCTTCCCTACCCTGCCTGTGTGTGCCATACTCTGCTTGCCCTATGCTGCCTGTGTGTATGGCACACACAGGCAGCCTACAGTGACACAATGCTGGCACTGCTCCTACAGTCTGCACAATAACTATATATTAAACTTTTTAATTGCAGTAGCACCTCAGTATATGTTCTTTTTGTAGTGTGCAGGGATTATTTGTGGGTTTCTACTGCTCCTGAGGTGTGAACAGGGGAATAATGGGGGTGATTACAGCCTGAGCCTGAGGTGTGAACACTGCAGGGGGTGAACAATGCAGAGATTAAAAGGTGTGATCAACACAGGGGATTACATATTTAAACAATACAGCCTGATTACAGCCTGAATCTGAGGTGAGAACCATGCAGGGGGGGCAGTTAATCTCAGTACTGATACCATTTAAATCTTACACAAGAGTAAGCCATCAAAGCAGCCAGACAGGTGGGGGGCCACACAGAGGGGGGTCGCGGGCCGCCAGTTGGACAGCACTGGTTTAGAGCCATGCGGTATAGCATGTCTGTATATTCTTGATATGAGAAGATGGAAAAATCTGCACTTTTAGGTACCTTTTTATCTTTTATTCAAATCAAAGTATACATTTTAATGTTAATTGAGTTCATCCTCTCTGGTTAGGAGGGCTATAAAATATAGCAGAATAAAAAAAAAAAAATAAGCCCCAGTGCATCTCACAATTCTTTATCTGTTAACTAAACTTCTTATGATTTTTTTTTTTTCCCACAGGTTGAAAGATGACAAGCTGGTGAAATGCCACCAATATGATGGTCTTGTAGAACTTGCAACAATCTGTGCACTTTGCAATGATTCATCTTTGGATTTTAATGAGGTTTGTGTAACTGTAATTGACGGAGATCACACTAAAAAGCATTCTTTTTTTTTTTTTTTTAAGTGTTAGGTGGGCAGCATTTGTGTATAGAGCAGTCATTTTCATCATATGTTACAGCCACACGGGCCTGATTATCACATGTGGATAAACGCAGGGTGAAAATTAGCTACTACGTCAGTATAGCCTTTCCATGTGCCCATGTGTTCCATGTTATTTAATTATATAATTGCCTCGTAGTATTTATGTATCCCGGTACAAGAATCAGTGACTGTAAAGTATCAATTATTTGTGGGGATATATTTGCCTAAACTGAGTTAACTAAAACGTGCTAAATGCATTGCTTATGTTACAAGAAGCACATAGCTGACCCATATTCCTGTGTGTGAATCATCAGGCTTGCAGTTATATTGTCTTTGTTTTTTCTCTCAGGCTAAGGGAGTCTATGAAAAGGTTGGAGAAGCTACAGAGACTGCGCTCACATGCCTGGTTGAGAAGATGAATGTCTTTGACACTGATCTTAAAGGGCTTTCGAGAATAGAACGCGCAAATGCTTGCAACTCGGTCAGTTTCCTACATTAAACCTATTCATGCTTTGCAAAAAATGGATGCCTGGTCATGTACTCTAACCCTTCATAGAGATTTAAAAATATAACATCATTTAGGATGAAAAGCATGAGTTGGGCTAAAAAGTGAATTTCTGCAAGGGATATTTATAAAGGGTAGTTCCACTTTAAAGTTAAAGTATTTTACCTTAAATACACAAGGCAGAGCAGTTGAATAGTACTGTACAGTTTAAATGTTTCCTTACAAGCTTAGTGGTCATGCTAGGCTTCATCATAGTTCATTCATTCCACTGGTACTTGTGATGAATAAATAGATTTTATAGCATTATATTAATTATGAAAAGATGCTGTGATGTTTGTTGCAACTGATGATACTGGTGACTTTTTGTAGGTCATAAAGCAACTGATGAAGAAGGAATTTACTTTGGAGTTCTCAAGAGACAGAAAGTCCATGTCTGTATACTGTACACCAAATAAGCCAAGTCGCACATCCATGAGCAAAATGTTTGTAAAGGTAAGCGGAATGTTATGCTGCTACACAAGAGGTCATATTCAGTGTATGTGGATATTAGGTGAATACAATCAAGCAAGCTTGTGTGTCATTACTTTATTATAATGGCTGCCATTTCTGCTCTTCTGTTTGGTCTTTGGGGTTTTTATTAATGTGTTTTAATATCTTCTTATAACAACCAATAGGGGGCCCCTGAAGGTTTGATTGACAGATGTACCCACATCCGGGTTGGAAGTATAAAAGTTCCACTGACAGCTGGAATTAAGCAGAAAATCATGAGCGTCATTCGAGAGTGGGGAACTGGCAGGGACACACTTCGCTGTTTGGCCCTAGCAACCCATGATAATCCACCAAGAAAAGAAGACATGAACCTAGAGGATTCTACCAATTTTATTAATTATGAGGTAAAACATCATAAACTCAAAAAAACACAAAATACATTTACATTGTGACCAATTGGCTTCTGCATTTGTGCATCTTTTTTTTTTTTTTTACCTCCTAAAACTCTGTAAAACCTTGGCTAAATGCTAATGATTTTTGTATGTATGGAATGGCAAAATTGTATTTGGTGATGGCATCTGGAACCTTATGGGGTTGAAGCACTGGAATAAGATTATTGCAAAAAAATCACGGGGGGATTATATACTTAAAGTGGCACTGACATTAAGTTATGTTGGGAAAAGTTTTTTTTTTTTCTAAATTATTTATTATTTTCTGTTAGCATAGTTTATTAATGAAGCCCGTGCATGTTTGCTGTTTTTATGTTACTGTAGTCTAATATGTTTTTCATTTTTTCTCTGGCAAGTGTCTATATTCAACCAAATCTGTTTTTAATTTTAGACTAATTTGACATTTGTTGGCTGTGTTGGAATGCTGGACCCACCAAGAACAGAAGTGGCTGCCTCTGTAAAAATGTGCAGACAGGCTGGCATTAGAGTTATCATGATTACAGGCGATAACAAGGGAACTGCTGTTGCAATTTGCCGTCGCGTTGGTATCTTCCGTGAAGATGAGGATGTTTCTGAGAGAGCTTTCACTGGACGTGAATTTGATGAACTGTCCCCTGCTGCACAGAGGGACGCTTGTTTGAATGCACGCTGTTTTGCTCGTGTAGAACCTTCACATAAGTCAAAAATTGTAGAGTTCCTGCAGTCTTTTGATGAGATTACCGCCATGGTGAGGATGAATGTAGACATTTTGGGGGCTAAATTCACCAAAACAGTTGTTCATGCACTTACCAGACCAGGGGGTATTGAAAAATCAAAGCAACTGTAGTTCAAAAACATAATAGTGTTGCTATATAAAATATTATAGCATGTGATATTCAGGCAGTTAAATCCAGGGGACAGCATTTTGCATCCAGGTTTCCATTATAAAACTCAATATACAGCACAAGAAATGGGCAATCTTAAAATAACATAGGACAGTGAGATAACAGGCAATACTTTGACAGTTAAACTGCACAAAACTATTTTAACACATGTTCCAATCAAGTGTGAAATTGTTTCATAGATCAGAGAAGGAAATCTACAGTTATTTTACATCCGTATTTATTTTTCACAGACTGGTGATGGTGTAAACGATGCACCTGCGCTTAAGAAAGCAGAAATTGGAATAGCCATGGGATCTGGCACTGCAGTAGCTAAAACTGCATCTGAGATGGTGCTTGCCGATGACAACTTTTCAACCATTGTGGCTGCAGTAGAGGAAGGACGTGCCATCTATAACAACATGAAGCAGTTTATTCGATACCTTATTTCCTCTAATGTGGGAGAAGTGGTTTGGTATGTCATTATATATCTATTTAAATCTTACCAGAACTAAAGAGTTTTGCATATTATGTGAGCAGAGAGTGTGTATTTGTAGTTTCTAAAGGTTCTTTCATCAGGCTAATCGTGAATGATTGGAAATCAAAGAATTTGTATTATATTTTCATTTGGTTGTAGTGCAGTTCAGTCCAGTTATCCATTTTCTTAGTGCAGTCATAATGAATTCACTGATTCCACCTAAATACCTTGTGTTTTTTTGCAAAAAGGTTACTATTTTATCACTCCAAAATCTGCTGTTGTAGACGAGGTATAAGAGAGTGCATGTTACCTTTAGTCTATTCATAGCATTCTAAATAAATGGGACTTATTTGTGTTTTTGTTTTTATTTTAGCATTTTTCTAACAGCCGCTCTTGGATTCCCTGAAGCTTTAATACCTGTTCAGCTTCTGTGGGTCAATTTGGTCACTGATGGCCTTCCTGCTACCGCATTGGGTTTTAACCCCCCAGACTTGGACATAATGAACAAGCCACCCCGCAATCCAAAGGAGCCACTTATCAGTGGCTGGCTTTTCTTTCGCTATCTTGCCATTGGATGTAAGTGCAATTCCTGATGCAGCTATTAAACCTACAAATATAACCAAAACACTCTTGATATTTTATATTCAGCATGTTTACATCAATTAGGATTTTATGGGAAAATTTAATTACCAGTTTTTGAAGGTATACTGTTGCCACAGTAAGTCCTTACTTTTTTTTGTAACTCAAATTTTTATTTGGAGAGTTATCATGCAATACAC
Source organism: Xenopus tropicalis (assembly GCF_000004195.4). Classification (NCBI taxonomy): domain Eukaryota; kingdom Metazoa; phylum Chordata; class Amphibia; order Anura; family Pipidae; genus Xenopus; species Xenopus tropicalis. The sequence continues at coordinate 162,713,518 of NC_030677.2, forward strand.
ATAATACATATTAAACATTGCTCATCAAGACATCTTGACAGTTAATTCGTTGGGATTTTCCTATATATGATATATAAATGAGATAAACATGGTATTAACATGGTTATAACAGATTTAGAACCGATAGAACAGTGAGTAATATAGTCCAGACATTATTACCTTGTATATTCTGTAGTTCTACAACCTCTATCTTTGTTATATGGCTTTCAACTTCCATCAATATGATTATTTGTGTTTATGGGATTTTCTGAGCTCTCCTGGGGGTACAATGCGAAATAGGCTTCCCATGGTGACCATACATTGACATTTGATTGTACATTATTTGTTATAGAGGCAGTCATGGTTCCAAATTGTTTATTGTTTTACACTCTTGTTATAACCTCGGATATACTGGGGATAGTTTGTGACTTCCATTTTGGAAGTAAGTGCTAATCGTGCCGCTGTTGTGATGTGGTTTACTAGTTTTTGAACTGGGCGTTTAAGTCTCAATATGGGTTGTCCCAGTAAGAGGTGTGGTAGTTGAATGTAAGTCCTTACTTTTATATAATAAACAATTATATAAAGTAGTTGAGTTTTAGAAAAACAGTAATTCAGTTATTGCCACCAACAGCAGGCCTATCTTGCTTTAGGTTGATCTCAGATATACACTACATTCAAAGCAACAAAGGGCAAGATTACATTTCTATCTGATCATCTTATTATAATTTATGACAACATTTCTTGCTATCATCCTTCTATACGAGTGGAAGAGGTTTAGAGGCCTGTTTGTATTGAACTTTATGTAAATATGTACAAAATCTCTTGTGTTAAAGAGACTAAAGGTGGTTATACACACACACACAGATATTATCATATTATCGTAATCTGTAAGTGAATGGTGGGAGACAAGGCAACAGATATTTGGAGAGGCCCTGGATATTGGTTGTCTTGTCTATTGGGCTTGTTGGAAAATTTTGATTGGGTACCTTTGTAAAGTGTATGGCCACCATAAGGACAGTAGCACAAGGAACAGTTTGTCACCTATCGTAAATCTGTTACTGTGGGTGTCCTTACTTTCTTTCCCACCAGCAGTAATGTAAAACATTACAGGAGCAGTAGCACAGATTTACTATAAACATCCTGTGTGCAATTGCCCTAATATAGCACCATTAACACTGAATGGGTCATAATGTTACAGCAAGTTTTGCTTGGGTGCTTGTGCCTTGATATATGATTGCTAAAGGACTAATGTAAAACAGCTTAAGCCCATGATCTCCCTGTGACATAACTTCTGTCTTAACCAACTAGATCCACCCACCCCATCAAGCATGCTGTAGAGAACTCGAAGTAGAATAAGGTTTCCGTACATGGAAATGTTTGAGTAGCCCTGTTTAATGCTATAATCACCTTGTCAAAACGTATTCATCTTTTAGTTTAATTCTTAAGATCCTTGACAATATTCTGCAGTCTTTTTGCTTCTATTACATAGCATATTTATACCAGATAGAAAGATTGTTGTGTTTAAGGCCTTTATACTTAAACCTTCTTTCTATATTGTGCCGAATAAATATAAATACAGATTCTTGCAAGGCTTTATTGTCTCAGTTTGCACAGCCTATAAGAAAGCATATGCTGTACATGTGCTGTAGTTATGTGTGTTGAAAGTCATAAGTACTATTAACCCAGTAACCTCATACCTTGGATCCTGGTATGCTAGCCATGCTCTGTGCTCATTTGTTTTGTTTATTATTGCGTGACAGGGTTCAGAGTAGTGGTAAGGAAGGTTACAGCCAGCCTGAGACAATGGCAACTTTGCCAGCAACATATTCATAAAAAGCAGGGTTTAAAGACAGGTCAGAATTATCTCTAGATTCACGTTTTAATATTGCCATTATAAGAAGGCAACAAATCAAGAAATAGTAGGACTAAGAAAAGCGTATTATGACATAATTTAAAATTTTTTATATTCTTCTACCTTCTCCTAGGCTATGTTGGAGCTGCTACAGTTGGCGCAGCTGCATGGTGGTTTATTGCTGCTGAAGATGGGCCAAGAATTACCTTCTATCAATTGGTACTAGTGATTTTTTTTCATTCCCCCCCCCCCCCCACAAACATTTATTTCTCTGTTAAGATGCTATGTTTTACAGTCGGTAAATCTTATTGTGGAACCTCTCATTTATCATACTGTTGGAGTTTTCTCATAGAAATTCACTCTTTTGGCAATCCTTATAGAGAAAATGCTTAGTTGTACAGTTACAGATAAACTAACATTATTGTAAGGGAGAAAATCTAGCTTTAGACAAGCAAACTTTAATGCAGAGAGGAAAATTAAAAGTTTACTTTACTAGTAGAATGTGTCCCAACACTGGCACCCCAAGTAAATTTAGCTTTTCTTATCTGTCTCTTTCCTTTCATTATTTTAACACCAAACCAAAAATAGCTCATTCATTCATTTTACTGAATATTAGTGCACAATATTATGCATTTTATCAAATGTAATTACATTTTGTATTTCATACTGCCTATTTAATTCTCTTATTTAAATATGCAATGTATTTTAGAGCCATTTCCTGCAATGCAGAGAAGAAAATCCAGATTTTGACGGCGTGGAGTGTGAAATTTTTGAGTCCCCTTATCCAATGACCATGGCTCTTTCAGTTCTTGTGACCATAGAAATGTGTAATGCATTAAACAGGTATGTGTATTGTATGTTTATGTATGTATTTGTTTATAGAGCACCACAATGTACACAGTGCTTTACAAGGTATACACATACATAGGGATGATATTATAATAAGTTAGACAGTAAGAATAAATATATGCTTTATTGCTTAAGTGTTTCAATACACAGTTGGCATGATGTCGCTGCACTAAAGAACTTTGTTTGTCATGCAGTGACATGTAGTCATTCTAAGTGTCAGCCACCATAATGCATTTGCAGTATTACTGATGCACCCTTTAAATTTATTTTATCCAGTATGTCTGCTTTTAGGTAGGTGTTTGTCTTTATTCAGCTTCTGAAGGTACCCAGAGTTTGTGGAATGTTAGATAAGCAAATTTCCAAGGTATATATACACTCTGAAATGCAGTTTTCGGCTGCCTATGTTAAGCATCAAAACTGAAATCTCAGGGTACCTGTTAAGCCTTTGTTGCCCCCAGGCATCTGTGTACAAGTGATAGTTGTGTTCAGTTGTGCAGAGCTTTGAAGCAATGTGACTATTAGGGGTTACCTTCAGTACAGATGAGAAATAAGTGATTTGTTCTGGTTATTGGATGTGATCCCTTTATTCACTTTTTTTCTTTTATCAAGCCTTTCTGAAAACCAGTCATTGCTGAGAATGCCTCCGTGGGAGAATGTGTGGCTTCTGGGTTCAATCTGCTTATCCATGTCTCTTCATTTCCTCATTCTTTATGTAGAACCACTACCGGTAAGTGAGGTGCAATCAACCACTTAGCATTTACTAAACCTGCCATGTTTGCATTTACTAACTATTGCTTATTTTTCCTTCTGCAGCTTATCTTCCAGATTACTCCACTCAACTTGATACAGTGGCTGATGGTGCTGAAAATTTCACTACCAGTTATACTTTTGGATGAGACTCTTAAATATGTTGCTCGTAACTACCTGGAACCTGGTAAAGAGTGTGAAAAGCCTGCAGCCAAACCATGTTCTTTTTCAGCATGCACAGAAGGGATCTCTTGGCCGTTTGTACTCATTACAATGCCCTTGATTATTTGGCTTTACAGCACCGACACTAACATTACTGAAATGTTTTGGTCTTGACTGACGGTTTTACGGAATGGAAATGTTTAAATTAACCTGTTCATTTTTTTTTTTTATTGTTTAAAAGCAATTTGTCGATTTCTGCTGAATTTCACATGAACATAGTGCTGGTGACGGCAAGTCTGTTTTCCATAGTAGATCATCCTTTGCTTCCCCGTGCCTCCTGACCCTAGACCGGATGAGAGGCTTTTCATTTTTTATATACACGTAGTGTTCATTGACATGTACAGAGAGCTAACACTATTTTATGCAAATATTTTTTGTAGATGGGGGAAAAAAAGAGCATGTACAGTGTTTTGTTTCATACAGTTCATCCTTATAACATGGAAGCAAATAAAAAAAGGAAATAATCAATGGACACTATTTGCAGAAAATTGGCAGAAGATTTAGGGAATGTGATTACGTTGCTAAAACTCAAGCGCATGATCTGTCTTTCTGCATGGTTTTTTGTTTTGTTTTGTTTTTTATTTCAAATCACTATGCTGTCTGTTTATTGGTCGGTCTTAGCCATAAGCCAGTTTTTCTGCACTAAGCAGAGCACTGCTACCTCAGTCAGTATTTTGTTTTCCCATATTCTCATTTCACTGTTTGTGCTTCTCTGTTTACACCATTCTCTGTAAGAGGTATGCCTATTCTTGCTTGTGCAGAAAATTCCTTTCAGGTTCAGATCTTCTTTCCAACCCATAGCTTTTAAGGTTATTTATTTAAATGTCTCATGTATTTTATTGTAATAGACGTGTTTTGTTTTGGGGGTTTTTTTTGTTTGTTTTTTTTTAAGGTTTTTTTTTTTTTTTTTTCCTTAATTTTTTGCCAGTGTTGACCATATTAGGGTCTCTGTGTCACAACTAGTTAAAAATAAAACCTTTAAACAGACGGAGGAAAAAACAACTTGCCGTTTGTCTTACAACCGCTTTATCACCTAAGTTCCTTATTTTCTTTTAAGGGTTTTTCTACCTTAGAGCATTTTGTAATCATAATATGTGTATGAATGGCAACTTGCACTGCAGAGTTAAAGGCTGAATTGTTTCACGTGTTTTAGTGCATACATAACCATTCATCTGCTATTCTTATTATATAGCAAGTAAGTGATCTGACCTCTGTTAACAACAAAGGTTAGAGACAGAACTTGACTTATAAACTGTGTGCTTTTTTTATGTACAATCTGTAAATAGCACATGACCAAATGGACATATTGTATAGAACTATTTTTTATTTTTAAGTGACACTAATATTCATCATTCCACTGTAATCGTTAGAGCATGTTTTCAAGTTGATTTTCTTCAGCCTCCACTGTTTGTCATTAACCGTCCTAACTGTGGTGTTTTCTCTCCAATGCCTTCCAAATTCCACCAACTAAAGTGAGTATCCATTGTCTGTCTTATAACACTCCGTCTCAGCCAGTTCATGTAGTGATGCAAGAAATTACAATCTGTATTGTTGCTAAAAATAAACAGTTATGGTTCCTTTGTCTTCACTGCCTTTGTCATAACACTACATTCCATTTGATACCCTTAGCTAAGTCATTCTGTATAGGTGATTGTCTTCATATACAACAAAAGATAGCTGTCATATGGACATGTTGGACGAGCTAATTCGGGACCTTCATAAGAATATTCACTAATAACCCATATTCAAAAAAGCTGCAACATATTATATCTGACATTCCAAAGTAACAAACCAGGTACATTATAAAGTCTGTCACAGTCCGAAACCCCCCAAGTTATCAAACTTTAAGTCAAATTTCTTAAGCACCTCTTAAATTGTTTTTGAAGGGCCATATCTGACCCTTAAGGGGCCTCAAGTTGGACAGCTGGCTTCATAAAGTTGCATTAATGTATGTGGAGATCTACAGCTGTGAAGTTAATGTCTTACTGGCTGTAATTTACAATCGCACCTAACTAGAGTGCTACCTTTTTGTTCTATGTGCATCCGCCTACTGTCAGATGGAACTCCAGCATGGAATCTCCTCCAAAGCCAGATCAGGTTAGGGCCTTCAAGACTCTTCAAAGCCTGGCTTGGGATATACAATCACAGTGCTTAGTGTTCAAATGTCAGTCCAAAGCTGCTCAGTTAATTTACATATCTTAAAGCTTTTAACTGTAAAAAATGCTTAAGGATAGAATTATAATTTGATTTATAGGCTGTTGGCAGTTATTCAAACATCCATACTGAAGAGATTGAGACTTGGGGACAAATGCGGGGGCACATCATTGACTACACCTTGACAGACAACTAATCTTCCCGAAATACCTTCCCACGGCAGTAAAGTAAATCGCCAGTGGGAAGATATGAATTTTCGACCTGCGAAGTTCACCACCAGACGGCCACTAGGCATATGTTAGAGTTCAGAGACTCAACTTAATGTTTTAAAGCATAATATTAAAAATGAAATAAAAAATTCTTCATGCATGGCAAGATGGCTATGTATGAAATTATTTTAAATAATATAAAATTTGTTTATATTACATTATTATATTTGCAAATATATATATTTTTAAAATATATATTGTGTGTAAATGTTAAAATGTGCAGTTGGCACCCTAGTTATTTTAACTTCTGAAAGGGCAAGTCCAAATAGCTAGGGAACTGAGGCTGGAGTTCCCTAATCTAAATTTATCATGCCACCAATGCAATATGTATAATGTATGAACTCTCTTGGTTCCCATGCATCCCTTTAATTGCATGCTTGGTGTGTAGCCCAGCTGGCTACATTGCTGGCATTCACATAAAGGCACAATAGCCCTAAGACCTTAACATTTAAAGTTTTACTAGTCAAAATACAGCTTAATTTAGATTTCAGTTACAGGTATGGGATCCATTATCCCATGGAAACCTGTTTCCAGAACGTTCAGAATCGCAGGAAGGCCATCTCCCATAGACTCCATTTTAAGCAAATAATTCAATTTTTTTTAAATTTCTTTTTTCTCTAATAATAAAACAGTAAGTTGTACTTGATGGTAACTAAGATATAATTACTCCTTATTGGAGGCAAAACAATCCTATTGAGTACAATTAAAGTATGGTGATCCAAATAATAGAAAGATCCCTTATCCAGAAAACCTCTGGTCCCGAGCATTTTGAATAACAGGTCCCTGTACCTAATGATGTAGGGTAGACCATGCTCGTTTCTTTACATGTGTATGTATTGCCTTGGCAGATTAAGGATGGGTCTTGTGATTGGTCAGTTGGACCACTCTCTCTAAATAACTGTGCTACTGTTCCAAACCCCACTGTGATCTACTTTATATTACTGGTATCTTAGACAGCCAGGCAGTGCTTTCCATTTCAGCCCTCCCTTTTGTTTCCTACATCAGTAACATTTGCCCTGTACCAGATAACCAGAAATAACTCTTAACCCTAATGAATAGTTTGTCTTGTGAAATCACCGTGTGCTATTAACTTCACTAGCGCAACTGAATTCTCTACAACTACAATTCACCAAGCAATCACAAAAGTCCCATTAAGTCCTGTCACCCAAATGTGCAGATATTTACTAAAATGACTATAATACAAAAAATGTAATGCTAATTAATAAGCCCAGAATCTTGTCTTAATAGCCAGAGTTCCCATGTTTATAAAGTGTTTATATACAAATAAGTCAAATGGTGCTCTCTTTCAGCTACTGCTTCTCCTTCAGCTGCTGTAACTCCTTTTTCTTTTTCTTCTTTCTTTTCAGAAAAACTGGAGTAATCCCCTTCTTAAACCAATTATGCAGAAATGTAAGGTTGCTTTGTTGCGTGCATGTGTGTATTTAGAGACAGTTACCCAAACAGTTACAAAGAGAAAACTCTCTGCATGTGTAATAAGCTTCACAGAGTGTGCTATATGGAGGGAGAATAAAGTGAAAGATCAGTTCAATGAGTTTCCACAGAGACCCCTGGATTGTTTGCTGCGCAGAGAAGATGCCATGTTTAATCTTAACACGTTAAACCTTTTTGCTGCTTTTGGGGTGAGGCCCTGCATCCCGTCTGGTTCCAAGTCCACCCTAGCATCAAATGGCTACAGGAAAACCTAAGCAGCACAGCCAAGTTTCCATGTTTTCCGCCATGTAAAATGTCCTTTGTTCATGTACAATATCATTGTAGTGCATGCTTTCAGTTGTAAGTAGCCAAATGTCTGTATTTTCTCATCTCCTTTCTAAACAGCTATGTACAATATGCACTTCTATTTATACATTCATTGAAGAAAAAAGAAAAAAAAAAGAAACTACAGGTGTTAAATGTTTAAAATGTAAACTCCAGTTCAACCATTTCATAGTTCATTTTTTAATTTTATTTTTTTGTGCAAAGGTAACTTTTGCACTGTAATAATGTAACTTATTAAATGAATTTTAAAGAGGTTAATAGAATTTGGTGCAATACAGATATTGTGATGCATTTATTTCAATCCAAGTCAGTAACTGCAAACGCATGTTTGTGCTATAGACAATTGTAAATAGAAATCAGTTGTTTATTTGAACACTGACGCAAGCATCATACAGACGTCATGGTTTCAGGTGAATAAAAGTTTGTTCTACTCTGGACTCTGCCTTAACTTTGATTTTTTTCCCCCTCTTATTTCTGTGAAAACCTCCAGATACCTTTCCAACTTTGGAAAAGTTCCCCTTTGGAGGTTGACCTTGATGTTAGTTGATTGGCTATGTGCAAAGTTGTTAAGACAGTTGTGTCATAGTAAGGATAACTGTGAGCTAGTTTCCTCTCCACATACAGCCCTATTTATAGAAATTGTCCTGATTTGCAAGATGAATTGGTTTCACTTACATAAACACACAGTGTGGATATTTTCTAACTGTAGTTAAAACCAAGTTCTCATCTCAAATTCTATGAAGATTAAGTACTGGCATGCGTATCATTTTATTTATACAAAGCAACTTAAATATGAGGCTAACATTTCAAAGAATAGAAAGGAGAGCCATATAATAGAAGTTACACACACACAATTCCATTTAAGATAAAGTGCCAGTTTTTAAGAGAGATATAAGATGTTTCCTGCCCCACAGAGCTTATAATTCAGGAGAGTGACTTTAGTATCACAATAGCCTTGGATACTATGCTTGTTTAAGAACTCATCCAGGCCCCTCTTAAAGGCATTAACATTATCTGCCATTACAACATCACTAGGGGGGGGCATTCCACAACCTCACTGTCTTCATCATGAAGAACCACCTGCACTTCTTTAAATGGAAGCACTGTTCCTCTAAAGGGGAGGCCTCTGGTGGGCTGATCATTTTTATGGGGAAAAAAATAAAACTGCCTATATTCCCCTCTAACGTACTTGCACAGAGTAATCATCCCCTTGCAAGTGCCTTTTTTCCCCCACAGACAACAACCTCTAACCTCATAGTTAAAATCTTCCATGACAGTTTAGTTGCACAGTGAGGCCTTACCAGAGACCCATAAAGAGGCAAAATTGTGTTTTCATCCATTGAGTCAATGCCCTTTTTTATACAAGACAGCACTTTATTTGCTTTAGTAGCCACAGAATGACACTGCCTGGAATTAGACAACTTGTCATCTACAAAAATCCCCAGATCCTTTTCAACTAAGGATCCCCCCAACACACTACCATTCAGTATATAACTTGCGTTTATATTATTTCTACCAAAGTGCATAACTTTGCACTTGTCAACACCAAACCTCAGTTTCCATTTTGCTGCCCAGTTTTCCAGTTTTGTCAAATCAGTCTGCTAAGTGGCAGCATCCTGCATGGAACTTATAGTTTTACACAATTTTGTATCTGCAAAAATAGAAGCTTTCAATGCCCACCTCAAGGTCATTAAAGGAAATTTTTAAGTAAAAAAATCTATTCTACCCTGCCCCCAGGATCGTAGCCTTCCTTCTGTATAGGAAGGAGTCAGGCTAGGCTCGATCAATCGATTGCCGCATAGTGGATGCTTCCCCTGCATCGCGGTATTGCCTTTGTCAAATGACTGGAAGCCAAGTTTTAACAGGTATTTTCTAATAAAGCATTCAAAATACTAAATGGTTTGCAGGATAGGGCAGTTATTGGGGCAGGGTAGAATAGATTTTTTACTTAAAAATTTTTAGTGTTACTTTTCCTTTAATACCAAAGTTAAGAAGCAAAGGACCAAGGACTGACCCCTGTGGTACTTCACTAATAACACCGGTCCACTTCGAAAATATTTGCTAGTCACCTCTTCATAAAAGGCAATTAAATTAGTCAAGATCTGTTACACGTAAAACCATGCTGGCACAAGCGCGCAGTATTGTAATGTATCCCTTATTACTCCTTGCAAAAGCTTTCCTACCACTGGTGTCAGACTAACAGGCCTATAGTTTTCGACTGAGAATGGGATCCCTTTTTGAACGGTATCACAATAGCAACTCCAGTCTCTGAAGTTCATTAAATACCCTGGGATGAATACCAATGGTAATTTCCTTTGTAACCTTTAGCCCTGCTGAAATCTCTACCCAAAGGGATTCCATACCCCCCAGCGCTATGCCTGGTAATTTCTTCCTTAAAGTGATAATGACATGAAAAAAATACTTTTCAAAATATGAATTACGTTAAAAGTTGCCTATAGGTCATGTTGATTATTTTTTGCTGATAGGGCTGCTTTTGTAAGTAATTATTACTTGAAGTTCATAAACCTGACTGTCCTTTCTCAACCTGTCAGGTATAGCTTCTAATGCTAACGGCCTCCTGCTGCACAAATATGGCCGCCCCCTCATAGAGGAACAATATATCAGATAGGGAATGTAAAAGATTCCGGAAGTAATTTTATGGCTAGATTCTAAAGTTCATGCAAATACATGGTGACAGTATCTCTTTAAATACCATTTAAATGCACAACCCCGTCACATATTTCTTTCTACCAGGTCACAGTGATACGAATTATATCATTTACATTACGTAACAGAGAGTTAGCTCTAAGGGTACTGTTGGCCTGTTTTTTTTTTCTTAGCTGGTAAACTGCATGTCCCCTTCACTCCTCCCCCATGATCCCTTACTAATCACACTGCCCGATCTACACTAGTGTTGTGTTGTGTTTTTACATGCAGTGGAATAGTTATTTGCTATGTTCAAGGCTGTATTATATCATACAAAGTATATGGAGCCACTGTGCAGATACTGTAATGCAGATACTGTGATGTACTGTAATGCCTCCATTTTGACAGACAATGTAAGACGACTATGGACCATTCAGAAAGTGTTGGGTAAGAGTTACACATGTGACACTTGTGGAGCTTTCATGAAGATGTTAATTAAAGCCAAAGAAGTTGCTGTTCCAGGAAGAGACAAACAGATAGATAGGATAAGGACTGAAAGTTTTGCCACACTGAAATGGCCATACAAGGGCCGATAAAAGCTGTAGAGTTGGCAGTTTAGTGGTTGTATATGGGGCCCTCAGAACTAATATCTGGTTGAAAAATGGGCAGGTGTCAATCATGTGGGTTTATAAATCTCTTTGGATTGATGCAGACTTTCTGATGGCGTTTATCCTGGAAATGTGATCCAGTCTTTTAGCCACCAGTACTATGGCCACGTTAACTCTTCTTTTTTTTTTTTTTTTTAAACATTTCATTGAAGTTTTGCAATAAACATGTAGGATGAATAATGACAAATTATTTAAATACAGGTTGTACAACAAAACAAAAACAATACGTTAACTCTTCAACCATGCGCATCGGACCAGTAGTTGTGGTGAATGTAAAAGAAATACCAAGCAGGAACCAGGTATGAGGGTCAAATAGCTGAGCAATGCAAAGGCGAGTTAGAGAGTCAGTGGGCACAAGCAGTGCAGTGAAAGTAGGTTGAGCAATTGACACATATAAGGGTTCTAAAGATTTTTGTTTTACAATGGCACATGTGTTAAGGTGGTTATACACAGGCAGACCAATTCGGCAGTGTATCTACTCATGAATGGGAACCCCCGACGGGCCTACCTGACAAATACTTGGCCAAAATTTGGGCAGGTTTGATTTTCTCATCAGATCAGGAATCACATTGACTCAATGATGCTGTCCTTGCTCTGTTGGGTCCTAGTAGGTCTTTATTTGGCATGCCCTCTATGCAGGCCTGCCAAATAAAGACCTACACCGCCTGCAGCTAGTACAGAATGCTGCCGCAAGATTGCTAACAAGCCAACCCCGCCATTGCCACATAACACCAATCCTTCGCTCACTGCACTGGCTACCCATAAAATGGAGAATCCTTTTCAAAATTGGGATGCTAACATTCAAATCCCTACATGGCCTAGGCCCTGGATACCTGGAGGACTTGCTGCAACAACGTCACACCTCCCACAATCTTAGATCAAATGGATCCAATAATCTGACCATCCCCAGAGTTCAACTGAAAACCTTTGGATCCAGAGCTTTCTGTCATGCTGCCCCTACCCTGTGGAACGCCTTGCCAAACGGGATCAAGACAGCTCCAACCCTGGACACGTTTAAACCAAAACTGAAAAGCCATCTGTTTAGCCTGGCATTTATGGCCACATAACTTTTCCTCTGCACACATAGATATGTACTGATATGAGACAAGCTTATGCGCTTTGGGTCCCATGGGAGAAAAGCGCTTTACAAATGTTTGTTGTTGTTGTTGTATTACCATCATTGTAATTTGATCCTTTGGCCTGAGGACCAAATGATTGGACTGCTCCCATGCTCCCATATGTCCCACCTTAGATGGGCATATCAGTGAAAAGATCCACTCGTCTGGTGACCTTGCCAAATGAGCAAATCTTATAGTGTAGGTCACCTTTATATTAATTTCTCTTTAGGTTGCGGGTTGGGGGGTGGACAAGTGCACTGCCGATGCCCTTCAGCTTATGGAGTAGATATACTGAATTTCACATATGGCATGTACTTCAAGAGATCACCCCAGACCAGACAAGATTTATTGTAGATATTACAGCAGAAGCTTGTGTTATTTGCTTCAGGCTGTACCTAGCTCCTATTCATAGACAAGGTATAAGTATAACAGTGAATGTATAGATGCAAGTACCTTCGTGAATAGCTTTTGGATGGAGGCAATTTGGCACTTTGAGTTGCACCAGCATTAGTAAATGAGTCCTCGGTTCATATTTCAATGTACAGGATTGGACAGGTTTGAATCTGAGAAGTTAATAGTTTTCATACCCACTTCACATTCTCTATTTGGTTTTTACATTCTTTCGTTAGAAGCAGAGTTAATATCAAGGTCTCACTTGCAAAATGTCTGGTTTAGTGTCTGTAAAATTGTTATGGCAAGTTACATTCCTAGGAATCATTGGTACATTCCTTCAGACAGAGCACAGAGATCTGCTATTGTAGCTAATAATAATCCCCCCAATCCTACATCTGCAAATGAGCAGCACTCACCAGAACATGCCTCTGTTCCACAGACAACCCATTTCATGCTAGCGAGCATCACTGGCAGCTTATTTACATCACACAGTCAGTTTTACGTGTCATAAACCATATATCTATAAATAAGTGCTCTCAGTAGTAGTATTACAAGGACATGAGGTAACTATAAACAACAAAGAATTCTGTGGGGGAACTCAGTTTGTTTCTCTGTAAAAGGGTCCTCAGCAGATAGTGGCAGATGATTTGGCCTTTCTTGGTCAAACTGCCATTATACGTGTCCCCTGTCAGACCATGCACAAAAGTCCCCCATGTTGTCCCATCATTGGTCTAGAATGAATTCTTACAAATCTCAATTTGCATGTTGTTCCACATGTTCACCAATGCAGCCCAACAACTGGATCTTTCCATTTCTGGCCATATTAAAGGAACAGTAACACTAAAAAATAAAAATGTTTTAAAATAATTAAAATTTAATGTACTGTTGCCCTGCACTGGTAAAAATTGTGTGTTTGCTTCAGAAAGACTACTATTGTTAATAGAAATAGCTGTTGTGTAGCCATGGGGGCAGCCATTTAAATTGAAAAAAGGAGAAAAGGCACAGGTTACATAAGAAGATAACAGATAACTGTGAAGAATACAATGGGAATCTATGCTACTTATCTGTTATCTGCTTAGTAACCTGTGCCTTTTCTCCTTTTTTCAATTTAAATGGCTGCCCCCATGGCTACACAGCAGGGTATTTATATAAACTGCAGTAGTGTTTATGAAGCAAACACACAACTTTTACCAGTGCAGGGCATTAGTACATAATATATTAATTATTTTTATACACTTTCATTTTTTGGTGTTACTGTTCCTTTAACTCTGACAGCCTATCTCCTTAGAGCTGCTGTGTCCGCCAGAGCTCAACAGCTTAGTACCAGTGCATCGGGTTGTTCTTTAGTCACAATAAGTCCTGCAGTGAAGCTAAAGCCCATTGGTTAGCTTCATTCTATTATGAAATCTCATCCTATTCACTGTAACTGCCAGGTAACTTTTGTTCATTATGTGAATAACTTTTATATTGCAAGAAATGGAGATAGTTGATCTAATCTTGTGCAGTTTTCATAGCAACCAATGAGCAATTCGACTGGACTACAGCAAAAGAAAAATTTGTTAGCAAAAAACTGATCTTTTTTTTTGCCATGAATAAGTGCACTGGCACAATTACCCCTATTATTAGTAAATTAACCCCTATATTTAGGATTTTGCTAAAGACCCAACTGTCCCAATTTTTCGGCAAAAAACTGCAGTCCTGGATTCTTACTAAGTCCTTCATTTCCCTTTGATCTCCTGCACTGAAGCTAAAAAAGATACAAATGTAATTAAAAAGTAGCTTTTGGTAGAGAGCCCAGAAAGCTAAAACTCCCCCCTGCCCCCCCCCAACTGAGATACAATTGTAACCAATAAGCTAAACAGGTCTTAAAGGGCATTTTCACCTTTTTCAGCAAAACTGTAATAATGCATAAAACAGGACCCCAAAACCCCCAAACCTGACAAATTTAGTCAAATGGGAGTGGTATTTAGGGGGTGTGGTTGCAAAAAAAATGGGCGTGGGCAAAAAAATTGCTGCGCTGCATATGCCATTTATTTTTGTCCCTCTTTCTGTTTTCAAAATGTTGGGAGGTATGCTAAAGAGCAGTGACCCTGGTGCATATGGTAATGCCTGAGGTGCATAGATTACCCCCATAGTAGCGATGCAGAGCCCATATTGGCAGTACAAATGCACAGCCCCCTCTGTCCTGGTAGCGCATATGCAAAGGCCCAGGGGACATGATACAAAGATGAGAGTAGTGTGGAAGCAAAAGGCAGAACTCTGTCCATTAATTGGCTAATGTGACCTAGCATGTATGTGTCCCAGGTGGTAGCCCTAAATTCTTGAAATGGCAATTTTCTATTTAGGAGTACCCAATAGCAAATACTACTATAAAAGTATATTGTTATGAAAAATGGTTTATTTAGGTAAAGCAGGGGTTTATGTATGAGCTTGTTTATGCAATATATTTTTATAGAGACCTACATTGTTTGTGGGTATAGTTTTCCTTTAAATGGGCCCAGCAGGGAATTTCACACGTTTGTGGGAGTGAATGGCTGTATCAGTCGATAGGCCTTGACCATAGGCTGTCGTCTCTGGCGCACCCCATAGCACAGTCACAGTTGCACCTCTGTGACCCCAGGTCTTTCACAACAGGATGTGCAACCGGCAACCCTCATTGAATTATAATGTTTCATCCATAGAAAGCTTAGTAACAGGGCCATAGGTTGCACATGTCTGTTCTACATCAGCATAAATCATGCACAGGTTATTTAAACCTTCTGACTTGCTATGTTAGGGGAAATCATTCCAATCCATATTCTGACTTAACAGGGTTTGTTTAAATTAACTACAAGCTATGAACATTTGTACATAATGGTTCTTGCAAAGGATCTGCTTGGATCTAATTGAAAGGATGTCTAAGCAGTCTCTGGCAATTCCTAGTAACAAACTGTTTTGTGTGGCTAATGCTTCTCATTGGTATATATTGCTATTCCACTCACTGCAAATGTTGTTTTTCTGCATCCCTTCCATGTCATTACAGTTGGGCAGTATTTCCCCTGCCAGACTAGGTGGTAGAACCTCTAACAATGAAATTAGTTCCGACCACTTGAGTTTCTCCTCACCACTGTTATTTTGTTTGTCCTACTGTACAGGGAGGTAGGATCTTTCTCCTTTCTCTCTTTTGGTAGAAGAGAAGCACAATTTCGGTTTTAATTTTGTCTACTACTATTGTCTACACAGAGCAATGATTTCCAAGTAATGGAGAATAATTTACCTGATGCCCCAAGATGTACAATATGCATATTGTCATATGATAGCCCTAAAATAGCCCCCTTGCTGGATGCCCAACTATGCACAAGATTCAAACTGGTACTAAAAGAAAAGGAATGGAATTTATGATATAAAGGTAAATTCCATTTTCTTTATCAGTCATAAGCTGAACTGATCACTGCCCACTACCAATAGGTTTCTGGGATGCTAGGACCAACAGCAGCCTGAGTGGGATTAGTCCTTAAATTGCTTCTTGGGGGGGGCAGGCTTTCAGTGTACGTTTATAAGAACGATAAAATTTTTTGTATGTATTTACGATTTTGACTTGACTTTTTGGATTTCACTTTACTCCCTTTATGTATTTTATCTCCCAGGGAGTGCAATCCATAACCATTGTATTAATATTCACAAGGTGCTCTATTCTCCAAGCCTTGTACTCCAGGATTTACAGCAAATTGTAATATTGTAGCACCACCCATTGTATTGTATTGCATGCTACAGAAAGCAGAAGGCCCAGGATCTCTGGAGGGAGGTTCATAATTGACAGTCCAACCCTATTTGGAACCCGGAGGGTTACATTAATAACTGTAAATGCTACATGATACTAGTACATTTGTACATTTATGATACCCCCTTTATGGACTAAATCTATAATCCTCCACTTTCTTATTTAGAAATTGAAAACATGCAAGTGTTATTTACAGAAAACAAATGTATGTTTATATTGTATACACTTAAAAAGCTACAAAATAAAAACCCACTAAAATACTGTACAGAGCCGTTAGTGTCACAGTGTACAAAACACAAGCAACATGCTGCAGGCCTGATCTGCATTCCAGCTGAATTCGGCATGACATGGCAATAGTAGTGGATACACAATGAGGAGTTTGCTAATAACAATTTCATTCAGTATGCCATCAGACTGCATCTATTTGGTGGTATGGCAACATAAGGCCACCATAAACAACCGCAAAAGATCCTCTGCACTCACCCATTATCAATATGTAGAAATAGGACATTAAGACATTCTGTGCATTCAGCTACTAAGAAATGCCCTCCCCCCCAGACCCAAAAGAGGGATTGTTTGTCCATACATTGCAATATACTTCAAGCTGGCCAACTACGTCAAAGTCATCCCTTTTGGCCAGTCCTACACTGACCTATATAAGTAATTTAAGATTAGTACTGAGCAAAGGGACTAAGTTTTACCTGCATCATTCTTGCTTTCACGGTTAAAACTCCCATATGGTTGCCCTTTTATTGGCTCCATTGGGATCACCTGACTGTAGCTGGGAAGAGTGGGGGCTACAACATGGAGCTGGCCACTGCTCCTGTATAAACAATAACACAAAAAAAGGGGAAAGTTTTGTTCAACCACTAAATTGTAAACCATTAGGCAGGGATGCAATGAGGTTGTGACCACAAAATACATATAAACAACCGCAAAAGATCCTCTGCACTTACCCATTATGTAGAAATAGGACATTAAGACATTCTGTGCATTCAGCTACTAAGAAATGCCCTCCCCCCCGACCCAAAAGAGGAATTGTTTGTCCATATATTGCAATATACTTCAAGCTGGCCAACTACGTCAAAGTCATCCCTTCTGGCCACCACCCATTGCTGCACTTTAACGAAAAGAGTCAGAGGAATCCTGTTGGTATTGAATTTTCTGGGACCGTAGCTTTAATACATACACTTTAATGTGGAAGTTTGCAGAATCCATTATGTCAATTTATTAAAATACAGGGGCGCCCATATATATATATGAGAGCTGAGAAGTCTGCAAGGCTTAAGGTGAAGCCTGAGTGTTCACGAGTGTGAGTGTCATCGTGGATGTATGAAAGTCACTGGGGATACCCAGTTACCCTGGAAGGTGAGAGTCCCAGAATGGGGACAAGTTTTTTTTTTGTTTTTTTACATTTTATTGAAGTTTTGCAATAAACATGTAGGATGAATAAATGACAAATTATTTAAATATAAGTTGTACAACAATAGTCACATTCTACAGTTTGTCCTTCAAAAAGATAAGAAATGAAGAAAATAGAATGCTTACAGAGAAACAAAATAAGTAATTTAAATAGAGAAAAACAAAACAAAAACAAATTAACTACCTATGCCCAGTGGATAAACTATAAAAAGAAAAGTTTCCTAGAAACCCCCAACACACTTCCTTACTTATATCTATAGCATTAAAGAAAAATGGCCATGTATTTTTAAAAGGGATCCTGGATTTAGGTTCACTTGTTTTTGCGTTGATGGCCCCTTGCCAGCTAAGCTGATTAAGATAAGAAATAATTTCTGTTATAGGAGGGGTTTCCTCTTTTAAGCAATAATAAAATAATGCTTTTTTAGAGGCAGCCATAAACAAAAATTATAATTTATCAATTTTTTGTGCTAAGGAGACTGGTAAAATGCTTGATAACACCTCCTCTTTTTTAATGTGTAATAGAGCGAAACTAGGAGATAACTTTATATTTAAATTCAACCTGTGGTTCAGGGACAAGTTTTGAACAAATTTGCTGAACTGTTTCTTGTTGAACTGTATTCCTGTGAGCTTTATGGTGGGAATAATTTTCCCTAAATAAACCTGTGTTTTCCCTGAAGAAGTAGTGTCCTTGTCTCTATGCTCCAGATCCTCTGCTTACCTGCCTACCATAGCTAATTTCCCCCAAAAATTATGTGTATAGGAAGTCAGCATGTCACAATATATATATATATATATATATATATATACACACACCAGCAAAAGTAATGTGCACTCAGTTCATTTATTTCCTTATATTTATTCAAAAGGTCATTCCTTTTGAATAAATATAAGGAAAGAAATTAACGGAGTGCGCATTCATTTTTCCCGGCATGTATACATTACAACTGCTATGCAGCAGAACTTTGGCATTATGTGTGGGTGAGTACGGATGGTAATGGACAATATTTCCCACCAAAGGAACCCCAGTGCACACACACATATATATATATTGTCGGGCTAATTCTGCGTATATCTAAAAGAATTCAAGGCTCCTTATTAGTAACAGGAGGAGTCTTAAATAATATATGCCCAACTCTGAATTCGATATCGAGCTTTCCCAATCAATTGGTACAAAGGTGAGAAATCATGACAATTATTTAATAAAATAATTAATTTATTTAAATATGAATATTACAAAAATGAAATTATTACTTAGCACTCCCTGATATCTATCTAATAATTAATCAAAATGAACATTGACCAATAGACATTCTTCAATAAATGGCAAGCATCCACAAGATTATATATGTACGTTCACTTTCAATACTTAATAACAAGGTAATTAAATATGTTGAATCAAAGGAAGGGTAAATAATTGATTTTGAGGTCTTAAGGAATTCTATCCTTAAATTTTCTTATTTCTCCATTAGATTGTTAACTTGGATATCATAAATCTATACTAATGAAAAATAAAATGGACCCAAATTAAACAGATTATTCCCAGTTTGCAACTCTGGGAAAGTCAATGTTTAGGGTAAGACTATAATATACATAGGAATAATAAATATCCAAGCATACAACTTAATCGAGAAAAAGTATAATAAAATTTATATTTACCAGAGTAGAGTTTTCTTATAGTTGAGAGTAGTTTCTCCTTCCTCTTCCAGTTTTTAGATCCCCTTAGATTCTCCTTTTTCTTTTTCAGGTTTTCTCGGATCTTTAGCTCTTAGTCCTTTTTTTCTTTTTTCTCTTATTTCTTAGTCCTTTCTTTTTTTAGTTTCCTCTGTCTCCTAACTTATCCCTCATCTCTATCTAAAACTCCACCTCAGGGATTTATCAACTAGCCAACTGGCATCAAAGGGTAGTCTTTAAGTTAAACTATCACCAGTTGATTTAAATATTTATTACAGTGACCTTTGGACTCGTAATGTCCTCCACCATCTGTGGATGTCACTGTTTCCTCAATATTGTGGTCTGAAAATATTCAGAAAATATAAAATAACTTTTGACCTTCCTTAATTCGATGTTACACACTATTGTTGACATTGCTCCACACTAGAACAATGCTGTGTAACTACTTAATACCTTAGTACACATACAATATATGTCATTGGTCTGTCCTTGATTAATTATTACCCTCTCAACAGGTGTGCTCTATATTGTGGAGAGTTTGTAAGATCCTTCAAGGTGTTCTCATCTTGTTCACCTAGACACCAAGGATTATATAACCTTTGATATTTGCTTTAACACAAAGGTTATACATCTGGGCTAGTAATCCGATACAAACCTCCTTTTCAACATATACGTTTCTGATCAACTAGACAAAATAACATTCATTATTTATTCCTATATGATTCATCAAAAAGCATAATATCATTTATGAATATATATTCTATTAAGTAACATAATCACGTTATCATTAACAAATCAGAATATTCTTGTAATTAATAATTATCTTATCTGAAAATCCGACAAATCCCCCTTGTTTTTCTAAAATGTTTCCTATAATATGAACATTTTAGGAAAATTAATTAGGGTTTTCAAACTCTTCCTTCATCATACTCGTTATGTTAACTTGATCGGCGAGATTTAAGCCATAGTTTATCTAGAGTCTTTTTGATGATCTTCATCCAACGAATTGCTAAGATGGTGATTACAGTTAACCATCCTACTATAATTGTGATTAATATACTCCATATATAGTTTTCCCCCCATGACCAAACAGAAGGAAACAGTATTTCGTCATCAGTTGGTGAAAATTGTGGAGTATCCATGGTAATATTATGTTTTTTTATAACCATACGGATGGTATGGCTGGGCTTATTGTCCAACAAAAATTTTAAATCCGGACTTATAGTAATCTCCTGATTTTGGAATGCATCAATGCTTTCCACCTCTCCTTCAGTGTCCTCAATGTTTACAGGATATGGAATTAGCGATTGTTACTCCGGCTGCAAACACGTTTCCTACTACTGCAAAGATTATAGTAGCAACAATAGCAGAAATGAACCGTTTTGGTCTTTGGTTTGACGAAAAAGGCTCTCTGATTAAAGTTTTCCGGGTTTGCTCCAGGATTTGAGTAATCCGCTTTTGTGAATATTCAATATGCAGCTGGTACCAGGTTTGAATCTCCGGTGATCGAATATTGGATACGTTGACTTGTCTTTTCGATGACACAACGTGGATCTAGGCTCATATAAATCTTCTGGGACAAGATTCTCTTGTTGGTCATGATGAATCCCGCCGTATCCTGTAGCATGATCCCGGATGATGGACCCGGCATCACAATCCGCTCAGCGTGTAACTCTTTCCCCAAGATCAGAACTGTATATAAAATAGCGATCATCTTGGATGGCATCTTTGCGCCTATAGATAATGAAAAGAAATCATTAGGTTCAGCCGTCATATATACATAGCAAGTTTCAGTTCACTGAGAAGATAAAGGATATTTAGAAGGTAGAGAGACATAGGCATATCATGATACAACATCTATATACAATATTAATCTCTACTTCTATCTTTAACTAAAATCTCTTGATTTCTTACTACTCAGCTCTCGACTTGCTCTATTCTCCGAAGCTGTGGGCTAGGATGACAAACACGTAATTGGTTAATGTGCACCCATTTTTCAACAAAATCATCCCCATTAGGAATTTTAACTTTATAAACCACAGGAGATAATTTATCAGTGATTATATAGGGACCTTTCTGGCGACTAAGATATCCACTGCATAGGGTATTCGTTGTCCCCATCTCAAGGCTTGTTCTTTATCCTGGAATTCCTCTGGATTCCCTGATAGTCTGGACCACAAAACATTATTGATCAAATCAACTTGTATGGCAAACCGATGTATAATGTCATTTCCTAAATACATTTGATATTGTGGTTCCTTTAACACATTGAAAACGTGTTCCGCAGATTTGTTTCCTAGGGAGATAGATAAAATGCATTTTGCAATCACATTTTGACTCTGGTCATCTTTGTCCAGGTCATAAACCCATTCCTGTAAGGAAGAAAATTTAATCATCTGAGGATTTGTAACCTGCTTTAGAAGTCCTAAACTTATATAGCTGACTTCGGACTTGAGATCCAGCTTGGCATATTTCACCCGGGCAATATTATTTACCTGTACGGGAACCAGCATAGTATCATTGGTCTTCTCGATTTTAACCAATGATTGGATATGTCTGGTTATGCCTGCTACTTCCCGATTTCCCCCTTTAAGAGAAATGGTTAACACATCATCCTCTAGGATTATCTTTTCAATTTTGTCCTTTTGGATATTAATGATGTGGAAGGAAGTATTAATGCTTTCTTCAGGTTTACCGTTTTTTAGGATTGAGACATCTGGTACCTGACTGTTCCGGAAATGGATTTCGACAGAATTAGGTCTTTCTTCAATCATATGGCAACTATTTTGCGGTTTTGCATTGTGGGAACGTTCAAAAGAGATTGGGGTTTTTACCTGAGTCCATATTGCTTCATTAATAAAGTCAATTATGGATCTTAACCTTTTGAGCAGATCAATTCCAATGATCAGCCGATCATATGGAAGATCTACAATCAATGTTGGATGTCTAATGGTCTTTTTACCAATCTTATATGTCAGCCAGGACTTGCCTTTCACTTGTAGACTATCACCACCTACACTTACCAGAGATCCATCAAATACCGTCAATCTCGGTTTATTCTTTGAGGACTCTAAGATCTGTTGGAAATAGCTGAAAGACAAAATAGTGACCTGAGATCCGGTATCCAGTAAACCTTGGATTGGTCCGACACATCCATCCTGGAGACAAATATCTATAAAATACCGGCCATCTAACTGTAAGAGATTACAGAGGAAATTGGAGTGTTTTATCATCTGTTGATTTAAAAAGTGATCTCTCTGCAGCGTCAGGATATTTGGAGATTGCTCCTCCTTGTTCTGTCTGCAGGGCATTTGTGTTCCTATGGACTCTATTAATGGAACAGACTGAACCGAAGGTACTTCACACACTGGTTCAAATAACACCGGATTATAAGAATTGTCCTTATTAGGCTGTAAAACAGATGAAATATTAGATTTTCCCTTCCCGGCCCTGAATTCAGGGTCGGGGCAATGTAAAACATGATCAATGACTGTATTTAATTCTTTCCTGTCCATTTCCATATAGCAATTTGGTTCTGCTTCCTTTATTTGGCGGAGCTTGGCCCCGCTTTTTCCTCTAAAAAAACTTCAGGTTGTTTTCCTGCAGAAACTTGAGATAATTTACTTACAATGTCAGTTAACTTGGAAACCTGATCTGCAAGCTGATCAAATCTGCTAGGTCTACCTGGGTTTTGATTCTGTGGACCATTTTGGTTCCCTGTGGGTGATTTACCCCTGGGTGAATCTGGTGATTCCTGCCCTTTTCTCCATTGCTGCCTGGGCCTATTGTTCCAACGTCTGTATCCCTGGGGATCCCAGTATCCTTGGTAACCCCCATATCTTTGGTTACCTCGGTATCCATGGTACCCTTGGTTGAAACGAGGACGGTAACCTTGGCTTCCAGAACCTGAACTATTTCCTTCTGACCCCTTGGCAATTTGAGGTTTAGTTTTTCTGGTATTTAGTTGTTTTTGGTTTTGTTGATTAGGCCCAGTGGCTGAAGGTATTTTCTTTGGCTGGGACTCAAAATTTAAATGAGGTTTTACCCCGGACTCATCAACATTGTGCTCTGGGAATTTTTTAAATTTCCCATCATTTAAGTTTTGGCCCTCACTAATGTTAAACAGCAAAGTTGCTGATGTTACCAGTCTTTCTAGAGGGTTTTCAAAATCCAAATCATGAGCTAGACTTAATTTGATTTGGGTTGGTAAGGCCTCATAGAATACTTGTTTAAATTCCACAGATTCCCAATCGGGGTTTCTGTAAGCTAAACCATAGGCATTTTTAAGTACAGAGAGAAATTCTCGAGGGCTTTGATTAGATCTACATGTGAGTTTATAAATTTCTCTCTTTGCGGCAGTGGTAGTTCGATAGGGCCCAAATTCTGATTTAATTTCATGTAGGACTGACTGCCATTTGGTGATTCCTCTCTCTTTAAAGGAGGAAAAGTAATGACGGTATCTGTCATCAAAGGCCCATGGAAGAAACCTGATTTTGTCTGCCTCAGATAATTTTAATGAATCCATAGTAGATTCATATAGTTCTAAGTGGTTTGCAATTTGGGAAGAACCTTTCTTAGAAAATTTTGGTATAGTAGTATTTAAAAATTTAATTATGCTGGCAGAATTTTGTTTTTCTTTTGGAGATTGGGGATTTTTCCCTTTTGAACCCCTCTTATGGGTATTCTTCCCCCTGTTTGGGAAAGGACCGGATCCCCATACTCTCTCATCACTCTCAACTTCACTTGCATCAGTATTGGAAACACTACTTCTATGGGATACATTTGACATAGGTGTTTGATTTCGCACATTCCTCACATTCCTCTCTGGGGACGTGTCTGAGGAAGAATCTCTAAGAACCCTTGTTCTGTGATTACCTATTAAGGTGGTCACAGCTTGGCAAGCTTCAGCCAACCGGCCCAAAACATCTTGTGCCTCTGAATCAACATTATCAATTGGTTTGGCTCTAGAAATATATGGTGCCCAATTTTTATATTGGGGAGTGATTATTGGAGGATCAGGAGATCTCTCCACACCATATACACCTGACTGTTGACTTTTAATGTACTGTTGCCGTAATTCTTCGAAATCCTTTCTGAGCTTACAGTATGCTATGCGACTACGTTCAGCATCAGTTTCTAAATCCCTAATAAAAGCTTCCTTGTTTGAGATATCTATCTCTAGTTGGTTTTTATCAGATTTCATATGTTGGATATCTGATTCTATCTCATGTAACTGAGACCTCAATTTTTCTACATTTTCTTTTCTAGCTTTTGATAGGGTATCTACCTCCATTAATGCATATAAAACAGGAGGTATGGCACATATTAATTTTTTTTCTTTGTCTGAACTGTTAGAGGCTAAGTTCATACATGTTAAATAGCGTTCAACCAGGCCGTCTGTTGCCCAGATATCATTAAGGTCTGCTCTAGCATTTCTCTTCAAATCATTAATCCAAACATCCATCCCTATATCAAATTTTACCCGTGTATATATGAATTCAACAATTCTGTGGATCATTTGCTCTGGGGTATTCCCATTCTCACTGCTTGCAACACTCATGGTCTCAATTAATAAACAAAATAATTAGCTTGACAGAAGTATTGGAATGGTTTTTCACTATTTGTACCAATATGAGAAAATAATCTCGATCTCAGCAGTGCCTCCAAATATATGTCGGGCTAATTCTGCGTATATCTAAAAGAATTCAAGGCTCCTTATTAGTAACAGGAGGAGTCTTAAATAATATATGCCCAACTCTGAATTCGATATCGAGCTTTCCCAATCAATTGGTACAAAGGTGAGAAATCATGACAATTATTTAATAAAATAATTAATTTATTTAAATATGAATATTACAAAAATGAAATTATTACTTAGCACTCCCTGATATCTATCTAATAATTAATCAAAATGAACATTGACCAATAGACATTCTTCAATAAATGGCAAGCATCCACAAGATTATATATGTACGTTCACTTTCAATACTTAATAACAAGGTAATTAAATATGTTGAATCAAAGGAAGGGTAAATAATTGATTTTGAGGTCTTAAGGAATTCTATCCTTAAATTTTCTTATTTCTCCATTAGATTGTTAACTTGGATATCATAAATCTATACTAATGAAAAATAAAATGGACCCAAATTAAACAGATTATTCCCAGTTTGCAACTCTGGGAAAGTCAATGTTTAGGGTAAGACTATAATATACATAGGAATAATAAATATCCAAGCATACAACTTAATCGAGAAAAAGTATAATAAAATTTATATTTACCAGAGTAGAGTTTTCTTATAGTTGAGAGTAGTTTCTCCTTCCTCTTCCAGTTTTTAGATCCCCTTAGATTCTCCTTTTTCTTTTTCAGGTTTTCTCGGATCTTTAGCTCTTAGTCCTTTTTTTCTTTTTTCTCTTATTTCTTAGTCCTTTCTTTTTTTAGTTTCCTCTGTCTCCTAACTTATCCCTCATCTCTATCTAAAACTCCACCTCAGGGATTTATCAACTAGCCAACTGGCATCAAAGGGTAGTCTTTAAGTTAAACTATCACCAGTTGATTTAAATATTTATTACAGTGACCTTTGGACTCGTAATGTCCTCCACCATCTGTGGATGTCACTGTTTCCTCAATATTGTGGTCTGAAAATATTCAGAAAATATAAAATAACTTTTGACCTTCCTTAATTCGATGTTACACACTATTGTTGACATTGCTCCACACTAGAACAATGCTGTGTAACTACTTAATACCTTAGTACACATACAATATATGTCATTGGTCTGTCCTTGATTAATTATTACCCTCTCAACAGGTGTGCTCTATATTGTGGAGAGTTTGTAAGATCCTTCAAGGTGTTCTCATCTTGTTCACCTAGACACCAAGGATTATATAACCTTTGATATTTGCTTTAACACAAAGGTTATACATCTGGGCTAGTAATCCGATACAAACCTCCTTTTCAACATATACGTTTCTGATCAACTAGACAAAATAACATTCATTATTTATTCCTATATGATTCATCAAAAAGCATAATATCATTTATGAATATATATTCTATTAAGTAACATAATCACGTTATCATTAACAAATCAGAATATTCTTGTAATTAATAATTATCTTATCTGAAAATCCGACAATATAATATACAGAGAAGCCGGCACTCACGTGTAAAACAGGTAAATGTGCCTGGGTGCAGTCCCAACGAAATGTTTACGGGTACTTGGAGAAAGGTACTGCTCACACAGGTCTTAAAGTTCAATTTTGAAGTTTTATTGTAGAGGCAAAAGAACTGACGTTTCGGCTGTAGCACCAGCCTTTGTCAAAGTTACAAATACAAGTGAACAGAAACCTTATATACAGTGTTTGGCGGGAACACAGCTTCAGTTCAGTTACCAATACTGACACCTTAGGCTCTGATATGAGTCCTTACAATAATTTGAACTAGCATAATCTTGGCGACTCTATTACCAGTATTGACACCTTGGGCTTTTTTAGTTGTCCTTACAATTATTTAAACAACCATAATTTTGACAGGGATCCCTTTGTTGCATCGGCAACTGTTGGTTTTTCTATATTATATATATCTTTCATATGTTCTAGCTTTTTGTCTCCATTAGCTTTTGTCCTTGTTATGTTCTCCATCTGATTTCTTGTTGCTACGGCGTAGGAAGCTTCAATATTCGGGAGATTTATTAGATTTCTATCTAGACACAAGCGCTAAATAAGGGACTATCACCCAGACATCATTAGCGCTATGAAACCACCTACCCTAATTTTATCACGCAGGCACACTGGGTTTACTTTGTACCCTATATCTCCAATATATCCCCTTGCAATGTGTCATCTTGTATTCCCTCATTTTGGTGATATATATATTCTTGTTTTTTGTTTTTTATTTTTTATTTTTTTGCTGTATTTGACTTGAATTGATTTATTTACATGTATTGTTTGATGTCATCACGTTTGAATTTGGGGGGGTGTCCCACACGTTCACGTTATTGTCTGTTGGTGTTCCCGCCAAACACTGTATATAAGGTTTTTGCTCACTTGTATTTGTAACTTTGACAAAGGCTGGTGCTACAGCCGAAACGTCAGTTCTTTTGCCTCTACAATAAAACTTCAAAATTGAACTTTAAGACCTGTGTGAGTGGTACCTTTCTCCAAGTACCCGTATATATATATATATATATATATATATAGCAAAAAAAGGGAAAGTTGTGCTCAACCACTAAATTTTAAACCATTAAACCCTTTTTTGCTATAGCTTATACAGGAGCAGTGGCCAGCTCCTTGTTGTAGCTCCCACCCCTCCCAGCTGCAGTCAGGTGATCCCAGTGGAGCCAATAAAAGGGCAACCATATGGGGGTTTTAACCTTGAAAGCAAGTAAGTTGCAGGTAAAACTTAGTCCCTTGGCTAAATGTATATTGAAGCAGTAGAATTCTTAATGAATCAGATAAGTCAGTGTAGGAACTGGTCAAAAGGGATGACTTTGACGCAGTTGGCCAGCTTGAAGTATATTGCAATATATGGACAAACAATCCCTGTTTTGCTTAAAGGGAAGGGCATTTCTTAGTAGCTTAAATGCACCGAATGTCTTAATGTTCTATATATTGATAATGGGTGAGTGCAGAGGATCTTTTGTTGTTGTTTCTATATATATATATATATATATATATATATATATATAGATATATATAGATATATATATAATGTGTGTGCACTGGGGTTCCTTTGGTGGGATTAAATTTAGTGGACATTAGTCTTTTTTCAATCCAAATGAACTATTTAAACTACAATACTTTTCCAAAGAACAATCATCCTATATATCCAATCTTCTCATCTATGTGAGATGGTCCCTGTTTAGAAACAAATTTCATGAATCTTTATCTCCCAAAGGAAGAAATTAAAGGCCAAACACACCTTTTCACATATTCCTCTGGTCACAATGGTATTTTCCGTGACTTTTTCGCCGCTTTTGTGACTTTTTCGACGCTTGCACGACTTTTCCGGCTTTTTTGTGGCTGTTTCGTCGGTTGTGCAACTTTTTCGTATTTTTTGGTATTCGGTACGAAAATTTTGTGACTTTTGGATTGCCTATACAATATTATTGTGACAAATACAATTTTTTTGTAAGCATTTTCGTGATACTTGTGAAATTTTTGTTTCCAGTACGAATTTTTCCCATTCAGGATTCAAACTCGTGTTTGATAAATCTGTATTATGATATTTTAGGGAGAACCATAATGAGCAAATCAAAATGCCAATTGCAGACTTGGGGCCTTGGGGCATGCCCCGGAACACTTGCGATGGGGTTCCCGTCTACCATCACCAAGGCCTACCCTAGGCAGCATTTCCCATGAATATGAAGCAGTGAGTATCTCTATGGTCAAAATAGTGTGTGCCACTAGCTTAATGCTCTCAGCAGCTGCAAGTGCCCTACTGTTGGCTAAATACATACAGGGCACATAGGCAGCTGATTCTGGAAAATTGAAATAGCTGAAGCTTTCAGGTAGCAGATGATGAAAATGGCTTTCCCAGGACATTGGGTCCTAGGGAGGAAGGCAGCACAATTTGCTGTAATACTTTTTATCATTGGACACATTTGCATGACTATTTGCCTGGGTAGATTTGTCCAGCATTGAAAATGAGCCACTCAGTGTTTCTAATGTCTTTAATAGGTTGCAGAAATTTGAAAGAAAAAAAAAGCCCATGGTATGAGTTGCCAGAAAATGCAGAGTAAAACAAGAATCTTTAAATTGCTCAAGATCAGTGATCCCTTCAGCAGCCTACACGGAATCCTCCAAAACTATCAAAAAGCTACTATGATGAAAGATAGCTCAGCTTTTGACGCCCATTAATATTTGGTGTTACTGTCCCTTTAAATGCAAAAAATGTATGAGGCAGGTCCCCTTGACTTGTTGTATACACTAAATAAATACGTTTAATGGTTTCTATTATTTACAGTTCAAACTCTAACACTGTGCAAGATGGTGTGGTGTGGCTCATCAGAGAATTTAATAAACCAAGCGATGCTCTGGAGAGGCAGTGGAGCCAGCGGGAGAAGGGGATCAGACAAAGCGCTTAGAGCAGTTGACAGTAAGCAGAGCTTGTGTTGGGGAAACAGTCAGGGAGGGAACCAACATCATGCGGGGGGGGGGGGGTGGAATTCTGAATGGAGTAAGAGATAGATGGTATCTGATAACAACTCATATCAGCAGTCTGAGGTATGTGGTTATTACACACAGTAATTATTTTGAAAATAATTCAGTAATGTCACAATAAATAAAATGGAGACATTGACATAATGAACTTTAACAATTCACTCTAGGGGGCACATTTACTTATCCACGAACGCTCCGAGAGTTTGTTCAATCGGTCCAATCGTATTTTCCGCTACTTTTTCGTACCTTGCACGACTTTTTCGACGCTTTCGAGATTTTTTCATATTTTTAGTGCGAAAAAATTGGATCAGTTTTACCGCTGTTTACAATGCTTTGATACGAAAATTTTGTGACTTTCGGATCGCCAATACGATATAATCGCGACTAATACGATTTTTTCTTAAGCATTTTCGTGATATTTGCGATCTTCAGAAATTTTTGTTTCCAATCCGAATTTTTCCCATTCAGGATTCAAACTCATGTTTTGATAAATCTGCCCCTAGGTATTCAGTATACTAATGAGTGCTTTAGACCATAGATTCCCAAACTTGTGCTCTGGCATCACCTGCAGAGCACATTCACTGGATATCCTCACAGCAGCGCAGGGGAAGCAGTATTTAACAACATGGGTTCCGATTGTGTGTACTGGGTGTGATTGAGACCAGCCCCAAGAAATCTTTATTTATTGATATCTATTTAAAGGGCACCTATAAACTTTAAATTGCTTGGGGCTGGTCATAAAAAACAATATAAAATAGCCCCAAGCCCCGCACCAGGAGGAGGTTCGAGCAGCCATATTGTGCGCATTTGTGTGGGACGCAGGCGGGTGAATTGCATCCACTGCTCCTACGTCACAAACACGCGCTTAGTGAATGATCGGGGAGTCTCCCTCACTGTGCACTAAATAACATGGCTCCCTCTGGTGCAGGCGGCCTAGCGCCAGCAGGGGTGTTCTTCCTAATGCGTCAGTACTCACACAGACAAGCGCCGAACGCGCATTGTAAGCGTCGAACGCAGGTGGGATGCCACCTGCCACATTCCAA
Organism: Xenopus tropicalis; assembly: GCF_000004195.4. Lineage (NCBI taxonomy): Eukaryota > Metazoa > Chordata > Amphibia > Anura > Pipidae > Xenopus > Xenopus tropicalis. The sequence goes on from NC_030677.2 coordinate 162,744,249, forward strand.
CTGTCTTGAGCGCTTACATGTACCTGTGTGAGTACAATTTGTACAGGAAACACAGAAAAAGTTTGCCAGCGCTCGGTGGAACCCAGGCAGTAGTGTTGCCCAGCTGCTAGAAACACCCTTGTGCCACATTCTGGAGTTGACCAGCTGCTAGAAACGATAAAAAGCCATTATTTGTACACAAATTCTTGTACAAATTGTAGCCACATATTGCTTCTAGCTGCTATGTGGCCTTTAAAATATGGAGCTACTTTCATGTAAATGTTAATAAGCTGGGGCTTAAAAGCTCCCTACTTTCTCACTAGAGTTTCTGAGCTAAGGGTAAGTGCAACATGGTCTTACTACTCCGTCACATTAGTTGCTGGGGACTTAATTTTAATTGCATGATAGAATTATAATGTTAATAAGCAGCGTGTGTTACGAACACCTTATTTTTTGTAAAAATTATTTTTAAAGGCAAACTGAGCGCTGGCAATCTTTCTTTTTCCTGTGTGAGTACAGGCGCATTAATAAAAATAGGATGCATTTGTTTCTGTGTTTCCCTACGGTAGAACACAACACAGGAAAGCGCAGAAGCAAACGTCCGTCAGTATGAGCCCTTATTAGCACTAAATTTAGATGCATGCTGCAGACTGAACTGATTCATGTGCGGCCATGTAGCATGCATCTAATTGCAGTCAGCCATGCAGGATGTGCACATAATGAAGACTCATAACCTCCGCATATAAGTGCTGTTCCAGTAATCCTTTCCTTAATATGATGTGTTACTGTTGCCACCCCTTTAATACCGACCACATATTGAATTTACATCCTATATGGCTAATTAGCAATTAATATAGATGCATGGTTGTATATAAATCAGTTTAGTCTGCATCATCCATCTAAATTAATTGCTAATTAGTAATGCAGCATGTGGATTTCATATGTGGCTGGTATTAACCAGAACAACAGGGGCCAGGTCTATTATTCCTGCTTGCATCTGACAGTTTTGTATATGTATATTCACCTGCCTTTCAGGCCATTTTCCCTTCCAGGATATGCGGCAGATAAAGTTTATATTCATGTTCTCTCACCTAGAAAAAAAACTGGACTGGAAACACCTTGATTCATTCTTTCTTGTTATCTGGGCGACTCTCATGGTTGGTTAAACTGCAATCTACAGTTGCTTTGCAAAGTAGTTTATTTCCCATTTGCTGTAATGGCATTTGGCTAATGATGCACAATCAATTAGCTGCAGTAGTAGACAAACCTGACCTATCAGAATTGCAATGGCCTCTCATCCCCCCCACCTATCAGATTATAATTGAAAAATATGGCACAGTCCTAGTGTTTACATAGCAAACCACAAGCTGTTCTCTCATAGAGTTGTCACCTCACGCCTTTAATACTGGCGATAATATCGAATTCACATCCTGTCTGACTAATTAGCAATTCATTTAGATACATGCTGCAGACTGCAAACCCTCAGCATTTAAGTGCTGTTTTTTGGGGTCCCAGTGTTACTGTTGCTGCCCTTTCCCCTCAAAGACATATATTTTTTACCTGTCATTGCAAAACTCTTCTGTTTTACAGGGGCCCACAAACAACAGGTAGGGTTGCTACCTCGCCCCTATAATACCGGCCACATATTGAATCCACATGTTGCATGGCTAACTGGCAATTGATTTAGATGCATGCTACATAGCCACACATAAATCATTTCAGTCTGCAGCATGCATCTAAATTAATTGCTAACTAGCCATGCAGGATGTAGATTCAATATGTGGCTAGAATTAAAGGGGTGAGGTGCCAACCCTAATATCAAGGTCCAGGTCTATCATTCCTGCTTACATCCCATCCACCATTTAAATTCCCAAAAAAGCCTACCAATTTTCTTTTCCAGGCCATTTCCCCTTCTAGACTATGTACCAGATAAGAAAGTTTATATTCAGGTTCTCTCACCTAGAAAAAAACTGGAAACCCCTCGAGTCATTCTTTCTTGTTATCTCGGCGACTCTCACGGTTGGTTAAACTGCAATCTACAGTTGCTTTGCAAAGTAATTTATTTCCCGTTTACTGAAATGGCATTTGGCTAATGATGCACAATCAATTAGCCACAGTAATAGACAAACCTGATCTATCAGAATTGCAATGGCCTCTCATCGCCCCATTATCAGATCATAATTGGAGAATGTGGCACGGTCTGAGTGTTTACATAGCAAACCACAAGCTGTTCTCTCACTTTGTATGAGCCGCAGTGACACATTCACAGGCAATGAATTGATGCTTTTGCACTCAGTCCCCAGACAGAATGCGAGGTCAGCTCATGTTCTGTTCAGCAGTATTTTTGGCCACAACAGATTCATCCTGTACCTTTTACAGACTCATCAGGATCTGTGCCAAGCTTTTATAATAAACTCCCCATGACATTCTATGTAGCCAGGGCCGGCTCTACTGCGGTGGTGGTTTTGTTTGACGTAAATTGTATTTAAATTCTAATAGGTTTACATCTCTGGAAGACTGAAGGAGGGAAGAAGAATTAGTAATAGGAGAAAACCTAAGCAAATCTTCCTTATTTGGCTCTCTATATATTTATAGATTCCACAGCACAAATGCTTCAGAGGAGCTTCGAGGCTTTAGTAGCGAGGCTGCACAATGTGAATCCTGACCAATTTCTCTTGGATTTAAATGTCTTGGGGGAAAAATACAATGGCTGCATACCCAGTCCAGTAATGCACCTCAAGGTGGGATAGCCCAGATTTGCAGGGTGTTTTTCTCTTTTAAATCAATTTGGGACAGATCCCAATTTTCAGCCATCAATCTGGGCCCCTGTTCACTCATTACAACCCTGTTCCCTGGATACCTACCCAGCGCAAGGTATCTTGAGATGACACATTACAAAAAAGTACCTCTAAATGTAAAATTCACCTTCTGTTGGCATTATATAAATAAAGAATAATAATGCTAACTTGGGCCGTGACGTGAGTTCCTACCGCTAACTGCAGCCTCATTCTAAACTGCAATCCATGCAGATTAAATTGGAGTCACTGGGGCTACAAGATATATAATTAGAAAGGAAAGTGTTTATTTATTTTGAACACAGTATGTAATATTAAATAAAATGTGCATAGTTAAGGAAAAATATTCTTCTTGCATTTGTGTGGGATTTCAAACAAGTGGGATCTAATAGTGTATTTGCTATTACTACTGTGACTTTCTCTACTGCCTTTCCTGCTTCCTACCTAACTAAAGAAGTAGCGCAGAAATGTTGTACATAATGTTTTGTGCTTCTGTATCAGCAGGGAAGATCTGAGCCTCCAAAGATGCCCCCAGTAGCTCCCCATCTTTTTTCTGCTGATCACTGCCCATGCTCTGTGCTGTTGTCAGTTACTGAGCTTAGGGACCAACTCACAATATACTGTATATATAGAATATAAATTAGGATGACCACATCACCTAACAGATACATGTTGCAGGGCAAAACTGATTGCATTTAAAATAAACTGCAATCAGTTCAGCCCTAATAGATGGATTTTTTAGGCCTGAATTTTCAAGTGATCTGGTCACCATAATATAATTGTTACAATATAAGGCTGATAAATTTACATTTGGAATGTAATAATCAGCCCTGTAGCACCAACTTATATGACAAGCAAACATCATTTTCTGCTTGATAATTTGTGACAACCCCTAAGCTTAGCTTCCCGACAGCTGCTCGGAGCAAACTGAGCATGTACAGTGTCACTGACACTTCTTACAAAATCCAAGATGGGGAGGTTCTGTGACAACTTTGAAGGTCTGGGTCAATGCTGCTATAGAAATGCTGAAACTTAAAGCTAGTGCAGTAAGTTCAATATATAATATATTGCATTTGAGCCATATTCATTTTAGGGTTTAGTTCTTACATAGGAACATAGTAAGTTAGGTTGAAAAAAGACATACGTCCATCATGTTCAACCATAATGCCTATATATAACCTGCCTAACTTCTAGTTGATCCAGAGGAAGGCAAAAAACCCATCTGAAGCCTCTCTAATTTGCCGCAGAGGGGAAAAAGATTCCTTCCTGATTCCAAGATGGCAATCGGACCAGTCCCTGGATCAACTAGTACTAAGAGCTATCTCCCATAACCCTGTATTCCCTCACTTGCTAAGAATCCATCCAGCCCCTTCTTAAAGTTATATAATGTATCAGCCAGTACAACTGATTCGGGGAGGGAATTCGTGTCCGTTGGAAGGACCTACTGGTAAATAAAGCATTAGAGAGGTTATTATATGATCCCCTTATATATTTATACATAGTTATCATGTCACCTCTTAGGGCTCTGGCACACGGGGAGATTAGTCTTTTTCGGCGATTTCGGGAAATCGCACTGCCGCGTGTGCCACCCCGCCGGCGACTTACATGTTCGCCAGTGGGATAGCGGGTCATGGCAACTCGGGGAGATTAGTCGCCCGCGAACAGGGAGTTTTGTCGCGGGCGACTAATCTCCCCGTGTGCCAGAGCCCTTAAGCGCCTCTTCTCCAGTGTAAACAGACCCAACTTGGCCAGTCTTTCCCCATAACTGAGGCTTTCCATACCCTTTACCAGCTTAGTTGCCCTTCTCTGGACCCTCTCTAACTCAGTAATGTCCCGTTTGAGCACTGGAGACCAAAACTGAACAGCATATTCTAGATGGGGCCTTACCAGCGCTCTGTAAAGGGGAAGAATAACCCCCTCCTCCCGTGAATCTATACCCCTTTTAATACAGCTCAAAACCTTGTTTGCCCTTGCAGCTGCTGCCTGGCACTCCAAGGTCCTTCTCCATTAGGGATTTGCCTAGTGCAGTCCCATTAAGGGTATAAGTGGCTGCATATTTTTACATCCCAGGTGCATGACCTTACATTTATCCACATTAAATCTCATCTGCCACTTAGCTGCCCAGATTGCCAGTTGGTCAGATCCTGCTGCAGGGATGTCACATCCTGGATAGAACTGACTGGTCTGCAGAGTTTTGTGTCATCTGCAAACACTGATACATTACTCATAATACCCTCCCCTAAATAATTTATGAACAAATTAAACAAAAGTGGACCCAGTACAGAACCCTGAGGGACCCCACTGAGGACCTTATTCCAAGTAGAGAATGTGCCATTAACAACCACCCTCTGTACCCGATCCTGTAGCCAGTTTTCTATCCATGTGCAAACGACTTCACTAAGACCAATAGACCTTAGCTTAGAAAGCAGTCGTTTGTGGGGAACGGTATCAAATGCTTTGGCAAAATCCAAATAGATGATATCTACTGCATCCCCACTGTCCAGCTTCTTACTTACCTCATCATAAAAAGCAATTAAATTGGTCTGACATGACCTGTCCTTCATAAAGCCATGCTGATTACTGCTCATAATGGCATTCTCCACTACATAATTTTGAATGTGATCCCTTAACAAGCCTTCAAATAACTTGCCCACCACGGATGTCAAACTTACAGGCCTATAATTGCCAGGCTGAGATCTTACTCCCTTTTTAAATATGGGAATGACATTCGCCTTCTTCCAATCCCTAGGTACCATACCTGATGAAAGCGAAGTCTGAGAATATCAGAAACAAGGGCCACTGCAATTCTGCCCCTAGCTCTCTCAGTACCCGAGGGTGTATTCCATCTGGCCCAGGTGCCTTGTTTACATTTATCGTGTGTAACCCTTTAAGCACCATATCCTGTGCCAACCACTGTGTAGTTGGAGCTGAGGCAACAGTGCAGCTATTGGGTGGGACTTGGCCCTTTTTTTTTTTTTTGTCCTGGGACAGAAAAAACACCCTTTAAAACAAGGGTGTAATAAGTTTGCCACCTGTCTGGTTTTGAACTGAACAGTTTGTTTTTTTCTTGGGGCTTTTTGGGTCTCAGTATTGTGAAAACCAAATAAAAATCTGCCCAATACTTCCTTCTGATATCTCTGCCCCACCCCAGAACAGCACTGCTCCACCCACCAATGTTGCCAGCCAGTCCCCTTGTCTGGTTTTAGCAAGGTGGCAACCCCTCTCTAGAGAATGAAACACGGCTGTAGTTACTGAAGAAAAATGAAGACCCTTTTCCATATTTGCTCTCTGTAACGATGACTCCAAACCAGCAACGTTACAACTGCAGGAGACTATTTGTGAGACTAATGTGTTAAACGTTCAATACTACTGACAGTTCCCTGCAACAGGAACAGACCCACAGACCTGGGGCTATTATATGGAACTGACTGTGGGGAGGCATTCTGTCCCAGGACAAAATGCTACAGTATGAACATATGTATTAGATTAAAATCTTCTCTTACAGCTCTGACCTGATTGAAATTATTAGTACAAATATTCTTACATGTTGCTCCATCAAGTTTTAAATTCCATCATTTCTGTTAATAACATTAAAGTTAATGGGACAATCTGACCCAATTATTCATCTGACAACCAAGGAAATCCCTTTAGGGCTTTTTATTTAAAAATGTAATTGTCATTTTCTGGTTAAAGGAGAAGGAAAGGCTAAGTCACTTGGGGGTGTCAAAATGTTAGGCACCCCCAAGTGACTGTAATCGCTTACCTTGTACCCCGGGCTGGTGCCGCTGTTAGTAGAAAACCGCACCAGCCTGGGGTACCTACAGCGTCTCCTCTTCCTTGTTCGCACTTGCACATGCGCAGGAAGGAAGGAACTTTAACAAAAAAAAAGTCGTCTTTTCACTTAACTGCGCATGCACCGGCTCAGGGATTTTGACACAGAAGAAACGAGGAAGAAGGAAGCGCTCCCTGCAGGTACCTCGGGCAGGTGCTGTTTTCTCCTAACAGGGGCACCAGCCCGGGGTACAAGGTAGGCGATTAAAGTGACTTGGGGTTGCTTAACATTTTGGCACCCCAAGTGACTTAGCCTTTCCTTGTCCTTTAAGCTATTTTTATTATCCAGTTTGTTTGCATGACAGCATATGCAGCACATACATATTGGGCCTGCCATAAATACTGCACCTTGGGCTGCAAATTGCCACTAACAATAGCAAATAATCTAGGGGTGTGAGTCTAGGAGCTGAACCTCTCCTTTAGTTATTAGGATGAAGACACACGGAGCTACTAGTAGCAGCTACTTGTCATGGCTACAGAAATAGACAATGCTGATTTATTGATAACTGTCTCTGTGTATGTTTTACCTGAGGCAATTCTCAGTATTTTCTATGGCAGGGTATTTTCTGGCATTTAGTAGCCATGACAAGTAGCTGCTTCTAAGTAGCTCTATGTGTCTTGACCCTTAAAGGAAATGGGACATGGAGATTTGAGCAGATTCCCAAACATGTTCTGTGGCAAGGACTACAATTGAAGTGGTTTTAGAGAATGTCTATTTATTTATTAAAAGATCCAAATATAAATAGCATGAGCGAATTAAAATGCAGAACGAAAACCTCAAATTTTTTGTTTTCTTAGGAATTTTCGTGCGCTTACAAACAAAAAACCCCTGAAAACCTCTAAACCCCAAATCAAATAAAGACTGGTACAATTTGCCTAGAACAACAACTTCCACTGACTTCTACATGACTTCAGCAGCTTTTAGATGGCGTTTTGTGTTCTTTTGGTGTTTTTTCGCTTAACAAATCACACATTTTTTCGACTTTTTGTGTAATTAGAATAATCCATGATTGTTAGTGCTAAAAACCACGATTTACCAAAATGAAAAAAATACAAACATTAGTAAATGGGCCCTATGGGCCTTGCATGGGTAGGGACGGGGAGATTAGTCATCTTGCGACAAATCTTAGTTGTGGCGGGCGACTAATCTCCCCGCAATGCCATCCCACTGGCTAGAACGTAAATCGCCGTTGAGATGGCATATGCGCCGCTGCGATGTCCTGAAGTCGCCCAAAGTTGTCTTGAGAGGAAACTTCGGGCGACTGCGGGACATTGCAGCAATGCATATGCCATCCCAACGGCGATTTACATTCTAGCCAGTGGAATGGCATAGCGGGGAGATTAGTCGCCCGCGACAATGAAGATTTGTTGCGGGGCGACTAATCTTTCCATCTGCCACCCCATCTGTTTGCTTGGTACATTTTTGTAGTAGAAAAGAGCTGGTGAAGGATTGTTCCCGAGAATCCTACTTTGCACATGGATGTCCAAGAAAAGAATAATTTTACCTAGGACTTTGAATGTGCCTGGACATGAATTAAAGCCCTTCTCCCCACACAAGGGAACAGAGAACAGCAGAATTTCCTTTTGGCAAGTTATATTTTACCTTTTGATAAATATACACCAAAATGTTATCATTGCTTGTTTCAGTACAGCCTTAGAGAAAGAATTGCATCTGACTCTTACATTATTACCTTATAAACAATTCATTTTGCAGAGAAACAAAAGAACTCTACTTATGAAGAGCAGAAAATTACTCTGTCAGAAGCAATTTATGTAATTGACAAAGATTTCTACCGTAATTATGGATTATGCATATGTTTAACTGTGCCTCGCTCTTCCTTACCAGCTGGAATTCATTTCTTTATAACTAAATAAATAAAGTAATAATGAAAGTGTATTTGATTATTCCTGCAATTCTTATCTAGTGAGTAGGAAAGTGTGCTAATTAACCATGCCAATAATGTCTAACGAGATATTCTATAATACTTGGGGAAATATAAAATACTGTGCAGGGTCATTATTATGTATTTACTTAGTCATCAATCATAGCAAACAATTCAGAATTGGAAGTTAGAATTCTAAATAACTATAAATGAAATGTTATTCTACCGAGCTTCACGGAATGTGGACCTAAAAAAAGTCATTCAGAGGAGTTTATAGATATGTTAACAGTGTACAGGTATGGCCAGGGCCCGATTTTGTTCCACACTGTGGTTTCAGCAAGTGTTCTACCCAAGTATAAACCTTTTGCCCAGCAACTATCATTATTACAAGTGTTTATAAGGGGCACTCTGGGCCATTCTTCCAAGCTTCCCCCCAAGTACCTGTCTGTGATGGGGGTAGAAGTTGCATTCAGTGATGCCATTATGTTATGTAGATGCAATACATTCTTACTAGCGCCAATATTCAGCTGCCAGTGAAATTGTTCAGCTGGTTTTGGTTTTCAGACCTGGCAGTACAGGAACCTTATCCATGGAATACGAGTGGGCAGAAAAAGGGCAGTTTCCATCAGCTGTTGATTTTTACGTGTGCATTGTGCTGCTGAAGCCTGGCTTGTCTAACGCTACAATGAACAAATAAGTCACTTTAATAAGCATTTTGCTTGTGAAGGAAAGTGATAATGACAGTGTCCTCATCTACCCCATGGCGGTTCCTGACATAGCTGAGGTGTGAAACACCTGATCTGTTTGCAAACAACTCTTAGGACCAGATTCACTATAAATCTTTACTGAATGATTCCATGGTAGATTACTTCTCAAAATTCAGCGCAATCCAGTCCAACTACACCTTTTCCTGTAAGCTTTTTTTTGGTCATTCAATGACTAAAACTGATCTGCAGCCTTCAGCTGATTTGTTCAGCATTTGTAAAGCCTCCAACACAAAAAAATATTATCATGATCTCTGTGTAATTTGTATCTAGGAACCTTTTGGTTATGCACTGCATGTCTTAGTGGACAGAAGTGTGATGCCTGATGTGAATTAAAGTTATTCCTACCAAATCAGATTTGCCATCAGGTCCATGAGAGGTAACCATGTGGTATCACTACACCTCCAGGAATACAACACTGGCTGCCTTTGGAACAGCCAACTTGTAGTGTGTCACATAAACCCATAGTGATCTATAAGGTATCCTATGTGAGGAGAAAACAAATTTGCTTAGGGAGATTTTGTGTAGCTATGCTTTATCAGTGGATTAGAAAAGGTTCCACTGTTGGACAGAGCTGCTTTAATACATAGCTATTACTCTGCTAAGGATGAGGCTGGGCTCAGCTTTTTCCAAAGCCGCTGTTCCCAAGATGCCACTGCCATAGAGAGACAACCAAAGTGAAGCATTCAAAATGGAATACAGCGCCAAATGGATTTTTTCCGCTAATTAAAATAGGACCAACCTCTCCTTACTTTTTAGGTACAAGGCAGAGTTGCTCCATACTAACTGTGCAATTCATGTGAATAGGGCCCATTGCTATAGTAGAACATAATACATTGACCAGCAGGGAACCTTTCTATTAGTTCTGTGTCACTTTGTTTCTTTCAATGGCTGAGTTTGATTATAAACTGAGAGACAGAGTAAAAACTGATCAGTGTTATTATCTGTTTAGTGGGTGTCTGCTGCAGTATGGAGACACCAATCCAAAGGGGTGTAGGGTTTGTTGTATAGGGGAGAAGTAGAGGGAGGCTGGCCTTGTTTCCTATAAACTAAGTGCAAGACCATCTGCCCACAGAACACACGTAGCACAATTTCCCCCACCACTGACAAGCTGAGCTGTGAGAATACAGGCCACCCTACAGCTACCATGCTACTTTAAACAACTAGTGTGAGCTGCTAAAGGCAAGTGATGTAAAGAAGGGGTGGCTAAACTGTAGGGGCATTTGGCCACGTAGCCATATTGATAGCAATTCTGAAATGAAGGTGGCTTTGAAGGTTATCAGGCATGCTTAAGTTACAGATAAACAGGGCTTACGCTTATGTATGAAAACATGGCAGCAGGTCCGGACTGTTATTCAAATTAGGCCCTGGCATTTCAAGTACACAGAGGCCCAAACAGCCCCCCACCAGCCCAATGAATAGTGACTGTCTATGGCATCTTACAGCAGCATCTGAAGAATTTACTTATTGCCAGTCCGGGCCTGCATGGCAGAAAAAAAATAATCATTAATGCCATATCTCTGCCCCATTGGATTTTTAGGAGTACATCTCCCAGAAGGCAGCCCCACTGCTTGGAAGCCTGGGTTCTAGAGTGTGTGAATTCCAAGGCACATAAACAATATGAAAAAGGAGGATATATAGAAGTGTCCCATTAAATTCCTCTCAACTGGCTAATTACATTCTGAAGTAGTTGTACAGCTGCCACATAGCCTCACAGCTTAATAATACTGCTGTCTGGGTCCCTGGGAGGAACGCAGTTTAATGAGGCTGATCTGTAATATGAGTAGAGAGAATATTGGCCTATAAAAGCTAAACTAGGGCACAGTCTCAGAATATTTCTCTACATATATCTCTATACACATGCAGCAATTACCCCTGCACATTTCTCTCCATTACTTTCACACTGGAGCTGCCACACCTGCATGTAAATGATAAAATCATCCAAGCCCATTTCTCCATTTCAACCCAGCATGTCACCTCATCGCCGTGCTTAAAGGAATCATTCAGTGAAAAAAACGAAACTAGATAAATATAGAAATAAAAATGTTTTCAATATTGTTAGCCAAAAATGTAATCTATAAAGGCTGGAGTGAATGAATGTCTAACATAAATGCCAGAACTTTTCTTCCTCCTTTGCCTCTCTCACACCTGCTAAAAGTCAGTAACCAATCAGTGACTTGAAAAGAGCCATATGGGTCGTAACTCAATTTGCCTCTGAATTTGACCTGTTTGCTCAGCGTCGGACTGGTCTGCCGGGGTAACGGGAAAAAACCCGGTGGGTCCTGGCAGCCCAGATCCGATCCCCCCCAGGGGTTATAGCCCAGTAGTGCAATTGTTTACTGACTTTTTCCTCTCCCTTGGGAGTTTGATGGGCAACATTAACCCCTTTAAATGGCTTCAGAGAGCACTGCTTCATTTGCTCGTCGGGCTGTGCAGTATAATCAATACAAAGTGCACCTTCGTGAGAGGAAGGAAGGGGATGCAAACTCTGTTACTGTCAATATAGAGAAAGATATACATTTGCTCAGCTCACACATACATTCCCCTTGATGCATTACCATTTTTTTGTTTTGTTTATATCCCATATATTATGTAAAATATTTGACCCTTTTTAATGGGTCACAAAAGAGCTGAGCACTTCCATAAAAGTTTATGAGCTAAAAGTTTTGGTTTTAGGAAACACGAGAAGAGTGAGAGCTTTCAGGTGGCCATTGTTGCAGCCATGTGTCTTATGTCATAATGTAAATAATTGCCGTGACATCAGAGGTTTTTATTTGACAGTTTGATGATGAGAGAAACACAGTAAAAAGATGTTAAACGTTATAAATAATGTAGCACCATTGCAATGTATTTATATGCACAAATATATAATTTGTATATGAATATCTATGAAGTAATTATCCAGGGAAGACACACTTACAATTCTGGGACAAATAATGAATCTCCTGCTTGCAGAATTTTGCATTTCATTTGCCCACAGTGCCAGACGTTTTTGAACATTTTGTGTTCTCTCACTTTAGGGGCATCACCGGAGGGGGGGGGTTGGGAGGAACATATGTTATGCACAAGATGCAATTGACTTGGAAAGCCCCATGTCTCATAAATGCATCAGTACCATGTGTATAGTTTCATGTAGATTGTCTGTAGATCAACAACTCCCAGCAGCACACTAGCAGATTTTCAAAGCATTACCCCAGAAATATGCACTTTAGATTCCAAGGCCAAACCACTCTAACAGTAGGTTTACCCCAGGAAAGAACATACTGATTAATCCAAAATGGGTAATTATGTCTTTCTACTCCAAACTAAACAGCTCGGCTTAAAGTAGTCGTTTTTATAAAAATATATGGAAATGCTTAAATGCTCTTCATTTTAAAGCCTGTAATATAAAATGTAACCAAGCATTTACATTCAAAATTTTTGTTTGTTGGTTACTACTTTTCACTTACAAAACGAAAGAATGTATATGTGTAAGTTATTAACTCACCAGATTAGTTATATAAAAATCTTTCCTACTGTTCTCATATAGAGAAGGATGCTACTTCCTGTAATGGTGCTTTCTAATTCCCCCTTACTTCATGAGTTATGCCTCCTTGCTTGCCTTTCCTGCACAAGTGATCTACTCCAGCACTGGGGGCTAAAAGGTTAATCCTGCAAGCAGTCCCTTCACAGATCATTACATTAGTATAGTAAAGGCAAGCAGGCAGTCATGCAAGGGCCACGAATAAATAAAGGGGGGAAGATTAAAAGGACCATTACAAAATGAGAGAAGCACAGAGCAGTGAAGGAAAGAAGTTATATAGTGCAGTGGAGATGGATATTGTAGAGTCACATACCTGAACATGAAAGGAAGTGACAGCAATGTGATAAGAAAGCTATGAACTGTGACCCTGGGTGATAACTGTGGTATAAGCTAACACCACCATGTACTATAACTGCGCTGCCACATTTTTCCTGTCAGTCAAATTCTGCCTTACAAGCCCTGACTGACAACCACAAGGGACCATAAAAGCGTGTCAGAGTCTGACATACTCTTAAAGGAGAAGGAAAGGTAAAAACTAAGTAAGCTTTATCAGAAAGGTCTATGTAAATACAGCCATAAGCACTCACAGAAATGCTGCACTGAGTCCTCTATCAAAAGAAACACAGGATTTCTTGTCTCTTTTTTTGTGAACATAATGTTCCAGTGTCTGTCAGAAATATCCTTAATTCCCGTGGCCAGAGTATGCACGTTTCTCTACTCTCTCCCCTCTCCTGCTTCCTCTCCTACTAGAATGCTAAGAATTCTCTCCCTCTGAGGTCAGCTATAATGGCTAGAGCTGCAGGCAGGAAGCTACCTAAAATGGCAGCTGCTATCGTAAGCAAAGGGAGAAAGCTTCAAAAGCTGTTTACTCAGGTATGGTTTCTGCAGAATAAATATATTGTTCTAGGTGGCACTAATGTGGCAAATCTATTGGCAGTAAAATGCCAAAATGACTTGCCTTCTTCTTCAAAAAAGAAGCAACATATGTCCAATTTATATAGAGAGGTCAACTTGAGTAAAATGGTCATAGGATATATAGGCACATTTTTATGAAGAATACGATTCTGGTAAGACTTGAGAAGTGTAACTATCCCTTTAATAGAAAAGCAAGTGCCTATATACAATTTCACAGCTGAAAATATATGTACATAGTATACATTTTACAAGGTCATAAATCCAATGCCAAAGTACATACATATTGAGAAACAATCCCCTTTATGTAATACAAGGCACAAAGTTTGCCCAAGTGCAGTAACTCAGAGCAACCAATTAGATATTTGTTTTTAAACATGTGACCATTAAATGCTACTTGGTGGTTGGCTGTTCTAGGTGACTACACTAGACCTGTATCTATCATTGCCCCTTTTATTACAAAACCCCAGGGAGTTGCTAACAGAGAAAAAGGACATGTCAATCAAGTCTGGACGTAGAAAAAAGGTTTACAACTTAAGAAAAAAGCAAATCCAATAGAATGTAAATTCTAATATACGTGATTACAAATTCACAAGGATTACTAGCCACATAAAGACATGATTCTTCTGACAGCCTTGACTGGTTTAAGCCTTTCCCCACAAAAACAGAATTTCTTGTTTATATAGTCCTTTGAAACCGATGGCACTATCTGAGAAAACCTGAAGTTTCATCTGGTATGAATGCAAGGAAGATATAAATAACAGGCTGACTTTCAGATCCCTACAGAAGGTTTTGCAATGGAATATGAGGTAGGAGCACGTGCAGAAAGAAGTACTGCTTCCTCCTAAAAGACTATGCAAAAGCCTAGGGTTATAATGTTCTGTGCAATGAAGGACAACAAGCAGCAGTCACATAAAGGTTACTGTGTTTCAACTCAATTTCATCAATCCTTCAGCAACTCTCCAAGCTTTGCTAGAGATTTAGCATCTTCCAATCTGCACAGGAATTCATGAAACAACTTAAAAGGTTAAGTCCAACTTCACTGCATTGCAAACCACGGCTCCTGATCTGCCCACTGAGCAGCTTCACTGTCACTGCCCTCTAGATCTCCCTCTTCTCCACTCCCCTCCATGTCATCAACATCTTCTTCTTGAGTGGCGTCAGTAGGGCTCTCTTCCTTCTCCATTTTCTGCATTCCCTCCAAGGATTTTTGGTCATTTGGATCCAAACTAAGGACCAAAAAACAAATTGTATGGTTTTACCTTGTTTTAGATGATGAACATAGGTTGCCCCCTTGTTTAGTATTTCATTGCAACACGTACCTGAGCAATTTGTTGTTACAATAATGAAACACTAAATAGGAGAAGCAAGAAGACACTTGCATCCTTGACCATATGTAACAATGGGCTTCACATCAGAAAAACCTGTAGCAACCAATCCAATTTGTGCATTCATTATTCTAAATGCACGAGAGGGGCCAAAGCTAACTGCTGACTGTCTGAACACTTTTTCAAGAATGTACTTTCACAATATATACTGCATCTGATAACAATATTTTATTAAGAGGGGGCTTGGTTGTAAAGATTTACCTGAGGGCGATGCTGTACTGATCCATAGCTTCCTGAAACTCATTAACTGCCACCAGAAAATCTCCTAGCATCCGATGTAGTACGCAGTCACTCTGGTTTGCAAGGGTATTACGCAGCAGGGCAATTCCCTCTTCATACTTCTGCTCTCGACCTGAGAAGTAATCAACATTTAATGCATGATTTAATATCACCATTTCAGCACATTTAACATGCTCCATACATTCACACTAAGCACATTTAACATGCTACATACACACTGCACTTAAACAACCATACCCTAAAAATTAATTTGGCTAGAAATGCCATAATTTATATACTGAACTTACTGCAGAAAATGAGGCTGGCCTGTCATACAAGATGATGCTAAAGGGCTGATTATTAAATTCTGATGCAAATTGCACTGGTTACTAAGCTGCCATGTAATGTGAAACTGAATAAATTACTAATCAGCCTGTATTGTGACATTTATATTCTATATAGACAGTATATTGTGCGTCGGTCCCTAAGCTCAGTAAGTGACAGCAGCACAGAGCATGTGCAGTGAATCAGCAGAAAAGAAGATGGGGGGCTACTGTGGCATCTTTGGAGGCTCAGATCTTCCCTGCTAAAGGGCCTTCGGCTGGTACAGAAGCCCAAAACCTAATGCACAACGTTTCTAGCCTACTTCATTAGTTATGCTTTAGTTCTCCTTTAAAAAGCACTTAAAAGCTATCCCTTACACTTGCCTTACACTTGCACATGAGCCCTGAAATTAGCACCTGCATTAAAGATGCTATTTCCAGGGTTTCCGGAGTTCAGCTAAACATGCAAATAACTTGTGTTTAGTAAATCATGCCCTAATGCCATTAATTTGCATCTACACTAGTAAATCATGCACAATTTGTGGCACAATGTCTGGTTTGACAACAGAATTCTGGGGGAAAATGCTGCATCATAGGTAAATGAGTCTTTTTGTGGCCAGTAGCACACATATTAAGATATTCTAAATATCACCTAACTACATCATTAAAGAACTTACTTAGTAACTCCGCTTTCTTCACAACAGCCTTTATATAATCCGGTCTCTGAATGAGCGCTTTGTCTAACAATGTTTTTGCTTTCTCTTGGGTAACAGGATCTTCCAGGCACACAGTTGCCAGCAGAGTTAGAGTTTGTGCGTTGGCTCCAAGGGTTTTGTAGACATTGTTGGCCATCACCATGGCTTCCCGCACACTGCTGGATGCCAAATAGCATTCAATGAGACCTGGGAAGATAAGATCAGCTGCTCAGAAATAGAACATTTAAAGGGACATTATACTAACAAAATACAAAATTTGTATATAAAAGAGAAATGCAAAACCTGAATGATGAAATCAAGTTTGGTTTTATTTAACATAACATTTGTCATCTGGGTATTTTTTATTACAGTCAATTAATGTTACTTGATTTTTACCTAAGCAGAGGATTTACTAGCCTGGATTGCAATAAGAGAACTATACAAATGCAAGAAATCCACCAATGCACATTGAATGCATATATTAAAAGGGTTTTTTGGTAATACTTCCTCATTTTGCAATAAAATCATAATTATAAGTCTTGCTCAGATGTATTGTTTTCAGCAAACCTAAGCTTCCCCAACAAATATTACATCAGTAATATGCAATTTCTTGATTTTAAAAATCCAAATAAAAAAATATTACGCTTTCAAAATGGTAAAGCCATTTTGGTAATTTTACTTATCGAAACTTTAAATAATAAGGTATTGTGCAGAAATGGCTGCTTTATTATAAGTCAAAAATACAGAGTCTTGGAAAGCATGCAACCACACAGAATGACATGTATCACAGAAGGCTTCAAATGTGGCTTTGCAACTCACTGCTTTTATAGGCTACTTTTTTACATGTTTGCAAATGACATGAGATGCACAAAAATACTAATACGAAGCCTATACGTTTAAAGTAACCCACCCAAAGAATGCCATTGGTCAAAACTAGCACACCCAAAGATTTCCTTGCGGACAGCATTTATATCATGAGCTGTTAGCTGCTAAAACTGCAGGGTAGAGATAAGAGTGATTAAGCTAAGTCATCTTTTTGCTCTGTACGCCCTTTTACCTTTAACAGAGATTAGTATATATGCATACAGTGGATATAAAAAGTCTACACACCCCTGGTAAAATGTCAGGTTCCTGTGCTGTACAAAAATGAGACAAAGATAAATCATTTCAGAACTTTTACCACTCAATTCAAAAACAAACTGAAATCTTTTAGATGGAGGGAAGAAAAACAAAAAAACTAAAATAATGTGGTTGCATAAGTGTGCACACCCTCTTCTAACTGGGGATGTAGCTGTCTTCAGAATTAAGCAATCACATTCAAAATCATGTTAAATAGGATTCAGCATACACCTGCCATCATTTAAAGTGCCTCTGATTAACCACAAATAAAGTTCAGCTGCTCTAGTTGGTCTTTCCTGGCATTTTTTTGGTCACATCCCACAGCTTCCAAATCATCAGAGGGATCTCAATGTTAAAATATATCAGTCAGGAGAAGGGTACAAACATTTGTTCCAAGGCATTAGATATACCATGGAACACAGTGAAGACTGTGTTCATCAAGTGGAGAAAATATGGCACAACAGTGACATTACCCAAGAACTGGACGTCCCTCCAAAATTGATGAAAAGACGAGAAGAAAACTGGTCAGGGAGACTACCAAGAGGCCTACAGCAACATTAAAGGAGCTGCAGGAATATCTGGCAAGTACTGGCTGTGTGGTACATGTGACAACAATCTCCCGTATTCTTCATATGTCTGGGCTATAGGGTAGAGTGGCAAGACAAAAGCCTTTTCTTACGAAGAAAAACATCCAAGCCAGGCTACATTTTGCAAAAACACATCTGAAGTCTCCCAAAAGCATGTGGGAAAAGGTGTTATGGTCTGATGAAACCAAGGTTGAACTTTTTGGCCATAATTCCAAAAAATATGTTTGGCGCAAAAACAATACTGCACATCACCAAAAGAACACCATACCCACAGTGAAGCATGGTGGTGGCAGCATAATGCTTTGGGGCTGTTTTTCTTCAGCTGGAACTGGGGCCTTAGTTAAGATAGAGGGAATTATGAACAGTTCCAAATACCAGTCAATATTGGCACAAAACCTTCAGGCTTCTGCTAGAAAGCTGAACATGAGAAGGAACTACATCTTTCAGCATGACAACGACCCAAAGCATACATCCAAATCAACAAAGGAATGGCTTCACCGGAAGAAGGTTAAAGTTTTGGAATGGCCAGCCAGAGCCCAGACCTGAATCCGATTGAAAATCTGTGGGTTGATCTGAAGAGGGCTGTGCACAGGAGATGCCCTTGCAATCTGACAGATTTGGAGCGTTTCTGCAAAGAAGAGTGGGCAAATCTTGCAAAGTCAAAATGTGCCATGCTGATAGACTCATACCCAAAAAGACTGAGTGCTGTAATAAAATCAAAAGGGGCTTCAACAAAGTATTGGTTTAAGGGTGTGCACACTTATGCAACCACATTATTTTAGTTTTTTTGGTTTTCTTCCCTCCACCTAAAAGATTTCAGTTTGTTTTTCAATCGAGTGGTACAGTTTATAGGTCACATTAAAGGTGGAAAAAGTTCTGAAATTATTTATCTTTGTCTCATTTTTGTACAGCACAGGAACCTGACATTTTACCAGGGGTGTGTAGACTTTTTATATCCACTGTATATCATTTCTGCAACACTTCTATATTGTTTAATAGATCTGTATATTTAACATCCCAACTCACCTGCCAGCAACCAAATACAAGCATTTATTTTAATAAATAACAAATAACTGAGATCCACCCATTTTCTTACTCACCTTCACAGCAGTCAAGCCGACAAGGTGCTAATCGAATTGCTTCTCGGAAATGAATTATTGCTTCCTGCACCCTTCCCATGTTTCTTAATGCTGCCCCCTTTAATAGTAAGGCTTGAACACTATTGCTGTTCAGCTGGATAGCCTTGGCACCTAAATACAGGGCTCTGGAGTGTCTCTTAGTATAAAAGCTGTGGCACCTAGAAGGAATAAATCAGATTTATATCTTAGTAGTAGTGGTAAATCCAAAGCAACTTAGAGAGATTACTTAGAAAGTCATGATGTTTAAGGCTTACCACTACTACATGCTACTAGATACTAAATAGTGACAATATACTAAAGAATTTTTTACAGAGAGTCAGCTACATCAGTCACGCAAGCCACTTTTTGGCAGCAGTGTACAAATAACACTTACCCAGAAACCACCCATGGCTCAGCATGCTGATCAGATATATTGAACAAGCGGCAGCCAAGATTTTCCACATCTTCCAGTCGACCTTCACGGGCCAGCAAGTACCCATATATATCCATTCCTTGGAGGGGTAAAATGATATTAGATGCAAAGGTTTGTGCCTCTGATTTGTCCCTCTGGAGCTACTACCTGGCAGTCAACAATTACATCGCCCGTAACTACTTGTCAGGAAGTTGTTGCTTGGGGAAGGACTGGAATGGTTTTGTTCCCTTAATAACTGCATTGCTATGCATCATTGCAGGCAACAAAGATATTCCCATGCAGCATTACCCTAAACCTTCTTTATTAGTCACCTTGTCCATTGTCTTAATTAATAAAGATGTCCTCTACCCACTTGTAGAATGGATCTTCAGTGCAGTTGTTAGCTGTCACTGAGTGTTGCCAATCAGCTTCCTGTTTGCTAGTATTCCTAATTTTATCCCAAATTTACCAGAATTAAGTATGTATAATAAATGTCAATTTTATGTCAGGATAACACACACACACATTGTAAAAACAAACCTTTTATGAGATAAGGATCCAGCATCTGGGCTTGCTCAAACTTAAGAATGGCATTTTTATTGTCACCAACACGGAAATACAAATCTGCCAAGGTCCCCAGAAGATCTACATTGTCCCTTAGCAAAGATTTCTTTTCTAGAGAACTAAAACAACAAACATATCAGAAACCTAATTTATCATATGAATGAAAAATATTGATTATAAGCAAAGATATATATATATTTATAAGATATATTAGGTTAGTGATGATAGATAGATAGATAGATAGATAGATGATAGATATTTGCATTGCATTGGTAATCAAATGTCAAATCGTACAACTTTGCTATTAAAGAAACATAGTTATGTACTGTTCAAATATTCTCAAGAAAAACTCATTGTTAAAAAAAAAAAAATAAGATAGCTAATGATAAATAGATAGATAGATGACAGACAGGCAGATGAAGGGTGCCTAACTCCCAAAACACAGTACTTTTTATTTGGTTCTCCTGTTACTACACCCCTCTTCACTCCATTTTGGATATTGCTAGTTGTGTCTGTACTCTGTATTCTGCTTTTTTCAAGTTAAACAATTACCAGATAGTATTGATAGCTCTGGTGTTGTCTCCAGTGTGCACAAATGCATAGGCTTTGATCCAGGCAGAAAGCCAGTCTAGGTTGGGAATACTCTGGATGACATTGAGAGTCATAGATGCAACTTCTGCTCCTTTTACAGAAAGGGACAGCAAACCTGAAATGAAAATAAAGGGCCCTTAATGAACATCAATAAACACTGGCTGCTACACAGTGCAGTGTAGCAGAGCCTGCATTGATAGTGAGTTTAATAACTATGAAATAGCAGGTATAGAAAAAGGAGACAAGATGCCTGTATCAGTGGGGCTAATTAGAAATTGTCTGTAGGAAATCAGCCCAATGCTAAGCTCTTGCCTTACTATACCTATGATGCAATAATATTTGTAGCAGCCTGGGCAATATTCTTTTGGAAGGGATGGTGGGTAATGCAGTAAGATATGATAACAGCCTCTGGTAATGGTCTTCGGCTGTGTGACAGCAGATATTATATGTATGAATATAAATTTTTGTGTCTGTGCATCACAAAGTTTGCATGGTATAATCCACTACAATGCATAGAACTTACACTTACACCTTATCTATTCAGTGTCTGGGCAGAAGCTGTGACTAGACTTGACTGTACACCATTTTTTAAAAAACTTTATTTAAAATCTAAGATAAATGGCAGTTGTTTGTTGTGACTTTTGCCAAAAACAAATAAGGTCACCAACAACGACATCTGTGATGTCAGTAGAGGGCATGAGCATGTGGTACTAGAAGCATTCCAGCATGTGCCTGTGACAGTAAATGGCAAGGAGACATATAGGATAAATGGAAAAAAAAACCCTAATTTTGTAGGCAATAATGAATAATATGTGGTGCTGGTTTCACTCTGGGCTTTATAAATGGACCCTTTTTTAAGAGTTCCCCATAGATCTGCTATAGTTCCTGTCTGTGTTTCAAATGAGGTGTGGGTGTGTCCTAACAGTCCCTGCAAGAAGCACAGGAGGGGGACAGCCAATCACAGCCTTGCAGTCACACAAAAAATGCCAGGCTTCAGTTCCCTATTAGGTCAGCCTAGCTGCTGATTGGTTCCCATTCCTCAGTGCAGTATGCTGGCTCCCCTGCACAGCCTGGGAAAGGAGGTAGCAGGAAGTTGAAATGGTGGGTGGGACTAATTGGGTTTTTGGAGAATATTGTAATAAAAACATGCCTTGAAATGTATATTGCGTCTATATTAAGAGGAGTATAATGCACCGGCACATTTTTTTTTTTCACACTTTAAGGGCTCTGGCACACGGGGAGATTAGTCGCCCGTGACAAATCTCCCTGTTCGCGGGCGACTAATCTCCCCGGATTGCAATCCCACCGGCGAAAATGTAAGTCGTCGGTGGGATGGCACACGCTGCGCAGGTGATTTCGGCAAATCGCCGTTAGTTCAGGGAGATTAGTCGCCCGTGACAAGGGAGATTTGTCGCGGGCAAGAGCCCTAACAAAAAAGAACTTTCATTTTCAAGTTAGGATGTTGACAGCGCTACTTTATATCAGTGTTGCCAGCCTGTAGTCCTTAAGCTGTTAAAATGCATCTTCCAGCACACTACTACAATAAAAGGTCATTACAAGGTTTTGGAAGTTGCAGCCCAAAACCACTTAAAGGGCCAGAAGCTGGTTAATGTAAGTGGTTTTAATCTGGACCGGTTTACCAGTAAAAACAGCACTGGACTTTGGGAACGGAGAGTTAATAATGTCTAAAAACAATAAAGTCTTTTTTCTACCCACATTCCCACCAGGAACTATTTCACCATTAACTTTCAGTATTTTGCAGTCTAAAAATCAATATTGCTTTCCTGCCCACAATGCATTGCAAACAAAGCTTTTATAAGCATCGTAGTTTTGTTCTCACTCAATAACTCAGCTTGATTTAGAACATTTTGGTGTATTTAGGCCAGAGATCAATATGTGTGGGTGAACACTGAACAGCAATTCTAATAAATAAATACCTGGCGCTAGTATTCAGTGCTGGATGCAGAAGGGGTCATGCTGAGAAGAGTCATTAGTGGGGCACTGAACAAGTTGCACTGTTTCATTTTCTGTCGATTGGATTAAGATAAATTGATCTGCAGCTCATATACAAAAAAGATTTCTAATATTTTTACAATTCTTTTCTCTATAATTTAATGGACCTTTTGTGGCTTTTGAACACAATCTTTTCTATGGCTTTTCTTGCTGATAATAAAGTATATTGAAGTCTGAGATAAGCTTTATACAAATTGATAAAGGACATATCAACCCAAAAAATATTTTCCCCTTAACTCCTGGTTAATTAAACATTATTTAAAATATTATAAATTAGTAATGAATGTATATTGCAAAGTTGCTTGGAATAATTTTCCATTATTTTAACAATTTGGCCACTGAAGAAATTGTTTCATTAGATTCTATGGATGAGAATCACATTACAGAACCATGTGCTTATACATAATGCACCTTGTGCAGAGTAACGTTTCAGTATGGTTTACTTTACAGATATCACAAGTCTGACTCCCATCCACAAATTTGCCTGCTTGTACCCTTTAACCCAATATACACACACAGTTTGATATCCCATGAGAAACACTTGTAGTTCCTAAAGTCTTTGACAGTCTTAAGGTGGCCATACACAAGAAGATGCTAATTCGGGTCCTTCAGTCCTATTGGGCAGCTTATCTGCCTATGTATGGGGCCCTCCAACAGGACTCCCTACCGATATCTGAACAAAAACTGAGCAGATGTCGATCGGGCAGGCTCTATCTCTCTGTCGGATCAGGGATCGAATCTATGAGCTGGCTTGGTCCTCGATCTGACAGAAAAATCACAACTGCTCTTCATATCCTCTTCACTGTAATGCAATCCTTTGACCCTAGGACCAAACAATCACATTAGCACGATATTGCCCACCCAGGGTGGGCATACTGGGGGAAAGATTGCTCTTGCAAGGAAATGTGAATCTACCGGGCATGCCAGTACCTTAAGCTCGGTCCTGGAAAATTTCTAGAACACACAGACTTATTACTTATTCTTCCCAGGAGTCGCTTGTGTAGACTTAGACTTGCACATGCACAGTATCCCAAAATTAGGAAAATGTCTAGTGAAGGGTACCTAGGAATAAAAGTTAAAATAGCAGTGCAGGGCAGGGCACTGCTTTGACACAGCTGTAACAAAACAAACACGTGGATACCATGTGTCTGGGCCTTTTAACTGTACACTCATTGCTGGCCCCCCTATCTGCTTCCTTGCCTGTCCTCCTTAACCTGCCTTAAACCTACAACATTGCACAAAACATGCCTACCTGAATCCCCAGGAAGGTAAGTATGTGGGCACTTCTCCAATTAATCAACTCATATAAGCTTAAATGCCTTATAGTATTAAATTCTTTTGCACTACATAGAGGATACCACAGTCTCTACATTCATACTATAATAGCACAATTTTTTGACATTCTTGTTGTTAAAAAAACAGGAGCTACCCCTAAGGATGGCTTTTAAGCAAGACCTCAGTGTTTTTACAATAAACAAACTTTTATGAAGTTACAGCAAATGGTTGAAACGGTTACACAGGCATATGGCGCCACCTGCTGACCAACACAGGTACTGACACATCTGTTTTGCCTGCTCAGTTGTTACTATAGAACAGTAGTTCTTAACCTTCCTAATGCCGCAACCCTTTAATACAGATCCTCATGTCGTGGTGACCCCCAACCATAAAATTATTCCTAAGACCATTGGAAATATGTTTTTTCTGATGGTCTTAGGTGACCCCTGTGAAAGGGTCGTTTGTAAACCAAAGGGGTTGCGACATTCTATAGTATAGAATGAATAAACTTATTAGTGCTGGCAATTTCTGATCACCAGTGAAAGGTATAAAAAGCCATTTATTGCACTGATAAAGGTTAAAGCATAGGTTTGTGCTATTACGATTTGGACTATCAATTCCCAACAAAATAGCGAGCAATTTATAAACATGTCATTCAGTAAATAATGTTTTTGAAAGATTAAAAAAATGTGGCCATTTCCAGCTGCTCACCTAGTTCTCATTTCCAGTTAAAACTCATGTACTACAGATGATTTATGGCACTTGGCTAAATCCAACCACCTAACAGCTACTGTGGCTACATCCATTTATTACACCGTAAGCATCCCAAGATGGCAAAGGAATTAGAATTGGAAAATGCACAGAGCATTAAATACAGATATTATATGAATACAGTAAATGCCCAGACCCTGCTACAGGAACATGTCAGGTATGAATATTGGTGCATATCCACAAACGCTGTACAGAAACAATACATAGTGAACAGCATATCCTATCACCCAGGTCAATGATTAGAACTGAATGCTGCTATGCATACCTTTGAAGGGATACCAACCAGTTGCCAGATACCACTCTTTGCCTATTGTACACTCTTATCTTTGGGAAATCTGTATACATGCTATACATTTTACTAAGCAGCTGATTTGCCTACTGGGTTACTGCCAACTTTCCTTTCATTTTCTGACCACCAGGCCAGGCTAACTAATTTTATCATGTAACTGCCTTGTGTGACAATTATTTAGTTCTCTGTTCAGAATTAACCCTAGCTGTTATAGAACGTCAACCCTAAAAAAATGTTTTTGCCTAATAAAAGAAAACATAATTCTAAGCAACTTTGCAATATACATTCATTACAAATTTGTAATGTTTATTTCAAGTTATTTGTATATACAATTGATATTAACCCTTTTACTGCCAGCCGTTTTGGTCAAAGCGGAACTTGTATTGCCAGACAGTTTTTGAACATTTTGCACTGTTTCACTTTAGGGGCCTTTCCTCGGGGGGACTTTTAGTTTACCCAGGAAAACAATATATCGTTTTTTTCAGAACAACCTAAGCTTTCAAAATATGGTAGAATTTTTGTGTAATTCCAATTCTGTAACAAGATATAGGCTTCTAAATGTCTAAAAATGAAAAAAAAAATAATCAAATTTTCCATAATATAAACACACATACTAGAAACAAAAATTATTTTATGCACGAATATACAACTGATTTGAAAAGTCCCATGTCTCCTAAACGTGCCAATTCCAAATATATATAGTTTAATGGAGATTTCTCACTTGTATAGGTCAAAAACTCCCAGCAGTACACTACCAAATTTCCAAAGCACTGCTCCAGAAAGCGGCATACTTTAGATTTTAAGGACAAAAATTCCACTAACAGAAGGTTTATCCCAGAAAATTGTACATTTTTGGAAAGAACAGATTCTGGGGAATCCAAAATAGGCACAACTGTCTGTCTACTCCAAACTATCAAGTAGCAATGCTTTCCTAAAGTTATTGGTTTTTATCAAAATTTGGGAAATTTTTAAAAAATCGCTTCAAAGCTTTCAGTCTATAATATCTTATCTCCTACAGGTCATAAAGTAACCAAATAAAACACCCTAAATATAAACTCCAGGGGTCCACTGAACAGTTTGATGCCCAATATGTATAGGTTTATCTAAGTACGTGGCATGTAGGGGCCCCAATGGGAACATACCCCCATATGATCAATCATTTCTGTTATTTCAGCTCCAGCAAAATCAACACATTTACATCATTATATGTGGGATAAAGCTAGTAAAAAGTACGCTCACCCCAGAAAGTCATATATTTTTGGAAAGTACACATTCCCCCGAATCTCAAATGGGTACCTGTGTCTTTCTACTCCAAAGTACCAAGCCGCACAGCTTTTCTAAAGTTAGCAATTTTGATGACATTTCCAAAAATCCCCTCAAAGCTTCCACTTTGCAGCATCTTACCTCCCACGTAGTGTTAGGTACCAAGATAAAACACCCTAAATATGAACGCCAGGGGTCCACTGAACAGTTTGATGCCCAATATGTATAGGTTTATCTAAGTATGTGGCATGTAGGGGCCCCAATGGGAACATACCCCCATTTCAGCTCCTGCAAAATCAACACATTTACATCCTTTATGTGGGATAATGCTACAAAAAAGTGCACTCACCCCAGAAAGCCTTATATTTTTGGAAAGTACACATCCCCCCGAATCTATAATGGGTAAACATTTCTTTTTGCTCCAAAGTACCAAGCTGTAAAGCTTTCCTCAGTTTGCAGTTTTTTGTGACATTTCAGAAAATTGCATAAAAATGTTGCAATTTGCCGCATTTATCTCTCACAATTTCATGATAAAGATCAGATAAAGGCAAATCACCCCAAATAGGAACACCTAAGGTCTACTGAACAGTTTGATGCCCAATATGCATAGATATACCAAAGTCTGCGATAAGTACTGACCCCAAAATGAAAATACCGCATAAGGATTTCTCACCTGCCAACTTTTGCACACAGAGCCCCCTGTCAGCATATTATGTACCGTAACACCCCCTAACTATACAGAGACCCCCAGAAAACCATATATTTTCGAAAGGTACACATTCTGATGAATTCAAAATTCAAAAGTTATTTTTGTACACCAAAGTTAGACACAGCAAAGCTATGCTAAAAACAGATTAGGAACCTTTATACAGGGATAAAAATGCGATAAAACCACAAAAATTGTGAAACAACAAAATAAGTCACACGACAGTGTAATTAGTGGTCAGAATATTTGATCCAATAGTCACGCTGTCAAAATAAACAGTTTTTAGGTAAAAGAAACTAGTGTTTGTGTATACATGTGTGTACATGTGTAAAAGTTGTGCGACAGTGTGTGTGAATATGAGTGTATATAAGTGTGAAAAATGAAGAAAAAAAAAACCCCCAATAAAAACTGCTAAATTGTGTGCTGTAAGTGTGTGTAAATGTATGTAAGTGTGTGTGTAAATGTACGTAAGTGTGTGTAAATGTACGTAAGTGTGTAAGTGTGTGTGTATAAGTGTGTAAGTGCAAAAAAAAACACCTTGCCTGTCCTGAAGTACCCGATTGCTTGGCTCTGTCCTCCAGGCTGCAGGATCTCAGTGGGCAGTGGTGTTGGGGGAAAGCAGGAAGCAGCAGATGCGATGCGACCGCGTCTGCTGCTTCTAGGATGGTCCTGCGACAATCGAGTCGTTGCCCAGGGGGCTGTCATCGCTAGAAACTCTCTGCAACGGCGGCACATGTCGCCGCTGCAGAGAGAATCCTTCATCTGCCGACGACATATAGGACATGTCGTTGGCAGTTAAGCCCTTTTTCTGCCACGACGTATCCCATATGTAGTTGGCAGTAAAAAGGTTAAAAGCAGTGTTTGTTTGTCCTTTTCTATTCTCTGCCCTGGTAGCTCTGACTTTTAAACCAATGTAAGAAGGCAGCAAATTGACAGAACTGTCTTGCAACATTGTTTTAAAAGTCATAACCAGGCGTCAGGCTAATGCTGCTTTCTATATCAATTACTAAGGATGCGCCAAATCCAGGATTTGGTTTGGAATTCGCCCAAAATTCTGCCTCTCAGCAGAATTCGGATTAGGCCAAATTCACGCTCCTGGCCGAACCAAATCTGAATCCTTAAAATGAACACGCACGCAGTTAACCCTTTCTTGTCCTAATTTGCATACACAAATTAGGATTCGGTTCAGTATTCGGCCAACTCTTTCATGAAAGATTTGAGGTTCAGCCGAATCCCAAAATAATGAATTTGGTGCATCCCCAGCAATTATATTTACAAATAACTTTTAAAGCACTAGAATCTTTTAATATTGGAAAGTTGCTTAGAACGATGTTGTCTTTTATTAGACAAAAAATAATTTTTTGGGTTGACATGTCTTTTAATGACCAAACTTCCACATCGCCTTTGTCTGTACCTGTAAGAGCTCTTGAAAACTCATGATCTTTAGGGCTCTTACATGCGGGTATTTTTGGTGTGTTTGACTCCTATGGAGAAGTTTGAGTGCACCTAAATGCATCAGCTGTTTCCATTAAATTCTGCCTATTAGTACTCATGAGCGTCCAGAGTTGCACTGTATTGCATTCAAGGTTATTTGCATTTTATTACATGTAACATGCTGCATCTTCTTGCATTTAATAGACAAAAAATTAAAAGGTTGTGTTTGGAACTCCAAAAAATTCACTTATAAATGCAATATATGCAGTTTTTGGTGCTCAGCATGCATTTGTAGATGGATTAAAAAAACACCTGTGTGCAGGTTAAAGGAGAACTCAAGTTAAAGAATTTGGCTAAAAACGCTGCACATTGTGTTTTCGGCTTACGCTGCACATTGTGTTTTCGGGTTCTGTACCAGCCCAAGGCCACCAGAGGAGATCTGTGCCAATTAGGATGCCCCCAGTAGCTCCCCATCTTCTTTTCTGCTGATTCTCTGCAAATGCTCTGTGCTGCTGTCAGTTACTGAGCTTAGGGACCGACTCACAATATACTGTATATTTATGTATTTTTTATAGCACTACTTATGTATCCAGCACTGTACATTTATGATAAAACATTTACAATACAAGGTTGATTAGTGATTAATACAGATTTAGATTATACCAGTGCAATTTAATTGCAAAGCAAACAAATCTTGTTCATATAAATGCCACATCCCTGGCACTGGGAGGGGGGGGGGGGGAGTCCAGAGTTGCAGCAGAACCAATAGACATAGTATATAATAGTGTACCTAGTATGGCATCAAGTGCCAGTGGGCACTGCCTTAGAACCTCCTTGTAACTGGTCACTGCAGAACGTTCCTGTCCAGCTTTCTTGTACAAATTAGCTAACATCATGTTAATCTAAATATAAAGGAAGATGGAAAGAAATGGGTTGTGAATAAATATTGTATTACACCAAAATATTACAGTATGTCTAATACACAAGAAATAATAGCAGTGATTTTCATCAGAAAAGTAATTGGGACATAAAAGTCTATTTGGCCATTCCCCAATTAGCCCCTCAACAGCACTTCTGATACTTATGTATATGAAGATCTTTTCTGACATGTGCACCTCACATACAAAACCTTTGTAAAACAAATCTAGGGCTTTCCTCTAAGTGACAAGTGTGGCCAGCAGCACACACCAATAGAAGAAAGTCAGCAGAGCACACCAAAATAATGTATGAAAGCTAATTGTTAACGGGGCTGTGTATTCTCGTTTTGTAGATCACTTAGAATAAAAAGTTAATGTGTGAAAGTACTCTCTCCGATTAGCATTTATGCCAAAACGATAACTTTTAGTGAGTTAACAAAATTTACAGTACATAAATCCCCCTGCAGTATGTAACGGTAGGGGAAATGGCACCTCACCTTCCTCACAAAGCACATAAAGCACAGCACTAAACTGTAGAAGGAAGAGATACCTACTGTGCAAGACATAAAATGCATCCCTTTTGCATCCTGCTACACTATTCAAACGTTTAACCACTGCACAGTGTGGATACATGGGCAAAAATTTGGGACTAAACATGTAC
Organism: Xenopus tropicalis; assembly: GCF_000004195.4. Lineage (NCBI taxonomy): Eukaryota > Metazoa > Chordata > Amphibia > Anura > Pipidae > Xenopus > Xenopus tropicalis. The sequence continues at coordinate 162,774,281 of NC_030677.2, forward strand.
AAAATCCAGGGTTCAGTTTAGGTAAATACAACAAGTTTTAAACTTAGTTAATGCTAAATGTTCAGCTGAACACAGTGAGTCCCTAATGTCACATGACCTCGGTGCATTCCTAGTTACAAACCACCAAATGTACAATTAGAGAGGGTTTTGTCATTAAATTGACCATATCCTGTATTTCTACAGAGGCGCTTGAACCACTTGAATGAACTCTGGATCATTGTTTCTGCTTACCTTTGGGGTTCTCTGGCGAGATGGAATTCCATCTAAAATAGCTATGGCATCCTTGTCCTGTTTGAGCATGGTGTAACAGTCAGCCATTTTATATTTCACCTCAATCTCTGATGGAAGACACTAAGAAATGTAAAATAATAGGCACTTTAACTATATTCCTCTTAGCCAAGGTATCATCTGTAAATCTAAACTGTTTTCAATGAAGGTAACAGCCTCTGTATGGCCAACAGATGCCACTATGTGTTGATATAAAGGGTTAATGTATACATAAAATATTACATGAAATCACATTATATATACAGTTCAATTATAAAATATAAAGGTGTTGGCAGAAAACAAAAATGCAAGGGAACATCCAAGGCTTATGTTGTTGGCTATTCTTCAATGAAATTGGTATCGCTACCTGATTTTGTGGGGTGGAAGCTGCATTTCCAGTTGCTGGTCTAACTTTGGAAGTCTTGGTTAATGCTTTCTTTTGCTGCAGAGCCATTGTGTACTTGCTGACAGCGTTTCTGTATTCCTTGTCATGGAACAGAGAGTCCGCGTGGTACACAAGCAACTGGTACTTTTGTGATGGAGAAAACATCTCTCTACAAAAACAGACAGTATTAAATCATATTGAATATTCAGCAGTATACAGACCCATGCTGCCCAATGTCTCCCAGCATGGGGGCTACGGGTAAGTGTAAAAATATATTCAAATGGGATGTCATCTAAAAAAGTTGTATGTGTAGCTCAGAGGTCAAAAGTTACTTGAAGGGCAACATACAGAAGAAATTAATATTCTGGATAACAGATCCTATACCAGTAAAGAACTTGCAATTTTTAGATATGTTTTTTTTTTTTTTAATAATGAGGGAAAACCATGCTTTAAAGCTACTTAAATTATTTAAAGTAAAGAAAACTCTAAAAAAATCCATGATGTACCATGAGATACAGGAACACTAAGTGACTGGACCAAGACCACGGGGAGTTGACACCTGGATTTAAATAAAGGCCTCCACTGTGCTTCATGGGACAAGTCATGAGACAACACTGGACCACAACTAAAATTTTTAACAATAAATGCAACAGTACTGTAAAAACCATAACCATGATTCCTTAAAGGACAAGTAAAGGCTTAATCACTGGGGGAGCCAGATTGTTAGGCACCCAGCATTTGATTATAATCACTAACCTCAGACCTGTGGAAGTACTTGTCTTTGTTGCAAAACATATTGTTTCCTGTGCCCCGTATTCGTGCTCCCACTATGGACTGTGAACATGTACAGTAGGCAACATTTAGTCTGTTAGTGTCTCATTTCAGTACATATAAATATCCCAAGGCACTGCAAAAGATCCCTGAGACAAACAGCAAGATGGTGGTATGGAGCTCATTGGAACACTATCCAGGACGGTTAAGTTTTTTAAGGAGAAGAGCCAGCCCCATGTCTGCCGTTCACTTCTATAATCACTGAAGGGGTGCCTAACAAATTGGTGCCCCTAATGATTAAGCCTTTTCTTGTCCACAAAAATAATATAAAATGGACAATATACACAGTTTTAAAAACTAAAGTAAGCTTTGAAAGATACAATAATATTGACAAGACAGTAAATAACCCTACAGGTAATGGTTACTCTTATAACACTGGCCATTTTATGGATTGCAGACATAGTGATACCAGGCATGATAAACATTACAATATATTTTATAATGCCGGGGGCACAGGAACTGAACTCATGTATTCATCAGTTCAGCATTGGTTTCTGTTTGTTTCTTTTTTCCTAATAGATTGTAAGGTCTTTGGGGCAGGGGTCTCATCCCAACTGTGTAATAAACACCTAAGCACTTACTTTACTGAATAACTTTATAAAGAAAAAGGCACCCAATGTTTCAGCAACTAAAAGCTGCCCACAGTGTAAATAAACCATTGCTTTCTAGGTAAAGCTCTGTGCTGTCGGCTGGTACTACAGAAATAAGAACAGTAATATAGACATAAGTATATTCCCCCCATATAAATATAATTTTGGGAGTACTTGGATAACAGAGAAAGGATCAAACAAGAGTAGATTCAAATGTTCACATTTCCTTTCAATGACAGTTGCCCTCAAGAAAAGGAAAATGAACTTTGAGTTTAGGGAGGCTGCTAATAGAAGGGTTTCCTTAGGAGTACATATATTTATATACAATTATGATATTTTATCTTTTTTTTAGGGGGTAAGGGGTTATCTTGATACTTCTCTACACTGGCTCTGAGACACAAATGGGTTAGTGTCAGTGTAATAACATATCACATAAGGCTTCAGTCTAAAAACATACTTAAACGGTAGTGATGTCCAGCTCAGGTAAAACTCAACCCGTACCCGACCCTAAACCGCAGCTATAGGGTGCCCTGCCCCCACCGGTTCTTAGTACCCCTCTGCAGCTGCCAGTGCCCCCCATACACAGCAAATGCAATCGCATGCCCCTTGGCAGCCTGCATGATGGTACGGTCCCGCTACTCACGGGTTGTTGTTGCTCATAGTCAGTAGAAGGCTGCTCAGTAAGCGCACATTGGAGTGCAGCCCGGCCGCTGCCATGTCCCGCACATGATCTATCACATTCATTTTCACAATTAGCGCTACACTCAGTATCCCACACAACTCCACCCCAAGCTACTGCCACAGCCAGGACCTCTCTGAGACCTACAGGACCTACAATGACATCACATCCGGGTTGGTGGTGACGTAGAAGTGAGGGAGGAGCTGAAAGCTGACAGTGGAGTAGTTGAGATAGAAAGTACAAGGTCTCTGTGCTGTGAGATAATGTAGCAGCAGATATTAGTGCAGTTTGTGGAATACAGGCAATGGCTTTGAGTGAAGACACACACAGCTACTAGTAGCAGCTACTTGTCACAGCCAAAAAAATGATGATCATATACTGATAATTGTCTCTATGTGTTTTAGCAGAGGCAACTCTCAGTATTGTCTATGGCAGGTGGTTTGTGGAGTTTAGTAGCCCTGACAAGTAGCTGTTACTAAGCTCGGTGTGTCTTCACCCTTAGGGCAAAGACACACGACGATCTGCGCAACAAACCCGCGCGGGTGATTCGTCGCCGCAACTTATGCATTAACCTATGGCGGGATAGTCACTAAGATTAGTCGCCACTACCCACTTATTTTAAAAGTCGCGGCGACTAGTCTCCCCATGTTTCTTCGCCCTTAGAGGGAATCGTGGTAACGCACCATCTTACTGAAGAAGAGAGAGGAGACAAGGAAGCATTACTGGATAAACTGCAAATAATAATATGTTATGACATTGTAGCCCTTTTCTCAGAATGGTTGTGCATGTGATGCCTTGCATGCAAAGAATGATGAGAACAGGATTGATACAGTGGGTCAGAAAAAACATACTTGACTTTGATGTAGTTGGCCAGCTTGAAGTATATTGCAATGTATGGACAAACAATCCCTGTTTTGTTTAAAGGGGAGGGCATTTCTTAGCTTAATGCACAGAATGTCTTAATGTCCTATATATATTGATAAAGGGTGAGTGCAGAGGATCTCTTGTTGTTGTCTATATGTATTTTGTGGTCACAACCTCATTGCACCCCTGCCTAATGGTTTAAAATTTAGTGGTTGAGCACAACTTTCCCCTTTTTTGCTATAGTTTATACAGGAGCAGTGGCCAGCTCTATGTTGTAGCTCCCACCCTTCCCAGCTACAGTCAGGTGATCCCAATGGGCCAATAAAAGGGCAACCATATGGGGGTTTTAACCTTGAAAGCAAGTAAGTTGCAGGTAAAACTTAGTCCCTTGGCTAAACATATATTGAAGCAGTAGAATTCTTGGTGAATTGCATAGGTCAGTGTAGGACTGGCCAGAAGGGATGACTTTGACGTAGTTACATAGTTACATAGGGTTGAAAAAAGACCAGTGTCCATCAAGTTCAACCCATCCAAGTAAACCCAGCACACCCAACCCACACCTACCAATCTATACACTCACATACATAAACTATAAATACAACCACTAGTACTTGGGGGGGGAGGGTGCAGCGGGAAATTCTGTGGTAGACAGGATAGATGAGGTAGTGGGCATAGTAAGGGAAATTGGGGCAGGAGACTTGCTTCGGGATACTGATAATGGCAGGGAGGCCCATAAGTTGTTTACACGTCATTCTCACGCCGGAACCAGTATTAAATGTATGTTTACCAATGCAAGGAGCCTGACTGGTAAAATGGGAGAGCTGGAGGTGCTGGCGTTGGAGCGGAAATATGATGTCATTGGTGTTGCTGAAACTTGGTTGAATGAGTCTCATGACTGGGCTGTTAATATTGGGGGGTATACATTGTTTCGGAGGGACAGGGGCAATAGGAAAGGAGGAGGAGTGTGTCTGTTCATTAAGCACGACTTAAAAGCAAATATTAAGGAGGAAGTTATGGGGGTAACAGAGGGAGCTGAATCCTTATGGGTTGAGCTTCTCACAGATAGTAAAGAATCTACCAAGCTAATTGTAGGGGTATGCTATAGACCCCCTAATGTAAGCGAAGAGGAGGAGGCCCAGCTCCTGTTGCAAATAGAAAAGGCTGCTAGTTTGGGGCAAGTGATAATAATGGGGGATTTTAATTACCCTGATATTGACTGGGGCAATAGTACTGCCAGGACAGTAAATGGGAACAAGTTTATAAACTTGCTGCACGACAACTTTATGTCACAGGTTGTTGAGGAGCCAACCAGGAACAATGCTATACTAGATCTAGTGATCTCTAATGACCCAGAACGTATAGCAAATGTGCAAGTGGTTGAACCCCTGGGTAATAGTGACCATAATGTTATTTCATTTGATGTTTGGTGCAGGAAACAAATTTACACGGGGGCAACAAAGACACTGAATTTTAGGAAGGCAAATTTTAGCTCCTTAAGGGCAGCGCTTCAGGGCATAGATTGGGGCATTATGTTTTCTGATAAAAATACAGAGCAGAAATGGTTGTCATTTAAAATGATATTAAATCATTACTGTTCTCAATTCATTCCATTAATAAGAAAAAGTAGAAGTGTTAAGAATCACCCTATGTGGCTTAACTCTGACATAAAGAAGTTAATAGGGAAAAAAAGGAAAGCTTTTAAGAAATATAAGTCAGAGGGGACAGTAGATGCATTTAATGAATATAAACACTATAACAAGTGTTGTAAAACAGCAATCCGGAAGGCAAAGATAGAAAATGAGGAGCGCATCGCGGCCGAGGCCAAGACTAACCCCAAAAAGTTTTTTAAGTATATTAATAGTAAAAAGATGCAGGTTGAGGGTGTGGCCCCATTGAGTTATAATAACAATATGGTTACAGCGGATACAGAAAAGGCAGATGTGCTTAACCAGTTCTTTTCTTCTGTGTATACAGTAGAGGAGCCAGTGGGCCAAGTCTCACCCAATAGCTTCACTGTTGCCTCAGCTCCAACTACACAGTGGTTGGCACAGGATATGGTGCTTAAAGGGTTACACACGATAAATGTAAACAAGGCACCTGGGCCAGATGGAATACACCCTCGGGTACTGAGAGAGCTAGGGGCAGAATTGCAGTGGCCCTTGTTTCTGATATTCTCAGACTCGCTCTCATCAGGTATGGTACCTAGGGATTGGAAGAAGGCGAATGTCACTCCCTTATTTAAAAAGGGAGTAAGATCCCAGCCTGGCAATTATAGGCCTGTAAGTTTGACATCCGTGGTGGGCAAGTTATTTGAAGGCTTGTTAAGGGATCACATTCAAAATTATGTAGTGGAGAATGCCATTATGAGCAGTAATCAGCATGGCTTTATGAAGGACAGGTCATGTCAGACCAATTTAATTGCTTTTTATGATGAGGTAAGTAAGACGCTGGACAGTGGGGATGCAGTAGATATAATCTATTTGGATTTTGCCAAAGCATTTGATACCGTTCCCCACAAACGACTGCTTTCTAAGCTAAGGTCTATTGGTCTTAGTGAAGTCGTTTGCACATGGATAGAAAACTGGCTACAGGATCGGGTACAGAGGGTGGTTGTTAATGGCACATTCTCTACTTGGAATAAGGTTCTCAGTGGGGTCCCTCAGGGTTCTGTACTGGGTCCACTTTTGTTTAATTTGTTCATAAATGACTTAGGGGAGGGTATTATGAGTAATGTATCAGTGTTTGCAGATGACACAAAACTCTGCAGACCAGTCAATTCTATCCAGGATGTGACATCCCTGCAGCAGGATCTTGACCAACTGGCAATCTGGGCAGCTAAGTGGCAGATGAGATTTAATGTGGATAAATGTAAGGTCATGCACCTGGGATGTAAAAATATGCAAGCCCCGTATAACCTTAATGGGACTGCACTAGGCAAATCCATAATGGAGAAGGATCTTGGAGTCCTTGTAGATAATAAACTTGGCTGTAGCAAGCAATGCCAGGCAGCAGCTGCAAGGGCAAACAAGGTTTTGAGCTGTATTAAAAGGGGTATAGATTCACGGGAGGAGGGGGTTATTCTTCCCCTTTACAGAGCACTGGTAAGGCCCCATCTAGAATATGCTGTTCAGTTTTGGTCTCCAGTGCTCAAACGGGACATTATTGAGTTAGAGAGGGTCCAGAGAAGGGCAACTAAGCTGGTAAAGGGTATGGAAAGCCTCAGTTATGAAGAAAGACTGGCCAAGTTGGGTCTGTTTACACTGGAGAAGAGGCGCTTAAGAGGTGACATGATAACTATGTATAAATATATAAGGGGATCATATAATAACCTCTCTAATGTTTTATTTACCAGTAGGTCCTTCCAACGGACACGAGGGCACCCACCCCGTTTAGAAGAAGGGAGGTTCCATTTAAATATTCGGAAAGGATTTTTTACAGTGAGAGCTGTGAAGTTGTGGAATTCCCTCCCCGAATCAGTCGTACTGGCTGATACATTATATAGCTTTAAGAAGGGGCTGGATGGATTCTTAGCAAGTGAGGGAATACACGGTTATGGGAGATAGCTCTTAGTACAAGTTGATCCAGGGACTGGTCCGATTGCCATCTTGGAGTCAGGAAGGAATTTTTTCCCCTCTGAGGCAAATTAGAGAGGTTTCAGATGGGGTTTTTTGCCTTCCTCTGGATCAACTTGTAGTTAGGCAGGTTAGGTATAGGCATTATGGTTGAACTTGATGGACGTATGTCTTTTTTCAACCCAACCTACTATGTTACTATGTTACTATGTAACTGTAGATATTAGTATCACAATAGCCTTGGATATTCTGATTGATCAAGAACTCATCCAGGCCCCTCTTAAAGGCATTAACAGAATCTGCCATTACCACATCACTAGGAAGGGCATTCCATAACCTCACTGCCCTCACCGTGAAAAACCACCTACACTGCTTCAAATGGAAGCTCCTTTCCTCTAATCTAAAGGGGTGACCTCTGGTGCGTTGATTGTTTTTATGGGAAAAAAGAACATCCCCCAACTGCCTATAATCCCCTCTAATGTACTTGTACAGAGTAATCATGTCCCCTCGCAAGCGCCTCTTTTCCAGAGAAAACAACCCCAACCTCGACAGTCTCACCTCATAGTTTAAATCTTCCATCCCCTTAACCAGTTTAGTTGCACGTCTTTGCACTTTCTCCAGCTCATTAATATCCTTCTTAAGGACTGGAGCCCAAAACTGCACTGCATACTCAAGGTGAGGCCTTACCAGGGACCTATAAAGGGGCAAAATTATGTTCTCATCCCTTGAGTCAATGCCCTTTTTTATACAAGACAGCACTTTATTTGCTTTAGTAGCCACAGAATGACACTGCCTGGAATTAGACAACTTGTTATCAACAAAAACCCCTAGATCCTTCTCCATTAAGGAAACCCCCAACACACTACCATTCAGTAGATAGTTTGCGTTTATATTATTTCTACCAAAGTGCATAACTTTGCACTTATCAACATTGAACCTCATTTTCCAGTTTGCTGCCCAGTTATCTAATTTTGTCAAATCGCTCTGCAAAGCAGCAGCATCCTGCATGGAACTTATAGTTTTGCACAATTTAGTGTCATCAGCAAAAATAGAAACAGTACTGTCTATGCCCACCTCCAGGTCATTAATAAACAAGTTAAAAAGCAAAGGCCCAAGGACTGACCCCTGCGGTACTCCACTAACCACACTGGCCCAATTAGAAAATGTTCCATTTACAACCACTCTTTGTACTCTATCCTTCAGCCAGTTCTCTATCCAATTACAAATATTATGTTCTAGGCCAATATTCCTTAATTTGATCATTAACCTTCTGTGAGGTACTGTATCAAACGCTTTAGCAAAGTCCAAGTAGATGACATCAACTGCCATTCCAGCATCAAGGTTCCTGCTCACCTCCTCATAAAAGGCGACTAAATTAGTCTGGCAAGATCTGTTACGCATAAAACCATGCTGGCACAAACTAATAGTATTGTGAACTGCAATGTATTCAAGTACCCTATCCCTTATTACCCCTTCCAAAAGTTTTCCTACTACTGATGTCAGACTAACAGGCCTATAGTTTTCAGGCTGAGAACGGGATCCCTTTTTAAATAACGGCACCACATTAGCAATCCGCCAGTCTCTTGGCACCATGCCAGACCTCAATGAATCCTGAAAAATTATGTGAAGAGGTTTGGCAATCACAGCGCTCAGCTCATTTAATACCCTGGGATGAATCCCATCCGGCCCTGGACCTTTGTTTACCTTTACATGTTCAAGTCTCTTTTGAATTTCCTCCCGAGTGACCCATGCGTCAGTAGCTAAATTACTAGAACTGGGCATATTAAAAGGGAAGCCTTCATTATCTGGCTCCTCAGATGTATAGACAGATGAAAAATAAGAGTTGGCCAGCTTGAAGTATATTGCAATGTATGGACAAACAATCTCTGTTTTGTTTAAAGGGGAGGGCATTTCTTAGTAGCTTAATGCACAGAATGTCTTAATGTCCTATATATACAGGTATGGGATCCCTTATCCGTAAACCCGATATCCAGAAAGCTCTGAATTACGGAAAGCCTGTGTCCCATAGACCCCATTTTAATCAAATAATTCAGATTTTTAAAACTGATTTCCTTTTTCTCTGTAAAAATAAAACAGTGCTTTGTATTTGATCCCAACTAAGATACAATTAATCCTTACTGTATGTAAAATAATCCTATAGGGTTTAAATAATGTTTTATTGATTTCTTAGTAGACTTAAGGTATGAAGATCCAAATTACGGAAAGACCTCTTATCCGGAATACCCTTGGTCCCGAGCATTCTGGATAACAGGTCCTATACCTGTATTGATAAAGGGTGAGTGCAGAGGATCTCTTGTTGTTGTCAGAAAAACATACCCAGTGCCCCAGCTCGAAGTAGTTAACTAATATTCAAGAAAAGTGTCCCAGTCTTCTACTACAGAGCAAAACAAGCCACTTTGTAATGTTTCTATTGCTTTCCTTCACAGTTCTCGAAATAGCTTGTTTGGGCCTGCAGATTAACCATTTAATTGCTGTCATTCCTGGATATTACATTGCAGATTAATGTTCTGAAGTACATGAGGGAGCATGTATATTTACAAAATTTATAAGACGTGAGTGTGTTTCTGCATAGGTGCATGAACCAAAAGCATAAAAGGTACAAAGTCCTCTAACCTATGGAAACCCAAAACTTGGTTGCTTTTAGGAGAAGGAAAGTTTAAAATCACTGGGGGTGCTAAATGTTAGACACTCCCAGTGATTGTAATTGCTTACCTTTTACCTGGGACTGGTGCACCATCCCGGGGTAGCTGCAAGCCAACAATCCTCTTCCTTCTTTTTTTGCGTTGCATGGGCAGTAGTGAGAAGTCAACTTTTAAGAAAAAAGCCAGCTTTTTCACTCTACTGAGCATTCGCAAGCCCCAGGATCCCAAAGAGAAAAGAAAGGGGATTGTTCTCTCGCAGCTACCCCGGACTGGTGCGGTTTTCTTCTAACAGAAGCACCAGCCCTGGGAAAAACATTTGGCACCCCCCAGTGATTCTTACCTTTCCTTTTTTTTATACAAGGGTTTTTCCTGTGCTCCCCTGCAGTGCATCTTTCATGCGTTCCACCAGAGACATAAAGCCCATTCTTCTGGATCACACTGTACATAGGTGTATTTAGTTGGGTTTCACACTTGCCAGAACCCTAAAAAAGCTTAATAGTTGCTATATATTAGTGATTTCCAATCAGTGGCCTGTGAGCAACATCTTACTCATCACCCTCTTTGATGTTGCTCCCGGTGGCCTGAAATTGGGTGCCCTTTTTTAAATCTCTGCCTTGGAGGCAAGTTTTGGAAGCACAGACACCGTTTTCCCCCAAGCAGAGCCTCCTGCAGGCTAGCAGTCCACATGGGGCTACCAAATAGCCAATCACAGCCCTTATTTGGCATCCCGAAAGAACTTGTTTCATGCTTGTGTTGCTCACTAACACTTAAACATGAGTGCGGCTCATATCTTAGAAAGGTTGGGGATCCCTGCTGTAGATGATGAAACTGTAGCAAACATTGAATCTATGTTCTGTTCACTTGGGCTTTTACCTCACCTTTTTAGACATAAATTTGGAGTAATTTATGAGAAATTCGATATACTGATACTGGTATTTATCTGCCTGGTAGTTCAAAGCTGGCAAGTAAAGCCTCAAGGTGGCCATACACTATAAATGGCGAGGTCGCCAAATAAGCAGATATTTCCATGGATATACCTACCTAAGGTGGGCGATATCAGAGTCATCAGATCCCCTCAGGCCAAACGATCGAATTGCAACAATGGGAATAGGTCCCCATACACAGGCAGATAAGCTGCCGAATCGGTCTGAAGGACCTGAATCCGCAGATAGATCTTCCCATGTACAGCCTCCTTCAGTCAGTGGAGAGTGCCAAGATGTCAGTGGTTTGGAAACAATGTAACAAATTAATCAGCTGCCTCCCACTACATTGTTTTGGGGTTCAGATCCAGTACTGCAGACAATTTAAAGGACAAGGAAAGGCTAAGTCACTTGGGGGTGCCAAAATGTTAGGCACCCCCAAGTGACTTTAATCGCTTACCTTGTACCCCGGGCTGGTGCCCCTGTTAGGGGAAAACGGCACCAGCCCGGGGTACCTGTAGCAAGCGCTTCTTCCTTCGTTTAGCTGCGACTATACGACAGGCACATGCGCAGTAAAGTGAAAAGCCGACTTCTCTGTTAAAGTTTGGCTTTTTCACTCTACTGCGCATGCACAGAAGCAGGAAGGAGGAAGTGCAACAGGTACCCCGGGGCGGTTCTCTCCGAACAGGGGCACCAGCCCGGGGTAAAAGGTAGGCGATTTAAGTCACTTGGGGGCACCTAACATTTTGGCACCCCCAAGTGACTTTGCCTTTCCATGTCCTTTAAACATTGTAATACTGCTTTCAACTGCAGTTGCATTTACACAAATCTGATAACTAATTTGTAACTTTTGAGTGCCACCTGTATTCCCATAGACCAGAAACGACACAGTAACAGTCCAAGCGACAGCAATTGAAACACGTTTTTTTTTTTTGCCGGGTTTTTTAGAATAATTTTGGGCCCTTGCATGGACCAACAGACTGCCAGTCAAGAATGGCTAAATCTGCAGCCAGTGCCTTCTGGCATATCAGCAGGTATTCAATGTACAGGAGTTTGTGAAATAACAGATAATGTTGACAGTAGAAGTTAAAAGTGCTCCTAAATTTTAAAGTTTCATGCTGGCCAATTTTTCTTTAATAATATTCTGCTCTAAAGCTGATGTGTGTGGTTGGCACATAAAAGGGATCCTTTTGTTTAAAAGAATATTATGACTGCATACTTTTCCTATTGAACCAATTTAGTCCTTATGCTGTGCTACTATCTTAATGGTACAAATATGTACCAACCTTCTTTATCTTATCCTAGTCTCAGTTTTATCTATAGCATAATGAATTGCTCAGAAATGTCACCCAGCGAACCTCACATGATTAAAAGGTCCTGGCCCTTTGATCATTTTACATATTGCTCTGTTAAGATGTCTAGGATGCTAATCATGAAGCAGTGAATGCTTATATTTTTGACAAAAGAAATGCATAACATCACATTACTACAAGTAAATATGTTTTTAAAAATGCATATTTTCTTTAGATGCAATTTCATTAGTTATATATGCGCAGTACAATGGGGGTAGAAATCGGCAGGTTACCTGTCAAGAGATCATTTAAGTCACTTGCCAAAAAATAACACAAGAAACTACAAGGAAAGATTTAATCTTTGCTTTTATTAAGCTCCAGAGCTTAACATTTAATATATCCCAGATCATGTTGGATCCAAAAAATGATAATATTACAAGACAGTATAAAATTTATATTGAAAAAAGGACAAATGTATTACAATGTGCGGCAAAACGTGCAGAATTTTGAAGCTCGTTTTAGGTTTCTTTCCTCATTTTACTGCCCAGGGCCAGACAGCGATTTGTTCATAAACTGTCTTTTGACAAAGCATATCCACCACTGTAAAGGAAAGAAAGAAAAAAAGTCAGAAGCAAGTGGGAGTTAATAAAGATGACAAAAATGCAGTTTGTTAATGAACTATGCTTGAGTACTATAACTATTTTTACAACAGGGAGCCTATTTCAGAAAACGTTTAGCTACTTAAAGGCTTTTAGAAAGGGTACAACTGATTACACAGATTAAAAGGAAGCCTTGATGGTTCTTAGTAGAAGGCTGACTATTTCCCAATCCTCCATAGGCTGGCAGAGTCATGCAACCCCTCCCCCTTGTTCAATCAACTTCAGGTACTAGAACTTATCACTTCAGCATGGACCAAGGTGAGGGAGAGTTTGATTGACCTATGGAGACCATCAATGTTTCCAGCCCTAAGGGTTGCAAGGAAATGGTTCAGTCTAACATGGATTTCATTTAATCTGTGGAATAATACATGCCTGTTAAAAAAAAAAAAGTTTATTTTAGAAAGTACAGATAGTGTTTCTGCAGTTTCTACACAAGCCCAACTGAATAAGGTAGCAATTATGAGTAGCAGATATGTGGTCTGTCCTCTTAAGAATTCTTTCATTTTTTCTATCAATGTGTGCAGAGACAATATTCTGTATAAAACATTAATTTTCTTTCTATAATTGTATAAATACTGTATGTAGAACAATATTCAGCATATGCCATAAGCTTGTAATTGCTTGTGGCACCCTTGTTAGTACATGCCTAAAATAGTTAAAACACTACTATATTTCTACATTTAATAGTCTGCTGCAAGAATACATAGGTGTGCTTCCACAAGCTTTAGGTGTATAATAAAATCTGAACACTAAGAAACCTCAGTCATTTGGTATAGTATGAATATTTGTTTATATTGATTTTTTTGCACTAAATAAATGTCCATATTAATATTTCCTTTTTTGTCTCCTAACCTCCTCTTCTGAGCTCAGTGTAATGATTACAATACCCAATCCAAGCAGCACCAAAGTAATTTCTGCCTGTGTAAGCCTGCATTGTTGATTGCATGAACTTTACAATGAATAAGGATCTTTGCTTGCATGTGCTGTCTGCAGATATAAACGTCACTGATGATGTAAGAGGGAAAATGGATGCCAAGTGAAAGCTGATATTTGTTTTAGTAAAATGTTATGTTGCTGGCAACCAGAGGGGATATATGCAGTAAAAATGATGATGTTTGTGTAGGGAAGATGTGACTAACTTATACACATGGTAGGAAAATGTATGGTTTACATGTCCTTAAATCACATAGCCCTTTGTGAATGGTTACCTTGCTAGGTTTGTCGGTCTGAGGATCAAACACCTTGTCACAAAGCCTCAAGCCTGTCTCCTGCCTAAGCTGCTGCAGGTAGGCCCTCATTACCTCTAGAAGAAGAAACAAGGTAATCAGAGAGTGTCTGCACATAACCAAAAGACAAGGGAGAAATGTAATGAAGTACAGGGAAGAATCAGAAAAGTCCTATTTTTTCACAAAATCATATTACAGAGAAAGGCCAGTTCTAACATCCTTGGCCCTCAAAACCTACCCTAAAGTACCATGGCTATATACACACACACTGGAACAAGGACAGCACTCCTAGGACTTAAAGAATTATGAGCAACATGTAAATGCAAAAATCCAAAGGTTTATTACTCAATGTTTCAGTCTCACACAGAAACCTTCATCTGGAGTGAAAAACTAGAGTAATAAAACTTTGGATTTTTGCATTTACATGTTGCTCACAATTCTTTAAATCCTAGGAGTGTTGTCCTTGTTCCAGTGGATTGTTTTGGTACTAGCACCCAGGTTTTGTTGCTGCAAATGGTGTGCACCCTATGGACTATTTTATTATATATATTATACAATATTCAAACCTTCACACTACAGAAACCCTCCCACCACCATACACCATTAATAATAAAAACACAATGTCTCTACACACACACACACACAAAATACTGCAGTTACTAAGAATACACTAACTAAACAGTATCTATGCGCAGTTAACAAACCTGTCTTTCAGTTCCTTCCCCCCACCATAAGTCAATATCTCATAACATATATGTCTGCTAGCTCCTTCATTTAATATCCTGCTCCAGTACCATACTTCACTGTTCCTTCCTTCCTTAATTAGCATGTCTGCCTGCTTCTACCTGGTACCCACTTTAACTACATGCAAGCCTCTACCTTTAGGCTAATGACCCACGAGGAGATTTAGTCGCTGCGATTTTTAAAAAACGAGTTCAAGCGACAAGTCGCAAGTCTTTTCATAACAATCGATAACTAGAGATTTCAACAACAAAGCGATTCTATTTCCCACGAATCCAGGTGTCGTATTCCCTACCCACAATTAGAAATTACATTCAGTGAATGGGGAAATCAGAGCGACTTCCCACTCAGTGATTTCTTTGTAAAAAGGGTCTCATAGTGATTCGGAGCGATAAGCAATTTGAAGTAGTATTGTCATTTTATGTACTGGCGATTTTTATTCTTCTCTATGTAGAGACAAAATGAGCGACTTGTCGCTGGAACTCACTTTTTAAAAATCGTAGCGACTAATCTCTCCGTGGGACATTAGCCTTACAGACTGATCTGTGGAATTAGGCATAAGGTCCTTTACACTACAGAAAACTCAGATTACTTACCATCCTCCTGTTTGTTGGAAGGTTTCACATACATTGCATTTAGGGGGAATCCTGGTTCTCCAGGGATAGGAAAGTTTGTAATCCCCAGTGTATACATTTCCTTCTCTCCCTGTCCTTTAGAATTGCACTGGAAGAACAACAAAAAAAAACATTAACCAACAAAACAGCATGAGCACATTTTTTCTGTTTTCCATTATTCACAGAGGTGAAGACGAATGTAAGGCTACAATGTATCCCGAGAAAACAACAGGATTTCACATTGACAGGGCAAATTATACTTAAAAAGCAGATGCCCTATTTATCTACATTAGATCAACATTGAGATACTTCTGTCACATGAAAGCATATGTTTTCTGTTTTCATTAAACTATACAGAGAATTTAAATACAGCAACATGCTATAATAAGTAAATATAAACTTGGCTTAGGGGTCTCACACATACACCAAGTGCATATTTGTAGCAATGAGGGCTTGTCCTTGTTCATTTGTATATCTCGCACTCTGCACAAATGAAGCTTAAACAAGACACAGAACCTTATTCAGAAGCACTGCCTATAAAAAAGGCACTTTTGTAAAACAATGGACAGCTAACAAAACAAAGAGAGAACATTTATGGTATGGGACAGGTAAAATTTGCTATGTGTAAAGTACTTCAGCCATACAAATGTATATGCTTTCTTTAAGCTGCATTCAAAGGAAATACAATGCATGGCTAATGGGATGGTGTGCATTACAGCACTAGTGGATACGAGTGACATACAAGTACACATACATGTATATGCGTAGGTCACTTGGGATATAAATTATCTGCTGGTCAGTTTTTTTTTCCTAATAATGTATAGTTCTCCTTTAAGTCATGTAGTATGTAGCACAAAAAGGCTACCAAATCTTACCTTCTGTAGTTTTTTTAAGCATTCGGAAATATACAGAGTTATGTATATTAATGTCCGATCAGCCTCGTTCTGTAAAGAGAAGCGTTTATATACAAACAGTGAATATTAGTTTTGTTTACTAGCGAAAAAAAACATTATTATAAAGCGAAGTAGGAAATGTGCCCACTATGTGGATATAGAATTTGCAACGTTTCAGTAAGATTTTTTTGCATAGTGAGATCTGATAGCTTACCTTTATTTCATAGTTTTTGAAGAAAACATTAGCCTTAAAGTAATAAATAGCTTCATCAATGATATCTGTGTCTTTTGCTTGAAAGACAAAATACAAAAGTGATTATGGACAAAAATGCTGTAATGTTCATACAAGCTAAAAACTTATATTCATTTTGCAATAGTTAAATACTTAAATATTTGCCGATTTATAACAATTGTACTAGTGCAGTTGTCCTTAGCAACTGATCCGCTTTGATCAAGCAACCAAGATCTGATTGGTTGCTATAGGCAACATATCATTAATTAACATAATTCATATTTTTTTGTTGCAAATTATGCCCAATGCCTTCTCTCTCATTAATGGATCAATTAAAAAAAGCTATATATAACATATACCTACATGCAAAGCAGCACAAAACCCCATTATATAATGCATATAATCTCCAATATAGAATTTTATTATTTGCATTACAATATATAATTATATATATATATATATATATATATATATATATATATATATATATATATATTACATAATAAGCAGCAATCACTGCATCACGGACTATTGATGGGCCTAAAGTAAAAATTCCAAGAGAACTACTGAATTAACACTTGGTTGCATTGAGGAATCCTCCAGCAAGCTGAGACCCGCCACATGGATAACATGAGGAATTTATGTAAAACATTTGGGGTTGGTAAGACTTACTTTCTCTAGGGGCTGGTCCTTTAAACTGGCTTCTTATGGGTAGCATTGCCATGTTACCAATCAGCTTGGTGTCTGACTCCATAAGCATTGAATGGTAGGCCTGAAACACAAATCAGAAAAGCTTTAACATTTTAAGAGCTATATATGCTCAGTGTGAAAAGGTTTTTTATTAAACTATTTTTTATCCAGACAGTTGTTTTTTGTTAGAAATGTATAATCTTACACAATACCTCAGTCAATTCCTTCAAGATTTTCTGCAGCCACTAGCTGACCAGTAAGACATTTATGCCATAATAACTGTACCATTAGGTGGACAGTTTCTATAGTATTTTATCCTAATTCTCCTAATTACGGTTTTACATTACCAATTATAAAAAGATTTATATATAATGTTCAGAATTAATATCTGATTTTAAGGCCTATGCTGTTACCCAAATCCTTTTGCGTTTAGAGAAAAGGATCACCATTAAAATGAAAGGGTTTCTCCATCCAAAAACAATTTATTACACAGTAAAAGAAAATGTAATTGTATGCAACTTTCCAATATGCGTTCATTTTAAAAATTCAATGGTTTTAAAGTTATTTGTAAATGTAATTGCTACTGAACACAGTATCTGTCATAACTCTTCTAGGTCTGTTACATTGTTTTAATACATAAACAAACAGTACTTTCAATTACAACTATCTTTATAAATAACTTTATACCCACTGAAAATCTTTTGCTTATGTATATGAAAGTTGCTTAGAATTGTTTTCTTTTTATCCAAAAGACTGTGTGCGTGGAGGACCCCTTTAAGCATTCAGGGAGGAGTAAAATAATGTTGCAGAAGTAGCTGGGGGTCATTGCTATGTGGGATAGTTCTAACATGCACAGCTACATTTTGGATACAATACTTGACCTTGAAACTTGACCTTGAAACAATATTTTATACAAAGGTGTGGCCTTGCTTTACTTTTGAGTCTCAAATTTCATAACTAATCACGCTAATAAACATTAAGGCCTATGGCATTTTTAGAACAGATCAAAATTCATGTGACCTGCTCAGGGGGCTTTCATCTGTTAGCAATGTGAAGAACCATGATTTATTCCAGCAGGTCTGGACTGGGATTCAAAATAGGCCCTGGCATTTCAAGTACACAGAGGCCCAAACAGCCCCCACCAGCCCAATATATAGTGACTGTCTATGGCATCTTACAGTAGCCCCTCTGGCATTTGTCAGAACCCACAGTTCAGGCCTGTATCCCAGCCCCCTGATAATCATGCATAGTACAGAATGGCAACCCACAAAGCTTCCGCTGCACTATTATATAAAACCACAAATGTACATTAGTGCTTTACAAGGTGTAAACACAAACAGGGGTATGGTTATTATAAACTAGACAGTGATAATAGTACATAAATGCTAAGAGTTTTAACACACACTTAAAAGAAGGTTGTTGTGTATGGTGTTTCATACACACAAAGCGATTTCATAAAAATAAAATACCTAAATATATTAGCAGTATGTGCCATAACAATCCCATATTGAAACACTTCCATTTTAAGTGCTAAAGTCTGCCCTCTCCCTCAAATGAAGTACTGTGCTCACAGTGCTAGTTTACATCAGGAACCTAATAGACAGAGCTGTTTATTTCACTCCCTGTTACAGTAAGTGCTGCACTATTGCCTGTCAGGTGATCTATGTGGGAGTAAACAGATTAGAACCAAATGGTGATTTTGTACTGAAATGATCTGTCATTGCTGGCTATGTAAATCGCCACAGCAAAATTTTTTATATTGCATAATCTAGAGTAAAGGTGGCCATACACGCACCGATAATATCGTACGAAACGAAGGTATGTCAGCAAGTCGACCGATATCGCAGGAAGCTGCTGATATCGCCCGACTCGCCGATCGGACCAGTTTGAAAATTTTGATCGGGTGCCATAGAAGCCGCCTGACCAAAATCTCCCTTCATCGCTGAATCGGCAGAAGGAGGTAGAAATCCTATTGTTTCTACCTACTTACCTGCCGATTCAGCCCTGAATGGTGTGTGGCGGATCTGACGATGTTTCGTGCGACCGATGGTTGCACGAAACATCGTCAGATCGCCACGTGTATGGCCAGCTTAAGTACCCTCCAAGGCATTATCACACAATCTGTTTAATTTGCATTGCCTGTAATGGCATTGTCTTTCAGTTGTTTTGTTGCCCTTGCATGGGCAACAAAATGACTGGTGTCTCATTGCCCTAGAACAGGGCTGTCCAACTGGTGGCCTGGCGACCCCCCTCTGTGTGGCCCCCCACCTGTCTGGCTGCTTTGATGGCTTACCTTTGTGTATTACCTTTAAATGGTATCAGTACTGAGATTAACTGCCCCCTGCATTGCTCACACCTCAGATTCAGGCTGTAATCCCCCTGTATTGTTTAATCATGTAATCCCCTGTACTGTTCACACCTTTTAATGCCTTCATTGTTTTCCCCCTGCAGTGTTCACACCTCAGGCTCTGGCTGTAATCACCCACATTGTTCCCCTGTTCACACCTCAGACATTCCCTCTGACACATCCAGCATTGTGTCACTGTATGCTGCCTGTGTGTGCAATAGGGCAGGCATAGTATGGCACACATAGGCAGGGGTGGGAAGGAATAGTATGGCACACATAGGCAGGGGTGGACAGGAATAGTATGGCAGACATAGGCGGGGGGGCAGGCATAGTATGGCACATACAGGCAGGGGAGGGCAAACATAGTATGGCACACATAGGCAGGGGAGGGCAAGCATAGTATGGCACACATAGGCAGGGGAGGGCAGGAATAGTATGGCACACATAGGCAGGGGTGGGCAGGCATAGTATGGCACACATAGGCAGGGGGGGCAGGCATAGTATGGCACACATAGGCAGGGGAGGGCAGGAATAGTATGGCACACATAGGAAGGGGTGGGCAGGAATAGTATGGCACACATAGGCAGGGGGGGGCAGGCATAGTATGGCACACATAGGCAGGGGAGGGCAAGCATAGTATGGCACACATAGGAAGGGGAGGGCAAGCATAGTATGGCACACATAGGCAGGGGAGGGCAGGCATAGTATGGCACACATAGGCAGGGGAGGGCAAGCATAGTATGGCACACATAGGCAGGGGAGGGCAGGCAGAGTATGGCACACACAGGAGGGGTAGGGCAAGCAGTACTCTGCCTGCTCTATGCCTCCCCTATGCTGCCTGTGTGTGCCATACTCTGCCTTCCCTATGCTGCCAGTGCGTGCCATACTCTGCCTTTCCTATGCTGCCTGTGTGTGCCATACTCTCCCTGCCCTATGCTGCCTGTGGAAGGTGAACCTGGCAGGGGTTTGTTCCTGGAGTTTGGCATTTGGATATAGTCATTATATGGTCCCCAAGGGGTGTAATTATATGCTGGGGGGTTGCTGTGCTATCCACAGAAGAGGAGGAGGCATATCGATTTAAGTGTATAATACATAATATAATTCTTTCATATATAAATTAAGGGTGATATCCCTTCAGTGAGCACCAACCATTGGGTTTTTGCTGTGTTGCCACCATTAATGTGGGGATGGTCTTAAAAGCTCTTGTGATAGCATGGGTGTAGTTTGAAGTGGGTGTGGTTTAAAAAAGGGGAGTGGTCAAAAGTGTCTTCCATTATCGGCCCTCCACCATGTAGGCAAGAAAAATTCCGGCCCTCGGTACAACAGAAGTTGGACAGCACTGCCCTAGAATATGTTAGATGGTAATATTTACTTATAAGTAAGTAAATTATCTGTTTGTGAAGTATTTGTTCTGAAGGTATAGTTTTCCATTAAAGAAGTCTTAAAAACTCAATTGGGGAAGTGTATCATGTTTATTCCACAAGGGATGGCTTTTGGATCCTTTTAGCCCTTACTGGTTATTCTGAATACATCCCAAACTCTACAACAGAAGCCATGTTCCAAAAACTGACACCGATCTTGGCAGTAGCTTAGTAATTTGTCTGCAAGTTGGGTTATACAGATCTGAATTTTTAAAGAGTATTTAACATCAAACCAGGGGATTTGGATGCAATTAGGAGCTCATTTTCATGTATCTACACACAACTTTTAAGCAGTCATATAATATTTATGGAACAGTACATCATATACATATTTTCTAGAAGGCCTTGCTATATTTATGTCTGAGGATAAAAGAAAATGCATTTACCTAATTATAGAACGTTTCGCAATCTGAAAATGAAACACTGTGTATGGCTGCTAAAGTGTATGAGTTGGGTTGCAGCAATGTAGCTGACAGCTAAGCAAATGCCTCCCGTGTGTCGGCCCCAGCCACTTCCTGCATGACTAACACTCTTCCCCTTTTTGCACAATCTGCAGGGCAAGTAGTGGCCTGACTAGCTGTAGCCCACCCCTATCCCATCACAAATAAAATAATACCGTATGGCAGTTCTGTGACCGTGTTACATATGATAGGAGCGCTGGGGAAGCAATGAGAGATCCTTGCGCAAGATCACATGAAACAGGTAGAAAGAAAAAGCCCAGCGATCCACCCTCATTTCATCTCTAGGCAATTCCTTCAATATATATACGTGGGCACTGGCACTGGCACGGTAGTGGGGGCGTTCTGCCTTACCAGCGCCAGAGAGATCACATACAGTCAATCGCTGGTGTGTTCATAAGACTAAAAGGCAACATACAGAACATACAATGAGCCCTTAGCTGTAGGGATTCTGGGGGCCGCGGTGCAGCCGGCAATGCTAACGCGGAAGCGTACCTGCACTGGGCCCCAGACATTGGCAACACCGAATCTTATCATTATGGCCATTGGCTCTAAGTAATGCAGGTACCGGCGGGCAAGCCCTGCTCTACCCCAGTTCGCCTCCTGCCCCGAGATCCGGCTGCTCCAACGCAGCATAGAATACGCAGGAAAAAGAAAAAACTCACCGGCATCTTTAACACCCCTGAATATTTGAAAGGAATCCGGGAGACCAAACGTTGTAGTATCTGTACTTCCGCTGTCCCACCCAAGGCTTCGCAAGCAGGAAGTTATAACATTAGCACAGCTAGTGCGTCTCATGGCCGCTAGAGGGCGCCAGCTTAATCGCAGGGAAGGTGAGGCGTCCGTAGCAAAGCGTCCCGGAAGTACAGCAGCGCGACTACTAGGCAGCATTACAGGCAAGGAGGCGCTTCCGGCATGTCTTATTGCAAAGGGACTGTGGGGAACTAGGTGTTCTTGCTCCTTATTGGATCACCTGGGCAGTTTTCAAGTCTGATGCAAGGAGAATGCCGCGATATGCACAGCTCGTTATGGGGCCCGCCGGCAGCGGAAAGGTAATTTCTGGGTTTGGTCTCTCAAAATTGTGGATTTGTATCATACCTTTAATGGGTAACTATAGAGCAGTATTACAGTGTAAGATTTCTGCAGTTCGGGATCCCTTTTCCAGTTTTTCCTGGAGCCTGAAGAAGAGACCTCTCTTGTTTGCTATTAAAAGAAAGTAAAATAATAATTACAGTAGGATGCCTAGGCATGTGCGCAGTACTAACTATATACTGACTATATACTGACACCTACAATTAAACTGTTTTTAATAGCTTATAACATTGTCTTTGCATGAGCTGTATACTTTCTTTTTAAAATGCTTTTACGTTACCAGTACCTCTAGAAGGAGGCTGCCATATTTGTGCAGCAATAGTCTGTAACTGTAAATTCCAATAGGTTGAAAAGGGACAGTCAGGTTGGCAAAATAGTCAGGTTTAGGCCCTTAAAGTAGCAATTCCTTACAAAAGCAGCCTATCAGTAAAATATGACCAACATGACCTATAGGTAAGTTTTTATGTACATAAAAAATAGGTAAGGTTTTTTTTTTTGGTGTCAGTATCACATAAGGTTTTCTAATTTTATGTATTGCATATGAGCAAGTCTAGAATGCCACAAAGGAGCCTTGGCATATGTATAGACCTATGTGTGTCTAATATATTACAACAGTAGAATTTTTTTTTAATTACATCTTTTTGGCAGATGGTGATTATTAATCTTTGTATTTCAGAGCACTTATTGTTCCACCATGGTGCAGCACTGTGGGAGTTTGAACCGATCTGTCCAAGTGGTTAATCTGGATCCTGCAGCTGAGCATTTTGATTATCCTGTATTGGCTGGTAAACCACTCCCTTACATATGTCAGATTATCTTAGTGGAGAAATAACTATTAAATGCTGTTTGCTTAAATATTACAAATAGAATAATGTAACACAGGTGTGCCAATAAAAATGTTTCATAGTCCTGTTTGATAAAGTTATCTCTGCTTCACCAAGTAGAGCATTCTACAGTCTAACCAGTCCCCTGTGAAATAACTATTTGTATTGCTTCGGATGAAAGTGCATTTTCTCTAGTCTAACAGTGAAAATAATTATCTTTTGTTTTTGTTTTTTTAAGATATCCGGGAACTGATTGAAGTGGATGATGTGATGGAGGATCGTTCATTGCGATTTGGCCCAAATGGGGGCCTTGTATATTGTATGGAGTATTTTGCCAACAATTTTGACTGGCTGGAGAGTTGCCTTGGACACACAGAAGATGATTACATACTTTTTGACTGTCCAGGTGAGAACTTTAGCAAACAGTTGTTTTGGAATGAGTTAGTGATGCTGGCAGATGCTCTGAAGGGTTGAATTTAATGGATATTTTCTTTTGTTAACTTAAATAAAAAAAAAAAAACATATGTACATTTGCTGTGCTAGACCTGGTTTTGAAAATTTTGCTTTTGCTTCTTAGGTCAAATTGAGCTGTATACTCATCTGCCTGTCATGAAGTACCTCGTGGAGCAGCTCCAGCAATGGGAATTTAGGGTCTGTGGGGTTTTTCTTGT
This sequence comes from Xenopus tropicalis, assembly GCF_000004195.4. NCBI lineage: Eukaryota > Metazoa > Chordata > Amphibia > Anura > Pipidae > Xenopus > Xenopus tropicalis. The sequence continues at coordinate 162,798,212 of NC_030677.2, forward strand.
TGACTCTCAGTTCATGGTGGAATCATTCAAGGTACAGTAGCAGAGTGAAATGTTTTCACATTACATGCATACAGCGGTGCCGCAGGGGTTCTAGCTGCCAAGTTGCTTTTTCGTGTCAGGGGGGGCCTTTTGCTAGTGCAGAGAGTGCAATAGCACCCTCCTCAATAAAAGAGCCTAAATTCCAATTTAAAAATTGGGATTTCGGCTCTTGAAGTTACCAGTAGTGCTTTTTGCTGCCCTTGGTAACTTGCCGGCACTGTGCCTGAGGCCAGTTTCTTAACACGCTTAATAGCAGCAGTGCCCCTGCATGCATACTTGTAAAACCTTTTGTTGTCCAGCAGATTAGCAGATGGGGGCTTCCTTGCTCATAATTTAGTCAGAAGTGTTATTTAAGTTGATTCACATAGGGCAGTTAGCAGGTCCCTTGGTAGTATTGTTATTTGTAGAGGTACCAATCTTTGTAATGGCTTTCAAGCCATTTTGCAATTCTGTAATGGTTTATATCAAGGCAAAAGAAACAAATCAATTTGGCCCCTTGCTGAATAGTTTGGTAACCTAAACATAGGTGTACACATGGCTTAAAAATATATTACCCACAGAGGTGTTAATATGGAAGATAAAAGGAATCATAAGGCTGCTGTGTGCTTCTAGATCCACACAGGGTTTAACTGGTGAATATGTTCTTTCAACTTGTTGCAAGAAGCCTAATAAATAAATTCTGAGAAAATGCTTCCTCAAGCTTATAAACAGTGCAAACTTCTCCAGTCAGCATTGCTAGACAAAGAAAAAAAATTAAAACACAGAAAAAATTATTTGATTTATATGAAGACAATTATCACTTGTGTCTTAGAAATGGGAAACTAAACTAGCAGCCAGCATGATCTATAAACTAACCTACCAGAAAAGGCTGTAGTGATTATGTGATAATAAAAAATCATTGTGCATCTTGTGTGTTTTGTTTCAGTTTCTTTCTGGGGTTTTGGCTGCTCTCAGTGCTATGGTTTCCTTAGAGATACCGCAATGTAATATAATGACAAAGATGGATTTATTAGGGAAAAAAGCCAAAAAAGAAATTGAAAAGTAAGTTTAATTTTTATTATGAGTTTTTGGGTCAGATTTGTGGAAATGGCTTTACAGTGTCATTAAAACTGTTCATTATTGACAGTTATGTTACCATGCATGATATCAAGACTTAAAAAATATAGATTGAAAAAAAAAAACTGCAAAAGTGTCGAGAGATCTGCATGTTTGTGGTTAACTCTTTCTTTCTATTTTTAGGTTTTTAGATCCAGACATGTATTCCATGATTGAAGATACATCAAATCGATTTAAAAGTAACAAGTTCAAGAAACTGACAGAGGCACTTTGTGGACTTGTGAGTTACTTTAACTTCCAAATCCACTCCATAAATAATATTCCACTTGCAACTGTATATGAGATGATGTCTGTAGATTACACACTGCTTATTACCCAGTGTCCATTCTGTATTTCTGTAGTGACATGGACAAAATGTGGATGTAATGGAACAATATTATGTAACTTAGAACAGCATAGAACAAAACTTCTAATTTTTGGAAAGTAGGAAAAGCTGCAGTAACTTAAAACTAACTGGAAAATCCGTTCACTCACAACAAACATTTGTCCTTGCCAGATTGATGATTACAGCATGGTCAGATTCCTACCTTTTGATCGGTCAGATGAAGAATGCATGAACATTGTTCTCCAGCACATAGACTTTGCCATTCAGTATGGAGAGGATCTAGAGTTTAAGGAACCGAAGGTGAGTGATATGGATTATTATTACTCTTTATTTATGATTACTGATGCAGTTTATTCACTTTTGTTTGTTGGATGAAATTTGTAGAGTGGCTGTCCAGAAGTTTGTCCCTGCATCCTTTTAAAGAATTCCTGAGTCTTGGGAAATATGGCAGCTTCTAGTCAAATCATATGGGCCTTGTCTTGTATAGTCTAGTCATATGGGCCTGTTTATGGTAGAGTATACGCTATTCCCATGTTATTGCTAACCAAGATCTCTAGTTTGGTTGGTCAGTCATATGCATATGACATTTATACATTTCAGGGCCAGATGATTAAGAAGTCTATGGAGCTGGGCGAGTTTTACATGCTGTAACATATTTTTCGTGCTAAATAAAATGATAAATATGAATCTGCATAACACCCCAGCTCTGTACTATTTGTTTTTGTTCTTCTTTTGTCAGGAAAATGAAGAGGACAAATCAGAGAACTTTGATGAATTCTTTCAGGACAGAGCTGATGAACCCTGAGGATAGAGCTTCTGTATATAATACCCTTAAGATTTGTTTTCGGTTTGATATGAAGTGTCAGTGTATTGGGCACAATGACCCCTTAGATCTGCAGACTGGGTATTTCTGCAATGCCGAGAAACTGAGCACATTTTCAGCTTCTATTATGTAATTGCCACATTGGCAGAAACAGGAGTAACTAGAGCAACTCATGTAAGGAAATGAAATGGGGGAAGCCCTGTTTGCATCATGTTCCATTTCCTAGCTAGTGAGTGCATGTTCAATATGTTGTATTAGAAAAGAGTGTAATAAGAACACTGTTTAGATTTCCAGGTGAACAATTGTATGTTCCTTATGGTAATCGCTATTCTGCAAACAGCAAATATGATGTTCATGTTTCCTTTTGCATAGCTTTGGATAGCAAAAATATGTTTGAAATATATATTTTTAATTCATTTGATCTTTCTTGTTATATACTGACACACACAGCCTAGTAATACAAAAATATTTGGCATCCTTTGTCAAAAGTTACAAAAAATTAGTTTTACTAATAAAAATTTACGTCCCACCCCAGCAGGGAACAAACGTAAACATGAAATGATTCTGGTAATTGCAATGCACAGTTACCATCTGTTTAACACAATTTAAAAGAAAAGGGAGCACAATTATATAAAAAAATCAGTTGTTGAGATTCAGTTGTTTGTAATCATGATTAATCTCCATTGCAAGAATCATAACTGCAATAGCATTTACCTGATCTGAGCTTATTTAAGAAAAATCATAAAAAGGTTTAACCACAAACCAGTTCAATTTCAGGAATTAATCACGGAGAAAACACTCACTTCCCATTGATTTCTGTGACATCTTGGTGGATAAAACAAGATGAAACTTTTGGTCTACTCACATTTGTTATCATACATTTAAAGGGGTTGTTCACCTTCCAGAAATAAGTTTTTTTTTCACTTCTCGTTATGTTCTGTCTGTGACCAGTTTTCTAAAATTGAAGTTTAAACTTTAATGTTCCAGTAATCCAGGTGCAGTCTCTGAGCTGCTACAGTTTGCTACATTCCTTGATACATTTCTCAGCTGCATCTGTGGGATGTTTGCAATGACATTGTATCGCTTATAAGAGCTGCCTTTAATGAAACTCAGGGGATTATGCTCAGCAGCGCCAAAGTTAAGAAATGTATCAACTAATGTAACAAACTAAACCCCCCCCTCCCTCTCTGAGAGCTGCTCCAGGGAGACATGAGAATATAAATAAATGTATATTTGATACATGTTTAAAAATAGAAAGAAACTGAAAAAATGTCTTTTTATTCTGGTGCACTATGTGAAACCAACTGAAATGAAAAATGTTTGGAAGGTGAACAACCTCTTTACAAATTGTGGAATTTTTGATTGGAAAAACATTAATGGCAAGGTATTGTTTTCTGCTTTTGTTTTTCCACTGACCTTAGCTTTCAGGGTTTGTTGAATATTATTAAAGCATTTTAAGTGAGGAGACCCTCTCCTTTCATAAATAAACCACAGTTGCAATTACCTCACATAAGCCTTGGAATTTAAACCTTACTAAATGTGCCCCAACTTCCTGACTAAAGGAGGGGTTGTGCCTCCTGAAACATGAATCCCTTTCTGAATGAAATATGGTGTGCGTAACTCCTTCCAATGTTTTTCTATTGGTGAACTGATGAGTTCCTGTCATCTAGTGAGATCTGCACCACTAGTGCAGGAAAGTGTAAAATTGTGGGATGCGTGGCATTTATCTGTATGGAAAAACCAGAATTGGATGACTTTTTTAAAAGAAGAATATAAATCCTGTTTCCATTCACAGCAAGCAGGCAGGAAGGAGCCATTTTGTGGGCACTGTTATTAAGGCAAGCTTTGCATCAAGCACAAGTCCATGCACTAACTACATAATTAGATGGTGAGGAAGGAGGGGGGACATGAGTACTTAATGTCAAGTTAAAGCAATTGGCTGCCCTTCCTCTATGCCTAAGATCATAGATGTAAAAGTGTGCCTAGACATAAATCTTTTTGCACCCACTTGGTTTGAGGTGCATGTGTGATGTTTTTTTAAAGGGTGCAAATAGAGTTTTCCATAATTCAGTAGGTGGAAACTCCCAAGTTCTTTATTCTTATCAAAGGGTGAGAATAACAAATGAATCATATAGTTGTTAAATGTATACCAATAATAACTTTAATATGATGTACATATATATCAATTCCATCCATCAGTTATCTCCAAAAAAAATATCATTAAGGGAAAAAAAGGCCCAGGGAATAGCATGCAGAGGGAGAATGGATTGCTTCATTTCCAATACATTTTCAGTGTATGTTATTAGAAGGCCTGGAATGCAGAATATTGCTGGCATCACATACAACTATTGGTCAGCCAACCTAGCCTATTTCATTCAGACTGGCCAGACTGGTTGCAGGATTATTTCTCCAGTGTTCACCAGTAGGCTGACATGGTTCAGCAATGCTACATGTCAAACGGAGTTGGGGAGTCATATCAGCTATCTGTACCTAACCTTAGTGAGGATGAAAAAGATAAATTCGAATTTGGCCAAAAATAATGTATTATATTGTGTAAGAGCTGGCCATGGGCAGTGCACAGGATCCCAGGAGAGTGAGCCAAAATGAGGGCACGGTGCTTTGAGGAACACTATTTTTTTCTATCCCCTAAAATAGTGCCCAGAATAATATCTTTCTCCCTGCTTTCTCTAATTTACTTTCAACAGCACAGGTAACTAATTTTAGCTCCTCCCCTTTTCATTTCTGAGCTCTCCTCCTGACTGTGAAGACAAGAAAACAAAAAAAGGTGCCTAGTGCACATGCCCAATTGATTTCCATTGTAGCAGAGGTGGTCCGCAATATTCACAGTAGACACTCTGATTGCCTTCATTTAAAGGTATTGCAATGGCCTGTTTTATTCAGAGCAAAGATAAGTGAGCTGACCTTTATGTGATGCACTAGACAGCAGCAAGCACCAGGTATTCCTGTCCAATGCATTTTTACCACAGGCTACAATTTAACCCCAAGATTTTCTAATTTGTCAACACTTTTGTACAAGCTATGGCAAAGACACCGAAGGGTCAATCTGTTCATACTTAAAGGGTTAATGTTTTTTGTGGACATTATGCTTTAATGGATTCTGTGCGCCAAAAGCTGCTGTCTATATGTTAGGCTTGCGAAAGTTGCAAGAAATGTAAAAATCTATGTATATACAACTGCATTTATATAAACAGCAAGAAATGATAAATGGACTATAAACTTTTAATACATACTATTATTTCATGGTAGCACACGAATGTTAGCATTTGATATTTACAGGTCAATGTTTTTTTTTTTTTTTTTACATAGTAAATAAACATGGCACACGATTTGCAACACATTTAAAAGAACAAATTATCTGATGTACAGATTCCTATTCCAGCAAATTCAGAGGAAGTTATAATGCAAATATTAGTACATAGCTAATTATCTGCCTATAGCTTTTGCAGGGTTTGTCATGACCATCTCATTAGCTAAATTCATGGAATGAAAAAATTAAGGCCATGAAACAGTTGGCAGTTCTATTTTATGATTTTTTATACTCAATTCTTTCTACTTTCACATCATCTCCAATTAACTGGTACACATAGGTGACAACAGTGGAGGCCTGGATGTCCATCAGTACAAAGGAAGGAATAATATTGCTGCAAAAAAGATAACACGTGGTTAGTAAATAAAATAAAGATATGACATATCACCTTAACAAAACATTACCACCTTCCTTAAAAATGAGTTCTTAATCCAACGTTTTATAATTGGGATTTAATAACTAGGAATTTATATTTTTTAAGAAATGTATCGGCTCCATACAGATAATATATACCTACAAGGACTTTCCCAAGGCAGTGAGTTTTTTTAATTACTTTGAACTTGCCTGATTCTTCCTGTGTCTGGAACCAGCCTTAAGTATATTTTGTTTACAGTTCTTATTCTCAAGCTGTAATGTGATTGGACTGTAGATCACCCAGGATTGTTCATCTGGTTTTGTCAAGGGGGTAGGGCAAAAACATTTTTGCTGGGAGGCCTGGGGCCCCTGGAGTTAGGCTACTGGTCAGTCACCAAAAGCTAGACAAAAATTAACGATGACTTGCATTTACACACAAATGACTTACTTTTCTAATGCATTGTAAGCTCCGGTAGCAGATCCTGGGTTGATGTAAAATTTGTTTTCATGTTCAAATGCTTCAAATTTTTGTGTATGTCCAGAAATCAGGATATCAACATCCAACTGTCTCTGTAACAAGGCCAGACTAGCCATATCTCCCCATGGTATTACTTGGTGGCCATGAATCAAACCGATTTTAAACTGTCCAACAGTCACAACCTTTTGTTCTGGGTAATTTAAGTTCTGGAAGAAAAAAATGTTAATGCTAAATAGTACAAACTTTACAGTTTATCAAGAATTCAGGCTCAATATCTAATGCACACTGAACTACACAGAAAAATATTCCATCTATACTTCCACAATATAGAGAGTATTGTGTATTTATGTGAAACATTGTTACAAGTTGTCATCTTGGCTTTAAACTGTATGAACGCATGATGATTTCCATAAATGATTTATGGAATGATGGCATCACGATTTCTATAAGCACCTGAACTGAGTATAACAAACATAGAATAAGCAGTAATTATAGGAATTAGAAAGAACCTCGTCAAAGTCTCCTCTGACAATGTGAACGTCCCCAGCCAGAGTCTTCAGGTAGTCAAAACTTTCCTTGGTGCATAAGTTTCCCGTGCACAGAATGTGCTGAATCTTCCCAGGTACAAGCAGTTTTTTGAACTTTGCAGGCAGGCTATTGCAACGGTGAGGGATGTGCAGGTCTCCTAATACTAAAACCAACTAAGGAATTTTAAAGACAAAAGGTCAGTTGGGAAATGTATACAAAATAAAGTGTTCTAATAATCTGAACTAGTTTCTGTTATGCACGCAAACAGATTGCAAACCCCTCCCCCCAAATAGCTAAAAGTAATGATACAATTAAATATCTAGAAACTCTTAAAGGACTGAGTGCAGGTTAATTGGTTTGCGCACACAGAGCACAGCAAACTTCAAACACCATATATACCATGGTATAAAAATAATATATATATATGTATATAATTTACGTCAGACTCAGCTGATGGTAGGTGCATGGTCAAAAAGCATGTGTATAATACATAGAAAGGACTAATAATTGAAATAAACTCTTAGGGGGGCATTTACTAATGCTTATGTATCTTTTTCTCACGATTCATGTGGTTTTAGAGGTTTTGGGGGTTTTCTTTGTAAGCTCATGAAGATTCATGGAAAAACGTAAAAACCATGAACAATTTGTGGTTTTCCTGTTCTTTTCATTTTTTTCCTTTCATATTTTTTCGATTTGGACCTTTTAATAAATGACATTAGAGGATTTAGTGGAAATGAGTTTATTTATAGTTCCAAAACACACTAAAACCACAAATCAGAATGTTGATAAAACTGCCCCTTATTGTGATCTATTGCATATCACATTAAGTGATATTTAGTAAAGTCACATTAAAGGGGAAGTTCACCTCTAACTTTTTAATAAGATGTCAGTGACCCTCTTTTGACCGCTGGAAAGTAGTAAAAGCAGCAAGTAAATAACTCAAAAACTATAAAGAATAAATAATGAAGACCAATTGCAAAGTTGCTGGAAATAGGACAAGCTATAACGTATTAGAAGTTAACTTGAAGATGAACCACCCCTTTAACAGTTTATTTAGAGTGCTGATCCTTTCTATGTATCATTCTATATACATGATATATATGTATATAAATATAATATGGGACCCACCATATCCATAATTTTAAGGATATATACAGTATGCATGCCTTTCATTCATGCAGCACACCAAAAATAACATGACATCACTTCAACCAGTTATTGCACCAAAGCTTACTGTACGACTCCCCCCATAATCTTTCTATAAAAGCCTTATAAGCACCACATACATTTCCAATATCAAATTTTGATATACTGTTATAATCAATCAAGGAGGGTTTGTGATTTTTCTATAGTGGAGTTCAATGAATATTTCATCTCATTATTTCTCATTAGTTGTTCGTGATTGGACTGCGACTGATATCACAGGAGTAGTCTAATGACAGGAAGGCATCCCCGACAGAAAGGCATCCCCAGCAGAAAGACTGCAAATCAGTGATCCCTCACCAGTGTTAGTGCACGATTAGAGGAACTTACTCTGTGCCCAGGCTTATGGAGAAGTTGATTGTAGAAATATGAAAGGGTGAAACATGAGCGATGTTAAATAAAAGAAAGCAAAAGAAAATGGGGTACAAATTAGGAAAATGAACATATGAATAATTATTTTGGGGGTTATAAAAGGAAATGTTAAAATAAGAATAATTTAAATGCACAAAATAAATAAGAGAGTGTTTAAAAGGGTGCTCTTGGATACTGCATTGTGAGTGATCTGCCCAGTGGCAGTTAGCATGTTATTCATATTAAGACTATAAAGTACCTAACAAATCAGGGATAGTCATGCATAGTTGTATAAAAAGATGGCTGTTCAGAAAATGATGGTAGATGTATGACAAAAGATAGAAATATGATATAGCTAACCTATATCATAACTACTGCTGTTGAGGAAGCTACAATAGTTAAAGGTCCCATGACATATAAAGGCCCCATTGGTTATAATAAGTGAGTCAATCACAGTAAGCCTGTGACTGAAGTCTGGCAGCCTGTTGCCATGTGTCCTTAAGTCTCTATGGAGGAATACCATCATAATTCTTGCTATGCAGGTTATTGGACAAGATTCGGTCCTCAATCTGACTGGAAAATCGAACCCACCCGATTGACACCAGCCCGATTTTTAAGCAGATATCAGTCAGGTTGAGCCTTTGGAGGGCCCCATACATAAGCCAATAAGATGCAGAGTCCATGGGCAGCTTTTATAGGCCCATGTATTGGCACATTCGGACAGTTGAGAGGTACCATACAATGATCCCCTCTAAACTGTGCGCTTCCCTGCACACAACAGTGTATTTACTAAAAATTCTTTGCATGCACCACAGCACACAAAGGATTTTGTGTAAAAACACAAAACACATTTAATATGAGCGTATAAAAGAATTCTTTTGCACACAACATTGGTTCCATGCACCTTTAAACTCCATGGGACACAGGTAAGAGAATAAATGATGTCCACTTGGGACAAGTGTCAGTAGCTGAGGTGCAGCCTGGGCCTATACAACGTTGGCTTTAGGTATGTCCAAATGAACGCTTATAGCTTCAACAGTTCTATGATAGGTCAGCGAGAAAACACAAAATAGTGTTATAGGAAAGTTATTTCATGGCTAATGAAAAGCCACATGCTACACGTCTAATTATCTGCCCGTGTGGATGAAAGAGCTGGCAGAGCCAAGCAGTTGCCGATCCAGGCCCATATACCCCTTTATAAAGGTAGTGCAGCTGTGAAACACGGCCCTTTAGGCATATTGCACAAAACGCCCTCTTAAAATACGAGCGCTGCCCTGTATGGTACAAGTTCTGCTATTCGCCGCGGCTCGCCATAGGGTCCCACTTACAGATCATATGACAGCACCAACACCCTTTCACTCCCCTCACCACTACAGGCCCTAAGCCTCTCTTCGGTCACAAGAAGGTTCTATGGCAGCCGAATAAAGCCTACAGGGCGCGTCAACATTGTAATTAGAACAAGATCTTTCCGGCAGATCCTTTTGCACTAAAACCGGGCACCGGCCGCGATCTCCTTACCATCCTGCACTCCGTTTCTGCTCAGACAGAAGAGGAACAGTCACTGATTAAAGCAGCCAATGAGCGGCTTACAGAAGCGTCCAATTGTAAGATGGCGCGGCTAGCCAATGAGAAATCGGCAGAAGTTTCTTAGAACGAATGAATATCAGACTCAGCCTGAACAGACGCAATGACTACGGTGCCCGAGAGAGACCAAACAACAAAGAATATATTTTGCGTAAAGCTTGAAAAAACATAGTTGTAATAGATCATGTGACTGAAACTTGTTGCTGGATCAGGTTTTCGTCATATGGGTCTCTGCTTGTATTGCCATTTTGTGGTAATTAGTAATATAAGTAGTGAGGTAAAAATGCTTGCGACTCAGCTAGATGCTGGTGTATAGTACAACATGTGTGGTTTATGACCTGTAAGCATTTACAAAGATGTTATTACACAACCTTTCAATTATTTACAAAGCCTTAGGCGGCATTTAATGTTTACTTGAATGGAAATACAAGTGATTTAGAGTTATACATTTAGATATTATGAATTTTCCCGTGTGTATGATATTGTGTCTGCAGCAGTGATATCTGTCATGATGCCATGTTAATGCCCACACCACTTTCTCTGGGTAGGGTTGCCATGGCCTGCAAAAATGATGCTAAATGCCAATGTTAATAAGGACGAGAAAGATAAATAGGGCTGGTATGTTTTTTCCAGAAATCCATTGGTTGCCATGACACCTTGTATGGAAGAACATACCAATCTTTTCCATGTTACCTTGCACCCAAATTATTCATGTAATAAGTAAAGTTTTACTGTCTAAACTGGCACTATATATTACACGCCACAGATGTGTGTAAGCAACATTCTGATTGGTTGCTGCATGAGTAATATTATTTCAGTGTGACTAGCCCAGCAGGGTAGCAGGTGTCAGTGGGCCAGTCTTCTCACCCATACATTTGGTAGTTTATGCCTAAGCCATGGATATTCCCCATTTCTGTATGAGCACAAAAAGAAGAAACTGAGAACAAAGATAATAGTTTGTGGTGAAATAACTAGGAGAATAAGATCTTATTCAAATGCAGGTACATTTAAAGTATGGGTGTTCAGGTTCTTCATATTCTTGCTTTTAGGGAGTGTTGGAGACATGCTCGGTTGCAAAACTTTCTATGGTCAGCATGAGATGCCCAACATTCATGTGCAATGAGGGTTTAGAAGGACTATATTTCTTGCAATTGCAATGCATTTCATAGGAATCAACTTCAGCATCAGATTACACTCATACCTCATAACGTGAGACCAAAGCAGCTATATACTGCAGGCATTCCAAATCCAGGGACGACACAGCATAGGGCCCCTGTGCAGAAATATGTTATTGACCCATCTCCTAGCGCTGCCAGCAGTGATTTTAAAGTAAAATAATGAATGATCTAAGTTAGTGAGGATGGCTGTGTATAAAGCTCAGCCTACCCACAACCCACCCTTGAGTTTCTGACTGACCTTCGCACTATTAAAACTGGGTGGTTTGATTGAGCCTTAATGAAGAGCAAATTGATCAAGTTCTATGTATTAAGACATATTTAAAACTGACTTGTATTCCACATTCTTATGAAATCTAATGTTCTTCAAATGTGTGGACATGTGTATGCTACACAATGCTCTTTCACAAAAACAAAATGTGAACATTTGTAGTTAAATAGAGATGCTAAAGAAAAATCTTACTTAGTAGAATTTGATATTTTAAATATGCTGTTATACTAAAAGTGATATGTAATTCCATGACAACAGGCTTCTAAAATATCTGTGTTAATTATATTTTTCTTCTGCATCTAATGTCTGATGTACTATAGAAGAGAATACACTAAGGCTCAAGGATCAGTGCACCTGAAACAGAATCTGTGCATTCTTATTAACATGAAGTGCATAATTCCTGGCAGACATACAAAAGGTATATAATAGTTTTTACTAGGATTGTGTTTTAGCACGCAGGAAGGAGTAATCCTAAAATGCTCAGCATTTCCACTTTTATTGCCTATAACGGTGCAGTCCAGTAAGTTGGACTGGTAGGAAGTTGAATTATTCTCTGTGCTATTTCATCTTTCAAAACCAGGACAGTTGGGTTACGTTCTTTTCCTAGGCTGGATTTGGCCAAAACAATCTCTATCACAAGTCCCTCCTAGTTTTGTTTTTTTATTGCCTTTATCCTGTTGCTTAAAGTGATACTGACACTAAAAAACTACTCTTCAAAATCTTAAAGTACATTACAAGTTTCTGATTCTGAGCTTTACACTGCTAGGGCTGCTTTTGTAAGTTTTACTTGAAGTTCCCAAACCTGACTGTTTTGCCAACCTGACTGTCCTGACAGCTATAGCTTCTAACAGGCTACTGCTCTCTCCCATCAAGGAGGGAATAGGGATTGGATGGGTAATGTACAGTACTTTAATAGCAAAACTAAGAGCATGTAAAGACAATTTTATAATAGTTGTAAAAAAAAGTTTAATTTCTGGTGTCAGTATCTTTTTTAATCAACATCAGTCCTAAGGAAAGATATTTAGTTAACACTAAAAATTTAGATGTTCCCCGAGTGTTTTAATACCATCTTTTCACTCAAACCCTGGGAACCCCAAAATAAATGGACAACTGAAAGTAAAAGGTGTTTTTGTGCGCTGCATTATTTAGGATTGAATTGCACAAAATTTCGTTTAGTTGGCTAACTATTCTGGGCCAAAAAAACATTGGTGTCCAAGGGATGCCCACCTTTGTAAGGTGAGGAGGGGGTGGTAACGTGAACCTCACTTATCATCAACAACCCCGCTTGGTTGCCACATGAAACTAAAAATCACACTGCCTTACAAAAATCTGTTTTTAAGCTTTGTTTTATAGGTCAAGGCAACTTTGACAAGACAACTTGCTAAATTACCACAAGTAAAGTGTAGCCCCTATGCCTCTGACGTGCAAGTACGGTTGTAGTTTTGGGATTTGTTTTTCCCCTATGTAAAATCACTCAGGTTGATTCATAATATGCTGGGCTTTTTGTCTTTCTTGTTTAGCAGCAGGATGTAACCCTTCTCTTTGTTTTCTATAGTATTTGGGAAAGCAGTCCATTCTCTGTCAAGAATTGGCAATGCGCTTTGGTTTGACCCTTTAGAGAAAGGTGTAAGTTTTTAATTCACTTCAGTTGATTTATTGACAAGAACAAAGTCTGACTTATTTCTAATTTTTCTAACTTTCTAATTTATTAACTTCCTCCTATTTGTTGCAACTCCATTTGTCACTTGTTAGGCCAGGTCACACTGGAAATATTGCTGAATACAGAAAGGTTATGAAATGTGAGCTGCATAACACTGAGACAAGAGGAGATATACAGGTATGGGACCTGTTATACTGAATGCTCTGGACATGGGGTTTTCCAGATAATTTGGATCTCCAGTCTACTAAAAAATCATGTAAACATTAAAGGAGAAGGATAGGCATTTTGGCATTTTACTGCCAACAGATTAGTTAATACCTGAGTAAACAGCCCTGTTTGCTTAAGATAGCAGCTGCCATTTTAGCTTGATCTCAGTAGTCTCTGCTGCAGATCACAATTTCTGATGGGAGGGGGAGTGAATTCTTATGGGAGGGGGGAGCAGGAGAAGGGAAAGCGGAGAGAGCTGCAGACTCAGGCCCTGGGAATGAAGATACCCTAAGAACATGTTTACACAAAAGGAGACAAGAAATCCTGTTTTTTTTTTTTTTAAAGAGAACTCAGTGCAGCTTTTCTGTGAGTGCTTATAGCTGTATTTACATAAAAGCTTACTTAGTTTTTACCTTTTCTTCTTCTTTAAACCAAATAGGACAGTTTTGCCTCCAATAAGGATTAATTATATCTTAGTTGGGATCAAGTACAGGTACTGTTTTATTATTACAGAAAAAAAGAAAATCATGTTAAAATATTTGAATTATTTGATTAAAATGGAGTCCAGGGGAAAAGGTCTTCCCGGCTTTCTGGATAACAGGTCCCATACCTTTAATTAGTGAATCCAAATCATTTTTTCTCATTTCCACTATAAGGACACTATTTCTTTGTTTCCATACATAATGCCAGTGGTTAAGTATCACTACAGGAACAAATGAAATTAGTATCAATTTTATTAGTATCAAATATGTGGCAATTTTATATGGCAATGGGTGATTTTGACCTGGGAGCAATCATTTGGGTTAAATAGTGAATTGGGATTGTTTCAGTTCTCATCAAACCATTCAGTGGGCACTCGGTTCCTTTGAACAGATATTGTCACTCTGGAGCATTCCACTTATGTAGAAATACTTCAGGGAAGTGAGGGTGGTCGCTCAGAATAGCTAAAGAGCTAAAAGAACTCTTAATTTCTTAAATCCATCAATTACAGGTATTTTTGGGCACACACCGCACATATTTGCTGAGAGAAAGAATAGCTCAGGTGAATGTATTGCTCGTTCAGGAGACCTTCACCTGTGTTTTGTAATCCTTTGTTTATGTCTTTTTTCATGTAGGGTTTGGGTTTAATGCTCTATAAGAGAAAAAAAGGGATCCACTTGGTGAAGATTATAAAGGAAAATATATCTGTAGATCGCTTAGAGAGGTCTAGTTGCTCTGCTCAACAAGACAAATATAACACCATTAGGAATATGTGGGGGAAAAAGTGCCACAAAGGGCCAGTACATGCAAGAACAGTAATGGCCATTCTGCTTAAAGTGAAGAACAAAGGGGGTTGCTCCATTTATTAAAGCAGTGTAAGTATGTAGAACTAGAAATTGGCTTTATAAGAAATAAACTACTATGCATGATGATTGGTCCTTCCAGCACGAAGGCACCCATTGAGATTACAAGAAAAGAGGTTCAGTCTAAATATTCGGAGAAGGTTTTTTACAGCAAGAGCTGCAAAGTTGTGGAATTTTCTCCCTGAACTAGTCGTACTGGCTGATACATTATATAGCTTCAAGGAGGGGTTCAATGGCTTTTTAGCAAGTGAGGGAATACAGGGTAATGGGAGATAGCTCTTAGTACAAGTTGATCCAGGGACTGGTCCGATGTTGGGGTCAGGAAGGAATTTTTTCCCTTCTGTGGCAAATTAAAAAAACTTCAGATTTTTTTTCTACCTTTCTCTAGCTCAACTATCAGGTAGGCAGGGTATTTATAGACATAAAAGGTTGAACTTGATGGACATGTGTCTTTTTTCAACCTTACTGTGTTACATGGTCTTGCTGCAGTCCCTTATTTGCAAAGAAGGAACAAGTGTCTGAGATTGTCTGAAATTTTCAGCCAGATTTTGATCAAACAGTAGCTCCCGAGGGCCCCCCTACATGGGCTAATAAGTTGCGAGCTCAGTATGAGGGGGCCATGTAGTTAGTTTTTATTAAACCACATATAGTACAAAGAGGATGTGGTTTGTATTTTGGTAATCTGTGCTTTTGTTATTTCTTTGCAGCTTGCTCTGAGGGTTGTAAACTCATCGATGTCGGCATATGCCTGTATCGTCTTTTCTCCCCACTTCTTCCATAGCTATCACAGATCTGCTTTGCATGAACAAGGCGCTGCTTATGCCGAAATTAATTTCAAGTGCAAATATTCAGTGAAGGTAGATTATTCGCAAGCGTCCTATAGGACAGTCGTATTACAAAAAATAATGTTTATGTCAAAATAAATGAATACTCTTATTCTGTATTTTGCATTTCCACAGTAACATCTTCCTTTATTCAGTCAATAATTAATGAAGCTGATAATCTTTGTATTTTTAAGCGACTCCAAATATTGTTTGGGAAGTGGCTGCCAAGTAATGTGAAACATTAGGCTAGAAACATTTGGCTAGAAAAGGAGATGGGTTTCACTGGTCTGCAAGAGGTGTTTAATTATGTGTATCATAAATGCTTTTTGCTTTGTAACACAAAGCAGATTTATAGAAATAAATACCACCACCCAGCTCAAAGTAGTTTAATAAGAAAACTAAATGATATTTTATCCTTTTAATGCAGTACCTTGCAAAAATTTTAAGAAAATGAAATAAGTGAGTGAAAAAAGCTGTATACCTGTATTCAATCCCTACACGTGATATTTTGCTGTGTATATTCACCTGCTGCAGTAATAACTCTTTTGAAGTAATTTTGTACCAGCTTTCAACACTGTTCAGGACTCATTTTGACACATTCTTCCAGGCAGATTTGCTCCAGGTTGATCGAGTTAGCAAAATGATGTTTGTGCATCTCAATGTAATTAGTTAACAGATTCTTAGACTGAAATCAGTGCTGTCACTGGGCTGTTGTAGGCAATGCCGGGCCAATCGACCAGGTGCCTTAAGGTCCCCGACTGCCCCATGGCCGCAAATGTAATCCGATCGTTTGGCCCCAAGGCCAACCGACTGGATTTTCTAAGCTGGCCGAACGATATCTGGCCAATTTCAGGCCAGATATCGGTCGGCCAGGCTCCTCGTTTCTGCCCCTACACGGGCCGAAAAGCTGCCGAGTCGGTCCAAGGGACCGATATCGGCAGCTTCTATCGGCCCGTGTATGGGGGCCTTTAGGCTTGGCCTGCCCATCAACCCCCCCTTGTCTGCACACAGGGTGGCAGGGTTACTGGGGCCGCTGCAGTGGGGAGAAAGGGTCGGGAACCATTGGCAGGTGAAAACAGAGGTACCTGCCTGGTGCCCCACCACCGTTGCGCCCTAGGCAGGTGCCTCTTCTGCCTACCCCTAGTTGTAGGATATATAAAGACAAAAAGGCTTGAATCCACTTGAAATGCGAGGTTTGACACCTATTCTCACCCTGCACCCTGAAGTGCTATTTTTCTTCTGTGTGGGGTCCCCTAATGCAGGGATCAAATATATATAAACATATTAATAAAAAAAGACCAGTTACACAAGTCAGGGATGCTTTAAGGTTCCTGTGAACCAAGGACAAAGATTGGTGGGCCTGCACAGAGTCATTAAAAGGAGTTTTCCCAAAAATGGGACCACCTTCTTCTTCTTTCCCCCCCTTTTTTTTCTTCTTCTTAAGGATATATATTGTTCAGTATAAAATGATTTTGTATTGCTATCCAATCTGTAAAAGTTAAAATGCAAATAAAAATCATTGTAAAGAAAAAGGAATTTTTCCACAAGCAGAGAATATAATAGGGCAAGCAATAAATGGAGCAACCAAGAAATCTCTGCATTTGTTTTTTTGCTGGATAAAAAAATATCAAAATCTCCCAAGTCTTATTTACATAGGACACCGCAAGATAACGTTTTTCTACTAAAGATACCAGCTGTTTCTTGTAGAACAATCCCTTAGGGGCATATGTTCCAATAGAATTTAAAGGTGAAACAAAGAAAATAAATGTAATTGATATGTTACAAAGTTAAAAGCTTAAAGTTGTTTAAATTAAAGTGCCTGCTATTTCTGGAGGATTTGTAATGAAAAAGTAATAACAGATAAAAATGAAAGAGAAACTCCACCCAAAAAAAAAGTTTTTTAAAAAGTAAACATAATTTCAAGCAACATTGCAATATACATCAAATAAAAAATATGCAGCCTTTTTGTAATGTATAATGTAATATTATGGTTTGGAACAGTTACCTAAGCCTGACTCCCTGTTCTGCTGCTGATCTGGCTGACTACTTTGTGGCTCAAAAACTGTTACAGTGGTCGACTGTCCTCAGCCTGCCTTCAGCCTGCATCCTGCAAATCCCACATTTCCCTGCGCACATGAAGTCAATAAGGAAAGTAACATCACAGTGCAATGCATTGTGGGTTATGTAGTTCTGCATGCTGCCTGTAAGCTGTGGAGAAGTTGCTACATTTTGTAACATCAATATTTTAGTCCCTCCTTCCCTACCAGGATTTCAAATAATGCAGAAAGAGAAGAACTGTTACTTGACTTGAAATGACAGGTAATTGAATGGTTATGGAATACGTAAGAGCCCTTGTTTATTTGATAACAAAGTAACTGTTTTTTTAAATGACCCTAGTAGTGCATATGTGTGTGTTTTAGGGAACCCAGACTGCAAGCTCAGTGGGGCAGGGTCCAATGTTAATCCTAAACACATTTTCAAAAAGAGCTGCTTTATATGGTGGCACTTTATAAATAAAAGATAGTAATAGTTTATTTTGTTCAAAACCATATATACTGAATGTCATTTCATTTTATTGCAGTCTGTCCTGCCTGTGTTTAGATCTCTGAGTACCTTAGAAAAGAATGTGGATAAATGCACCATTTACACAAACGTAAATGAAGGCTACATGAATTTTCAGTTGTTCTACAGAAATGGTAAGCTAAATACATGAATAAAAACATCAAATACAACAAAATTATTCTACTTTTTCTTTTAATACCACCAAAAGTAGACTCTACAGTGACCTATTTCGAAAAATTCTATTTTAACTGATCTTCACAATCTTCACAATGAAAGTAAAAATCATGAAAAATATGTTCTCTACTCCATTAAGTGAATGAAAACAAAATTTCCTTCTCATTGAAAACTTTATTGAAATGATTAAAATAGAAGTAGGATTAACATCTAGTTCCCAAACTGTGTGACAGGACACCTTAGGGAGACTCTGAGTCTTGGTTTGAAAGCCCAGCCAAAAGGGCAATTCACTTGCTGGGATATTTGTAATAAACTGTCCTCTGCCCCTGGCCTCCCCCAATCTGCCACCAGCCCATATCCATCCCCCTCTAAATTCTCATTCTAGCCTGCCCTACTCACTACATTCCATTGCATGTGGCCCACAACATCATGCCTCCATTCCACTTTGTGTCACAATTCTGCCCCTGAGATCATGGACCTGCCCCTCATAGACCCTTACCTGTCCTGGCAAGTACGAAAAGAGCCAAAATGTGGCAACCCTAGATAGACTTTGGTGGTAAGCCTATTTACTCTCCTATATACTCCTTGAAGTCAACCTTCCATGCCCTAGATATTCTTGGAACTATGGCTGATTCAGCTGATTCATATCTAGCAGCCTTGTTTATGGGCAAAGAGGGGCCTTGGACAAATGTTAAGCATCAAAAAGGGACTTAAACTAAATAAGTCTGACAACTGACAACTAGTCCCTACTCATTCTTGGCCACAAACACATGCACAACCTCAGCCTTACTGTCAGAGACTCATATAAAAGTCCTTCTTTTCTTCAATATGTGTTCTCACCCACCAACACTAGGTAGTTTAAACCAGCAATCATATAGAATCTCAGCTTTAACCAGTTTGAGAATGAAAACAGGGCAAGTTTTCTGTGGTACTGTAAATATACATTTTAGTTGAATATAATTCAAGTGTTTATGGTAACTGTAGTGGAAAAACCATAATTACAAATTCTGAAACCAAAATAAATGTAAAATGTAAAGCCATTTCTTGGAGATTCTTCAGTCAAAATGTATAGTACAAAAGAGGTCTGAAGGTGGGCCCTTAGCAAATACCTCTTTTGGCCATTTATTAAAACAGCCCTGCTGATATGGTGTGAAGGATAGGGCGGTTCTTTTATGGTTCCTTTGCAGATTACACCATATACACTATATATACACTATAAACAATTTCTTTGATTGAGTTACCTAATGTCATATTTTTTAAAGGCTTGGATTTGGCTGAATTCAAATTCTGCTGAAAAAGGCTCAGATTCAGCTAAATTCTGAACTGAATCTGGGATTTGGTGCGTCCCTAGTATATTTAACATTTAAAAAGGAAATTTAAATTTGACACTTTTTATGTGTTTTGTGGTAAAGTCAGCTCACAGCATGAAATGCAAGTATATTCAACATCTCCCTCGATTTGGGACAGTGGCTATATTATTTTTATATTTTACAGAAATTAGTATTGGATGTTTCCATTATATTTCTTTCATTTAAGGCATAACCAAAACTCACCAGTTGGCTTATGAAGAATGTGAGCCCTTACAAGCAGTTTTTGCCAAGAATACATGTCCTAATGTATTAAGGATTCAACCAAGGTCTGTTATACAACATATTATTTTATATACTGTGTCATCATTTGAAAAATATCTCATATATTCCATCTAGGAATTCTAGGAGAATCTATGTGTTTGTGTTGTACCTGTTCCACTGTATATCAGCAGACCATGTTATAGTAAGTCTTGACAGCTTTTGCATGTATTTTTAGAATTATTTTTTTGGGAGGCCCAGATCTACCAACAGAGACTTTCATTCCAAACAGAGCCAATGCACATTGCCTTAAAATGTTCCTTCTAAAAGCAGTTGAAGTTATAAAGGTTAAATCATGCTATCAATTTATTTTGTGCCAATGCAAAAATGTTTATTGATTACTGGAAAAAAATCAGCTGGTATACAGGGCCCCTTAGGTGGGCCTGCCCAACCCAATATAGCCGAAAATTTGCCAGATGTCAGTCAGGCATTGGCTCATCAATTTGGTCATTGCCCCAATGGCCCGAGGGTCAAACGATTGGATCAATCCAATAAAGGTGGATATATTTGGGAAGGATCTGCTCTTATTGTGAATGCTCCAAATGAGCGGATCTTTCAGTGTATGACCAGCTTTAGTCTCTGAGAATGCAAAAACCTTACTGCATTCCCTTGTTCATGCCCCCTTTCAGCAATAACCAAACATTACCATCAAAATCAGACAACACTCAACTGAGGAGTCTCCATGGGTCCAGGTGCTACCCCACTCAAGCTTGTATGTAGGTTGAGTGAAAATCTAGGTCTTTTTTTTTTTATTATAAATTGGTCCTATAAAAAATAACATCTTAGACCTCACCACAAAAAAAAAAAAGCTAGTGGTCATTTCAGTAAATTACTTCATAAAGGAGCTGAATTTAAGTGCACATTTCAAAGACCTTTACAGAAAGTAAAGCAAATGTTTTACTCTCTCACACACACAGAAGGAATCTGAATCGATGGAATTGATAATAAGAGCATACTTCCTCCTTGTAAATAAACTTGGAATAGTCTGATCCATAAGAGATTTTTGACAGTTGAGGGGAAGGGATCCTTTTTAGTGGATTTTAGTTTCAGAATAAATCTTGGTTGCCTTTAATGAAAATATGACTACTGCCCCCTCCTCATCCTGTTTAATAGTTTAATATTGACAGTATAGATATGAGCATCTTTAGCTGCCATCATACATTTCCCCTTTCCAGACTAAACAAATTGATTCAAACTGTGGCAAACTGACTAACAAACCAATAGAAAGAAAACTACCATAGAGGTCTGGCAAACGTTCAAGTTCCAATAGGAAATCTTCATCTGAATTGTTGTTTTAATGGGAGCAACATGTAAAACTGTCTGTTTTCCAAGACATTCTGCTCACATGTTGACCTTGGAATCCAAGAGATGAAAGCATATTGTATTTTTCCAGTGCACAGGGGAAATCCATTCTTAAAAGACACACACCCAGCAGCTGTCACAGTTTTACAGACATTAAAAATGTTATTTCACTTGATGTTTGGTGCAGGAAACAAATTTACACGGGGGCAACAAAGACACTGAATTTTAGGAAGGCAAATTTTAGCTCCTTAAGGGCAGCGCTTCAGGGCATAGATTGGGGCATTATGTTTTCTGATAAAAACACAGAGCAGAAATGGTTGTCATTTAAAATGATATTAAATCATTACTGTTCTCAATTCATTCCATTAATAAGAAAAAGTAGAAGTGTTAAGAATCACCCTATGTGGCTTAACTCTGAGGTAAAGAAGTTAATAGGGAAAAAAAGGAAAGTTTTTAAGAAATATAAGTCAGAGGGGACAATAGCTGCATTTAATATAAACACTATAACAAGTGTTGTAAAACAGCAATCTGGAAGGCAAAGATAGAAAATGAGGAGCGCATCGCGGCTGAGGCCAAGACTAACCCCAAAAAGTTTTTTAAGTATATTAATAGTAAAAAGATGCAGGTTGAGGGTGTGGCCCCATTGAGTTATAATAACAATATGGTTACAGCGGATACAGAAAAGGCAGATGTGCTTAACCAGTTCTTTTCTTCTGTGTATACAGTAGAGGAGCCAGTGGGCCAAGTCCCACCCAATAG
This sequence comes from Xenopus tropicalis, assembly GCF_000004195.4. NCBI lineage: Eukaryota > Metazoa > Chordata > Amphibia > Anura > Pipidae > Xenopus > Xenopus tropicalis. Next base: position 162,820,246 of record NC_030677.2, read on the forward strand.
CTGCACTGTTGCCTCAGCTCCAACTACACAGTGGTTGGCACAGGATATGGTGCTTAAAGGGTTGCACACGATAAATGTAAACAAGGCACCTGGGCCAGATGGATTACACCCTCGGGTACTGAGAGAGCTAGGGGCAGAATTGCAGTGGCCCTTGTTTCTGATATTCTCAGACTCGCTTTCATCAGGTATGGTACCAAGGGATTGGAAGAAGGCGAATGTCATTCCCATATTTAAAAAGGGAGTAAGATCCCAGCCTGGCAATTATAGGCCTGTAAGTTTGACATCCGTGGTGGGCAAGTTATTTGAAGGCTTGTTAAGGGATCACATTCAAAATTATGTAGTGGAGAATGCCGTTATGAGCAGTAATCAGCATGGCTTTATGAAGGACAGGTCATGTCAGACCAATTTAATTGCTTTTTATGATGAGGTAAGTAAGAAGCTGGACAGTGGGGATGCAGTAGATATCATCTATTTGGATTTTGCCAAAGCATTTGATACCGTTCCCCACAAACGACTGCTTTCTAAGCTAAGGTATATTGGTCTTAGTGAAGTCGTTTGCACATGGATAGAAAACTGGCTACAGGATCAGGTACAGAGGGTGGTTGTTAATGGCACATTCTCTACTTGGAATAAGGTTCTCAGTGGGGTCCCTCAGGGTTCTGTACTGGGTCCACTTTTGTTTAATTTGTTCATAAATGACTTGGGGGAGGGTATTATGAGTAATGTATCAGTGTTTGCAGATGACACAAAACTCTGCAGACCAGTCAATTCTATCCAGGATGTGACATCCCTGCAGCAGGATCTTGACCAACTGGCAATCTGGGCAGCTAAGTGGCAGATGAGATTTAATGTGGATAAATGTAAGGTCATGCACCTGGGATGTAAAAATATGCAAGCCCCGTATACCCTTAATGGGACTGCACTAGGCAAATCCATAATGGAAAAGGACCTTGGAGCCCTTGTAGTTTATTAACTTGGCTGTAGCAAGCAATGCCAGGCAGCAGCTGCAAGGGCAAACAAGGTTTTGAGCTGTATTAAAAGGGGTATAGATTCACGGGAGGAGGGGGTTATTCTTCCCCTTTACAGAGCACTGGTAAGGCCCCATCTAGAATATGCTGTTCAGTTTTGGTCTCCAGTGCTCAAACGGGACATTATTGAGTTAGAGAGGGTCCAGAGAAGGGCAACTAAGCTGGTAAAGGGTATGGAAAGTCTCAGTTATTTAGAAAGACTGGCCAGGTTGGGTTTGTTTACACTGGAGAAGAGGCGCTTAAGAGGTGACATGATAACTATGTATAAATATATAAAGGGATCATATAATAACCTTTCTAATGTTTTATTTACCAGTAGGTCCTTCCAACGGACACGAGGGCACCCACTCCGTTTAGAAGAAGGGAGGTTCCATTTAAACATTCGGAAAAGATTTTTTACAGTGAGAGCTGTGAAGTTGTGGAATTCCCTCCCCGAATCAGTTGTACTGGCTGATACATTATATAACTTTAAGAAGGGGCTGGATGGATTCTTAGCAAGTGAGGGAATACAGGGTTATGGGAGATAGCTCTTAGTACAAGTTGATCCAGGGACTGGTCCGATTTCCATCTTGGAGTCAGGAAGGATTTTTTTCCCCTCTGCAGCAAATTAGAGAGGTTTCAGATGGGGTTTTTTGCCTTCCTCTGGATCAACTAGTAGTTAGGCAGGTTATATATAGGCATTATGGTTGAACTTGATGGACATATGTCTTTTTTCAACCCAACTTACTATGTTACTACAAGGCTCTTCTATCTCAGCTGATTTATGTTCCTGAGGAACACAACCAGATCCCTTGCTACTGTAACCCTTCCCAAGAAATTAAGGTCATTCCAGAAGGATATCAGCAAGTGGGCCAACTGGGTTTTTTCCCGGTACCCCCGCCGCCCCTGTTTTTTGTTTCATTGTTATGATATTCTCCTTTAAAAGTGTTACTAACTGTTAACAAAAATGTTATTTACACTTTCTTATTCTATTTACAGAGTGCTGTCTGATGTAGTAGTGCACTTTCCATCGTGCCAGGAAGAAATCACCCTTTCTGTTACACCACTGAGAGTCTCCTTCAAAACCTACTGTGAAGAGGAATTAGGTATAAGGCAGTAGTTGCAGCACAGTACTGCCCTTGAACATTTATAATATCTTTTATCTACAATATTATAGTTAGGGGTTGCATTCACTTTATGCGAATATATGCAGTTAAATATATTGTCATATGTTATGCTTGTACAGGTATATTGTGTTTGTTATTTATTATTGTATTTATTGTAAGCATTTTTTAACTAATTCTTTTTGTAAATGTAATGTAACTGTATGTCCTTCACTATTCCTTATACTGCCCTATCTGACTACATATATCACTGAAATAAGTTTGCAATAGTCATCTCTCCTCCAGCCAAGACTACATTTCCCACAATGCTTTGCAGGTTCTGTTATTAGCAGACCTGTGAAGATGAAGGAAAATCAGGGTACAAGGCATTGTGGCACTGCAAGTCAGTGCTGTCAACTGGATTGATATCTTGGCAACCTTCTGTGGGTATTGTACTCAAGTAACCTATAATTGTCACATGGGCTGCTTAGATTGGATTGAATTGGCAAGCAAAAGCATTGCCCATAATTTCATTTAAATCAGTATGGGCTTTATATGTGGCAAAGTGGCTAGAATACCATTTTCTGAAGAATACAGTATAGCAAACATGTAGCGCCAGTACCCATGTGTGCTGGTGAGTTTTATTGCCCTCTAGTAACAAAAGTAATTTTAAAAAATGAACATCCATCATTAACATGTATTTCTTTATTGCAGAGTTTTCTAAGTCAGTGCATACAGAAATGCATCTTGGTCCAGAGGAATTCCATTATTTTCAAGTTGGAGAGGATGCTGAAGTAACATTCTGCCTAAAAGAACTTCGTGTATGTGCCATGATGCTTCTGTCTGTGCCACCCACAGTGTGTGTGTGTATATATATATATATATATATATATATATATATATACTGTATATACAGTAGAACCCCAAATTTACGTCCCCGGATTTAACGTTTTCCTGCCATTTTGTTGTGGTCCCACCAATTTGTATGCATTCCTATGGGCTCTCTTCTAGGGATTTACGTTTGTATTTCCTGCATTTTGTGCCGTTCTTAACTTGCCTCTCCCTAGCAAATCGCTTCATTTTAAGCTGAAAAGGGCGCTTACTTCAGGAAGCAAAGTTTCCCCATGTCTTGCGATCACAGGTGCCATCTTGGGACGGTCAGCGTCACCACTATTGCCTCATAATACACACTGCGCATGCGCACATATCCAGATTACAAAAAATTGCGAGAGTTGCACAAGCACGGGGGAATTTGTGACTGTGCAATAGAAACACCAGTCCTTCATTAAAGGAACACCAAAAAATGAAAGTGTATAAAAGTAATTACAATATAATGTACTGTTGCCCTGCACTGGTACAACTGGTGTGTTTGCCTCAGAAAGACTAGGAGAAAAGGCACAGGTTACTTAGCAGATAACAGACAAACCCCCATTATATGGGGCTTATCTACTAGTTATCTGCTATGTAACCTGTGCCTTTTCTCCTTTTTTCCAGCTTTAATGGCTGCCCCCATGGCTACACAGCAGCCTATTTATATAGTAGCTTTTCTGTAGCAAAAAACACCAGTTTTTTGCAGAGCAACAGCACATAATATTTTAATTACTTTAAAACACTTTAATTTTTTGATGTTACTGTTCCTTTAAAGGTACAAGGTGCGGATTTTCTTTAAAATGGTACAGATTTTTGTTTTAGGAACAATACAGTGCTGAGTTATGGATGTACATTTTGAAGTCAATGTTATGGGGTGTCTCTGTGTCAGTGTCATGTAGCAATGGGGTGTCAGTGCTGAATGTTCTTTGGGTAGAGGTGGGGGAAAGGGGTGCCTCTATGTCAGTGTCATGTAGCAACGGGGTGTCAGTTGCAAATAAAAAATGGTTCCTGTAGTTATAATTAAATAGCTTACATTTATGTGTCTTTAACACATTTCCCTGATTTTACATTTTCCCTGATTTTACATCTTTTTTTCCATGGTCCCCTGAAAAATGTAAAATGTGGGTTCCACTGTATGTGTGTGTGTGTGTGTAAAAAAAAACAAAACATTTTTTTTCAGAGAAACCAGTGCAAAATGGCTGCCAAATTAGATGGGCTGGGCGTGCAAAAAAACATTGCTAATGCCCAGGGCTGCTTCACTTATTTCAAAACTAATTTCAAATTCCAGACCTGTGCTGAAACTATATGGTACCGGGCCCCATACAAAAATCTTCAGAGATGGCCAGTGTGCACAGCCACCCTAAATGCTCCCTTGTCTGCCAGCCTGTTTCTTGCCCACTCTCAGGTAGGAGAAAGACTGGGGAAGCAACACTGGGTTTACAATTTTGGCGCCCAGAGGCTGCCCTCCTACCACCTTCCCCTCGCCCCACCCAGAATCACTCGCATGCGCATCTATTTAGCTCACGGAGCACTGGACACAGGATGCGCTGAAGTTTTCTGTGTGTCCTGTCCCAAGTGCTCCATATGTGAGCAAATTTAGGTGCGGCTGGGTGGCATGCCGCCCATAAAATTGTGCCATACTAGGCCTGGGTCTTTGTGGCCTTGCCATAAATCCTGCGGTCCATGCCTCTCTGTCCCCCAGGCACCCAGATGGTCTGCTTCCTTTACAGTTACGCCACCCCTATGAAAATCCAGCAGTAATATAGCTCCCAAATATGAGGATAAGCACTTTTGTGTCGAATCAGCCAAAATCTGAGTGTCTGTAGCAGCTGCATCTATTCCCCTTGTCATAATACTTAGTCTTTGCTCATGTTGACTCTACTCCCACATTGCAGTCAGGCTCTGAGAAAGTTCCCTTTGGTTCCAGTCCATGCCATTGAGAAAGTTCCCTTTGGTTCCAGTCCATGCCATAGAAAAAGTTCCCTTTGGTTCTAGTCCATGCCATTGCCTACCACAAGTTAAATGTTTTTGTGTAAGGTGCATACACGTCAATGAGGCCCATAGCATGCTTGCCTAAATTAGTACTTAAAAGAAATTGTACTGCGCCTGAAATAATATAGCCATTTAAAAAAAAATAAAATAAATACAAAAAAAAAAATAATATATATATATATATATATATATATATATATATACGGTATATATGAATACCTTTGTATATAGCCTTACAGAATGATCTCTGTAGCAAATGTCATTACCTGCTTATATAACTTCTCTGTATAACAGTTAAATGCTCCAAAGATCCAAGTGAGCATAAAGAATGCTTTATTCATGGTTTATAGAGCCAGCTTTATGAGGTGTTTTCAATTAACAATTATTAAATAAAGTAAAGACCTGCTTCCTTGGATGTTTAATAAAATGATTTCTAAGATTTTAGAAATAAAAATCAATACAGTGATTTTCTTTTCTGCTTATTCAGTAAGTTACTGAGCTTAGGGACCAACTCACAATATAATGTATATATAGAATATAAATGACACAATATATGGCTTATCAGTAAATAATACAGATTATTAGTACATAGCAGCTCTGAAACCAGTGCAAATAGCACCAAATATAATAATCAGCCCTCCTTTTCTGCTTGATTATTTACAACAATCCCTAAGCTTAGCTTCTAAACAGCCACTCAGAGCACACTGAGCATGTGCAGTATCACTGACACTCCTAACAAAATCCAAGATGGGGAGCTCATGTGACAAGTTTGAAGGTCTGATCATTACTGTTGTTATGTGGTGAACCTTTAGGCTGGTGCAGTAAGTTCAGTGTATAAAATTCTTTAAATATAATAAACATCCTTGGAATAGGAAATCATTTAAATGTAACTTTGCACATCATTCAAATATATGGTATTGCTAAATGTAACCAAAAATGTCCTTTTCCCCCAGGGTTTCTTGGGATTTGCAGAAACAACAAGTTCTTACATTTCTGTTCACTTGAGCAAAGCTGGAAAGTATGTCCCTCTATCAGGATTGTTACATATTCTTATCTGGAAATAGTGTTCCTTATTTCTCATTTATACTGTTTGCTTCTATCTCTAGACCTGTTGCATTCAGTATGGAGAACATGTTTTTTGAAGCAGATATTATCTTGGCAACATTGGCAGAATCAGAGATGGGGAAATCCTCTCAAAAATCACCAGGAATCATTGCTGGGTAGGTTTCTCCAGTGTTTAATTACATTAAAAAGAAATCAGAAATCATGGGGCCCCTCACAACAAAATTTTCTGGGCCCCCCTCCTCCCTGCCCCCCAATGGCCCCTCCCATCAGTACAAAGGACACACAGACAGGCCCCCCCTAAAACATTGGTAGCTAGGTGTTACGTTTTGCATTGGTGCCATGGCAGGAACCCCCTAAAACATTGCTGGTCCTCCCCCAGTGTCCCCATACGATGGGCCGCTCCCCCCAGCATCCTCCCCAACATCCTCCAGCTCCCTCCCAGTGTCCTCTCCAGCATCCTCCAGCCCCCCTTAGCATCCTTCAGCTCCCTTCCATCGTCCTCCCCAGCATCCTCCAGCTCCCTCCCCAACATCCTCCAACGTCCTCCCCAGCATCCCCATAGCTCCCCCTTAACTTCCTCCAGGTCCTCCTAGCATCCTCCAGCTCCCTCCCAGTGTCCTCCCCAGCATCCTCCAGCTCCCTCCCAGCATCCTCCAGCTCCCTCCCAGCATCCTCCAGCTCCCCCCAGCGTCCTCCCTAGTATCCTCCAACTCCCTCCCAGCATCTTCCCCAGCTACCTGGGTCAGATGTCACTATACCTGGCATTTATACAGACACGTGAGACATCCAAGAGCTAAGGGACATCAACCCCCATCTACAGGACATGCCTGTAGGGAGAGAGCTGGAGAACAACAATAACCCTGCAGGGGGGGGAAGGATTGCAACAAGAAAAGATTAAAAAAAACTTTATACTTCAAGGGATGTAAGGTAAAAAAAAAAAAAAGAAAGAGGAATGTAATGGACTGAATTTTACTGATTAGCAACCTATGAGACTCCAAACCCAAAAGTACACTATAAGTTGCAACTACAGTGGGAATTCATCTTTATTTTAGAGTAATAGGGAATAATACAGGGAGTACTGCACATTTCAGCTCATTTTGTTACACAAGAACCATATTCATATGTGAAACATTTCTTTTAGGTCTAAGCTGTGCACCCCTAACCCTGGTACAGGAGTCAGCAATGCTATCAGCCTGTCAGAAAACATAGACAGCCAGCAGATCATTTCAACTAAACATGGAAATGCTGAAGATGCCCAGCAGGACACAGTAGAAGAGACTCCGAACCACTCACCATATAATAAGGTAAAACTATCTATTTAAAGAAGACATTTTATATAAAGTTCATATTCAGTTATAATATTCATCCTCCCTCAAAATGTGAAATGATGCAGAAAAGAAAATGTTTTCAAAGCATTTTAACTTCTAAAACTGTCATTATATGAGAGCTGCATACACAACCTCTCTAATCAGAAGCCAGAGGGAAATGAAAAATGGGAGTGTCCTTCAGTCTCCCACAGGAAGTGATCACAGCACTGACTGGCTTTACTCAACAGTAGCAAGGAAAACCCCTCCCCGCCCAGCCTTACTAAGTGGCAGAATCAAAGCAATTTTGCCAGCAATGTTCTAATACAGGGGTGGGCAAACTACGGCCCGCGGGCCACATCCGGCCCCTTTGCCTTTTTAATCCGGCCCGCTGACGACGCCAAATCTCATCACGCGAGACTTGATGTAATTGGCGTGCCGGAATTAAAGAGAGAAGGGGGCCCGCCCTGGCCCGGCCCGGTCCGGCCCGGGGGTGAGTAAATGTGGCCCGTGAGCCAAAAAGTTTGCCCACCCCTGTTCTAATATCTAGTAGAAAGCCTTCCCAGAGGAGCTGAGCTATTATAGCAGGAGGATTTACTTCATATTAATACCCTTGTATAAATAGATTGAAACTGTTGGACATGCAATAACCCGAGTGCAACTAGTTATATACTGACAAATATACTACATATTTATGTTCAGGTTACCATCATTACTGGTTGTATATATAGTTTATGTATGCGAGTGTATAGATTGGTTAGTATAGGTTGTGTGCTGGGTTTACTCGGATGGGTTAAACTTGATGGACAATGGTCTTTTTTCAACCCTATGTAACTATGTAACCATCAGAGCTTGATGGCAAGTCTGAAAAAAGGGAATAAGTCCCTCCAGTTTAACTTTGCTCATCCCTAGCTTCTATGTAAAGAATGTCTTGTATAAATACACAGTATGTGTGAAAGTCATAAAGCTGAATGTGCTTCTCACACAAACACATCTCACATCATCTGGGAATAAAGACAAAATCAGTGTCATATTTTTTTTTCTAGTTTTGCACACTTTTTTTTGGAGCGGTTTCATCTCAAACACAGGAGAATGCTGATAGGATGTTCTGCAGCTTGGCCACAGCAAGTGAGGATGAGGATGAAGACTTGTGCCACAGGAGACTCTCCCAGACATTTTAATACATGCAGTATTTCTGACTATCTGATACGGTTTTGCCACAAACTTCCTATCTGTTGTTCAGTTTTTTGGTCATTAGTTCTAGCACAGTATTAAGAAGCACAACACAGAGTATCAGGGCCATGTATGAGCTTTATAAAAGCACTCAGCCTTCAGCATTGAGCCTGTATATGGTCATGGAACTCCTTAGTGACTTATAATATCTTTATACTTTACAATAGGGAGTACTTTATTCACTATATAAATCCTATTTTTATTTTTGGAGCCCCCAGCTGGACACTTGCTATGACGTTCGGTCTCTGACCTGGGTTGAAGTTACTAACAAGCCAAGAGAATGGGCAGGGGAGAGGGGGGCATGCCTAGGGCAGTTTTGCATTGCAGTGGGGTTAGAGACATGGATACAATTGCTTTCCCAAGAGACAACATGTTCAGTGTTCCCACTATACCTGGCTAAAATAAATGTTTTTTTCTGCTAAATATATGACTGGCTTTAAGCTTTCAAAGAATTCTGTTGCCTTGTTTGGTAGAATATTCAGCAGTCAATAAAATGAACCGTCCTTAGCAACTGTAACCAACAGCAACTAAACAAAGAGGCCTAATTGGACAAGGAGAAAACTCAGCATCAGCCAGGAATAGAATTCACTGCAATTCTATGCAACAGTGGCCACATGGCTAAGAGAACATTATTAAGCTGCCCTATAAATGTGAGGGTGGTACCTCTCTAAATCCGTTATGCTTCTCCCTTCAGTCTGTTCCCACACTGCTACAGACATCCCATGTTCCTGGGGCCATCACTTTTATATTCATATTATATTTGGGGTGCTAGGTTTGATCCCACTTTGGTATTTTGGGTTGTTTTTACTGCTGTGCATTATTTATAGTGTTACAGAATTTTGCACTTTAGATTGCCATGTAAATACCTTTTGTACATCGGCAATATACACCTCTGAATATATGTACCATAGAGACATTGTAGTGCAATGGGAGACAGTTCAGGAGTGCAACACAGTGTCAGCACATAACATTTCCTGGTTTGGTGGAACGCACAACCATGGTGGTCAATACTGACACATGCAGGGGGCCCAAAGGGGTTAGCATCTGACACTGAAGGAAGTATGGCAGCTCCACATGAAACAGTTTGGGCTCGGGCCAGTGGTGCAGCCGTCTGAGGCAGTAGCCCCGATGCTGTCCCCCATATCCAATCTGTGCTTATCTCCTTAGCATCGGAGCGGGTCCTGGGGGTGCTTTATCGCTAGTGCAGAAATTTGGCTCTTAAAAGGAGAAGGAAAAGTAAAAACTAAGTAAGATTTATCAAAAGAAACACAGGATTTATTGTCTTCTTTTATGCCTTCTGTTTCAGACTTCCTGCAGCCCACAAGCTGCACAACCATGACATGTGCCAGACTGCAGGGGTCCCAAACAAACTGTACCGATTTCACAGGTTGATCACAAGCCAGGAATTTAGATTAGAAAGCAGCAATGCAGCTGTATAAATTACTAAACTGACCACCCAACACACCCATATCATAATTGATCAGATTTTTTTTTCATGCAGAGGTTAATTGGCCAAATTTTTTTTTTTAAAAAGCCAAACAATAATGAAACAAAGAAGGGGCCACACCTTTATTGATAGCTTCCCACTGACAAGACAGGTTATGGCTGATGGGTTATAGAGAGTTGTGAGTACTCAGTTGGTATGAGCTAGACTTAAAGCTGGGTATATTCTTCTGTAAGCAATGGAAAGTGATCAGTGCCATGATTTTCCTTCTAGCTCAGTCCTGTATGCCATTGGTCTTCACACCTTACTGTGTTCCCATAAGGCAAATCAAACACAAAGGCAATGGTTTTTAATATAAATACTATATTTATTAAATAATTTCTTACAGTTTCAATTTATTTACAAAGCTATTCCTGTATTTAAGTGACACTTCATACATCAGTTGAAGACATTTGCCTAAGAAATATACAATGGCATAAAAAAGAGGGGGAGGGGTCAAGTATGCAAATACATGTCTTCTGTACCCTCACTCTCAACATCCACATAAAGGTGTTTAGAAAAACATTGGAAGGTGGGTCTCCGACAGTGTAACAAACTGCCAGGGTCTCGGCACAGTGCCGCACAGTAAGTAAGTTCATAATCTAATCAGACTTATGAACTCAACGAACCCTTAAGCGGAAAGACTCTGACACCATGTGGAATTTGCTAAGGTTAAGAAAACATTCAAACTGTTATCAGTCACGGTTGCCTATATTACATCATCATTACATCATCACTCAGCGACAAACAGCCACTCGCACCTTTTACCCTTAATACAAAGTAGTGACATACTGATAAAGCAGCATTAAATAAGCCAAATATCCCTTTTCTACCACCTACACACAACATTCACTTGTGACTCCCCACCCACCACAATGGATCAGCCCTGGCAATACAATGGGTTATGTACAGTTAGAATAAATGATTCAATACATTTGATCACACAATTACCTTTTAACTCTTTCAAAACAAAAAAAGTGCATGTGTTAAGATTGGTTTGTGCGCAGACAGCGTTAGCGGAAGAGATCAGGCAGAGACATTCACACTGAGTGGCAATGTGCAAAACCAAGACTGGCACATCCGCTGGCACCCCAGTGCTTCTACTACACAATGCTGATTTTATGGTGAATGATAAAAATAGGAGTTCTTATACTACAGTATTGCTTTATACACAGAGCTGGAAAGCTATTCATTCGCTGTACATGTCTTTGGTGTTCTGGCAAGAGAAAATGCGATTAATGGTAAATCCATCTTTGATCATTCGCAAGGAGGGTTTCAGTGACTACAGAACACAGAGCTGATAAAGAATTGCATAAAATACATGCGGGAAACAGCAGGAGGAATTATCACACAAAACAAAGAGGAAAACATGAGACAACACATGAATAAACCTGTCTGGGAATCGTCATGTAAAGCTGCCCATACATGGGACAACAAAACATGCCGAATCGGCCCCTCCAGACTGAGATGGCACCTTCCTAGCCCATGTAGGGGGCCCTCCAAACAGCTTGCATAGCCAATACCGGTCAGAAAATTGGCTGGATATCTAAAACATAGGTTAGCAAATCCAGCCAGGCAAGGACTGGGTCAACACATTGATCTGTGTATTCTTCAGACGCCATGGTGATCCTATGGTTGGCCCAGATGACCAGATCATCCATAATTGACCCAGTGTGCTGGTTGCTACACTATGCCCAGTTTAAGGTCCTAGACTTTGCTTTGGTGGTGGTGGTGGGGAGGGGGGGGGTATTTCTGCAGATTTAGGAACTTAATATGGCATCCATTTGCATATTCCTGGCTAGAAGCTCCGGGTCACATCGTGACATACTTGCCCCCAAAAATAACAAACTCTAGATGGTTAATGCCTCCAACTTGGGGCAGCAAATGCATGATATTCCAAATAATCAGTTGCTTTTACAGTAAAAGCATGTAGAACCGAGTCAGGGTGCTGTACAAAGGCTAAAATTGCTGCCATTTCTATTTACCATTAAAGGTACCATAAAGCTACAACCAGCAGTAAAAGCCCCTAATCAGTAGTTCTCTTCTTTCATAAAACCTTATTTAGTCTGGTAGTGTCAGGCCATTACTGACCCAGCAGGGGGCAATTTATGCTGGACCTTTACATAGAAATGAGTGGCACCTTCCTTGCCCCATATGTAGCATTTTCCCAGTTCAGTACAGACTCCCCTTGTGCTCTTGGTATGGTGTCAGCTGCCACATTACACTGAATATATAGACCCAGTCCAACAATACTGGGGACACTATTAAGGCCGCACTTACAGAGACCCGCAACTGCTCCACTGGCCAAATGCCATGCCCCTGCCTATTGCTCTATGATCTGCCACTGCCTTGTATGCTTGCTCATGTTGTCAATAAACTAGAGGAAATTGCTACAAAAAAACCCAAGTGCCTCGGGTCACCTGCAAATTACATCCAAGAAAACAGGAGGCAGGCATTGTAAAGGCTTACGCCAACTCATGTGACCTCTAAGATTTGGGTCAGACCAGAACCAAAGTACCAGTAACGTCTCAGAACAGGCATGGTGTCAAGCCTAAATTTGACACAAGGCTACATTTCCCAGTCAATGAAGTAAGCTAAACTGTAGCAGACAGAAGTATTTGAGGAGTATGGTTTTGTTGCTTTAGGTGAAAAAAATCCAATTAAAAAGCCATAATGCACTTCTAATGCAAAAGGTTACATTTGATGTCTGTGTATCAACTTTAAAGAGAATATATATCCCTATAAGTAGGTTTTACATTTTCTATATTTTCTGACCAGTAAAACCACTGTGGAATAGAAGAGTCTGCATTATTTTTGGTTATTTGTTAAAGTAGGAGCTACCACATTGGCCGCTCCTTAGAGATACTGAAATCTCAGCTATAGATTGAGGCCATGTCACATAGGCCCATGAGCGACAACTGATATATAGCAATAGATTCTGCCAATAAGAAGAACTTGCAGTGAAGGAAGAAAACTGAAACTGCCAGGACACCTGGAAAAAGGCAAATGTATGTGAAGGCCTCAGCCATTAATTTAAACAGGATTCTCATCACTCTTTTCACTCCCTTCCTGATGACCTACACACACAAGCTAAGGTGTGGGCTCTATTTCTTTTCTTGGGGATAATTTCTCCCCTCCTTTCTTTGCTCCAGTAAAAACATAATAATCAGGATCAGACTGCAAGAGACTTAGGGGTATATTTATCATGCTGTGTAAAAAGTAGAGTGAAGCATTACTGGTGATGTTGCCCAGGGCAACCAATCAGCAATTAGATTAGAACAGTTAGAAAACCAAAGACAAGCATTTGATTGGCTGCTATGAGCAACATCACCAGTAATGTTTTACTCCACTATTTACACAGTATGATAAATATCCCCCTTGATGTTCTATTGAATAGAAAGTCATGTGTATTACTGGCCCTTTAATCCACAGTTCTGCTGCAGAAAGCATTCCTATACACTCCTCCAGACACCATAGCAAGACACTACCTACAGATGTTTCCATACTGTTCACTGATTATTTGGACCATTGTAGGCCAGTGGTACAGCTCAAACAACAGTGACACTCCTAACTTAGCTTCCAACCTGCCAACATACTTTGAGCATTTATTCCTCAGTGTGAATGTTTGGTGCCAACCCTGGGGCCATTAGCAGACTATGTATGTGCAAGCAAACAGTGAGAAGCAGTTTTAGCAGCCCAAAGGCTGAGCATGGCATAGAGATAACACTGGTGCCCATGTATATGGGCATGGAGCCTATGGGAACTAATAGCAACCAACTGGCACACTGGGGCAATTCCAAGCGGCAATAATCCCCTGTGTTTTATTACATTACAATGTGACACAAACACAGGGGACTTGCCTGCTTGGAACTGCCCCAGCGTGCCTGATTTCATATTGCATTGCATTGGAGGGGGTGTTGATCCCCCTGACTGAGCACCAAGCTATATCTCATCTATGAAGCCAGGGTGTGCAGACACATCAAATATCCAGCGAAAGACAATCGTTACAAATGCCACCTTCTACCTCAACCATTATTTAACATAAGCTCAGCCTTTAGATGCTGAATTTCAGTGCTGTCGCTCTTGTCAAGTTAAGGGCAGTTAAGGCAATTGAAGAAATATTTTAAAGTGACCTCAAGGACAAAATATGCTTTTCTTAAAGTGGACCAATAACCAACATATAACAATATAAAATTGCTCATAGTGCTCTTGAGAGCATTTTACCTTATTGAGATTTTAGAGATTTCAGGATATTCATAGTTGTTACGTTGTTAATATCAGAAATATTTACAGTCGGGAAGCAACCCCAGATGCCCCCCTGCTCAGTTCTATCGCTCCTGTCACATTGACTAGGGAGGTATTGCTTGGCCGTCACTTCAGCCAAACAGGGGGGGCTCAGACTACATTATAGTATATATACACTATATATAGGTGTGTATTGTACACACAGTGTGCGCATATTATATTAATGTGTATAACACACACACACACACATATATAGTATATCTTATATATACTATAATATTTATAAAATATGCTCAAAAGAGCATTCTGAGCAATTTTACATTAAGTTATAAAAGAATGGTAGGGCATAGGTCCCTCTTAATTTAAAAGAATAGCTCATTACCACTGAAATTTATCCGCCTGTTACAAGCATGACACACAACTGTTATGACATGTACATAGTACATGTTGAAAAGTGTTTAAATAAAAGCTGGACATGGTTATGCAGATACAGTACAATTTCACTAAAAAAAAGTACAGTTTGAGGTAACGTGACACACACCACACCGATAATACAATGAAATATGTCCAATAACATTTGAGAGACATTTTTAGTACACAGAATGTTTGATAAGAAATGTAGTCCCAAAATATTATTGACATTGTTACAATTTATATAATTCCCAGAAATATATATTTATTTGTACATAAACATGGCTTTTCAGTTAATTCCCCATAGAAATACCAATTCCCATGTTGGAAGGAACCAACAAGCTGATATGCATACCGTTAGAGCAGCCGTAACACTTACAGCTAAGTAGAGGCTGGATGCTTGGGATAGCAATAACACGTGGTGACTCTGCAGATACTCTGTCAGCCCCACCATAAAAGGGGAAACAAGAGTGTTTTAGATGCAGTGGGAAGTAACTGTTCCCATTTTTAAAGTTGAACATGTATCGATAAAAATAACTTTTCATTCATTACTTTTCAACTGATAAGCAATTGGGGAAGTCAGTACTAAGAAGGAGATCCCTGTGCATAGGTCTGCACTCTTACTCTTCTAGTTGTTTTATAATAGTGACAGTTCCCCTTTAATGCAGAGTTGCAGTATGTATTTGCATGGACAACAGCTAAATGCAAATGATTACACACTCCCCAGTTCCTGGATGTAGTATTTCAGTGTACTGTACATTGCATTGTACACAAACACCTTGCAAGTGCAATGGGAAGTCATTCTCTCCAGCGCTTATCTGTCTCTGGCACCAGAATTGGGATGAGACATGACAGGGGGGTGCTGGAAAAGTAAGTGCTAACATTGTGTATAAACATTTGCAAAGATCTGATGTAAGTAGATATACCGAACCTCTGATCACTGGTTACTATACAGGTGCAAATTTGAAGGGGTGAATTAATTAGTTTCCCTTTAACAATAGTAAAAAAATACAAACAAACAAAAAAAACCCAAACCCTATTGACGATGGTTTTTTTTTTTCCCCATGTAAGACCTTTCACTTTCCTATCTGATGGATCATTGATTAGACAGTAGTGGTTTGTGATGAACTCAGTCAAACTAAATACATACACAGCATCGAGCCGCTTGTACAACTGGCCAATGAAATCGGTGAAAAACTGCAATCCTGCCAGCAGGAGACAGTGCAACATAGCATTAAAAGTTCTAGAGTAGGCAAAGGGGAAAGGAAAAGCGGATGATGCCTCAAGCGCTCTAGTCTGTATATTCAGCTACTATTGACAGGAGAACAGTGATGTCATCTGGTTTTCCACCTGGGGCAAAAAAAAATAAAAATCAACATTATATATACATACACAGTGTTTATTTACACACGGCCCTGCTTTTATCCCTGTATGTGACAAATAATCTCTGATGCATTTATTCTTACACATTAAAGTGCTGGTCTTTCAGTGAATGGGAGGGCTTGATGGGCTGTTTTATTCATGAATAAAAGAACATTTGGCCTTCCCACCTCCCTCCCAACAATCTATTTACATGTCAGATCTACAAGCAATTCTCCAGCCTGCTCATTTCCACAACCCATGAAAAGATATCTTAAACAAACGCTGGACAATACTGTATGGTATCAGAAGCAATGGACAGATTCCGTATGAGTGGGAGTACATTCTGCTCATTTGGGCCAAAAGCCGGAACAATCAGAACTGCTGTGGCTCCTCCTTACTTGCTTCTTTGCTAATGCTTTAGCAGATGGAACACATGTATGGGTATGTTGCTGCAGCATACTATTTCATTACTATGGTCACTTTTTATTACTTAACCTTCTGGCCAGGCCCTCTCCTACTCATCTCCCAGTCACTTATTTAAACCACTGCATGGTTGAAAGGGTTATTTGGACCCTAACAAGCGAAAGCTGCTGAGATTCCAACCTGGAGATCTGCTAACATAATTCAAACACCGCAAAAAAATAAAAGGCCATTTACAAAATATCCTTATATATCACTGCCTACCTCATACTATAAGTTAATTTAAAAGTAAATAGCCTTAAAACATTCCCTGAAATATTACTAATACAGCTCTGAAAAGGTCAGTGTTATGGCCTCACTGTAGTTAGCCCATTAAAAATGGATATAATGTCCAGAACATATCTTAGTTAGGATCAAATATAAGGTACTGGTTAATTGTTAGAGAGAAAAAGGAAATGAAAGAAAAACAATTATTAATTCCTTCTTGGCTATGTGCGCACTAAAAGTATTTTGTATGTGCATTTCTAAAAACTGTGTGATCAAGTCAGAACAAATACAAAATGTTTTCCCATAAGATTCTTTGTGCACATTGCTGTGTGCGGGGCCCTCAGAATGTATGTGCATGCGCATACGCTTACAGCTCACAGTGAACATTGCTGGCAACCCTATATGTGGCTGTTACTAGTTGGGCTTGCAGCTTTTTTCTTGCTCGCACTTCCTCTGTCTCTTAAGGTTGCTGGCCACTGACTTGCTTAGCGTTTTTTGATATCCTATATCCTTTGGGCTTAAAGTATCCTTTGGACACTTACTTAAAGCAGTTTAAGGTATTCATGCCATGGATTTATGTTATTTACAACCAGTCTTGTTATATGTGATGGAATGTCAACCTCTTAGCAACTTTGCAATTACAGGTATAAGACCTGTTATCCAGAATGCTCAGGACCAAGGGTATTCTGGATAAGGGGTCTTTCTGTAATTTTGATCTCCATACACTTAAGTATAATAAAAAAAAAAAATCAATAAAACATTGATTAAACCCAATCGGATTGTTTTGCATCCAAGAAGGATTCATTATATCTTAGATGGGATCAAATACAGGGTAAAGTTTTGTTATTACAGAGAAAAAGGAAATCAATTTTAAAAATCTGAATTATTTGATTAAAATGTAGTCTATAGGAGACTGGCTTTCCGTAATTCGGAGCTTCCTGGATAACGGGTTTCTGGATAACTGATGCCATACCTGTAATAAAATGCTAATGGCTGTTAGAGTCACTGAGCTTCACAGCCAGAAAAAAAAAATATTTCTATGTGAGGCTACATTACTTAAACCATTGGCTGGTTGCTAGAATAAATTGGACCAGCTGCTGAAGAAAAAGCTAAATAATTAAAGGACCAATATTAGGGAAAATGTCAAAATCAAGTTATAGTGGCCCTTTAAAAGCACATATAAGCTATTCATAAAGTTGCAGAACTTGGAGGAGCACATATTATACCACACGTATTGCTTACCTCTTACATTCAGCCCATAGTCACATGCAAACTGTGCAAAAGGTGACATATAATTAGGATCATAGGCCAAGTCGTGTGCTTGTTCAGCAATGCTGCGTGCCGTCTGCTGTATACTTTCATAGTTTGCATTCTAAACAGATGGGCAGAAAGAATGGCAATATGAGAGGGCACGTATTGCATCAAACAGATAATAATAATATGAATCTATACAGACAAAGCATGTGTGTCAGTGACCAGTTAATAATTCCACCTTCCATTAGAAAAATGAACATTCTTCTGTAGGCAAAAAGAAATCACTCTACCTTTAACTTCTTTAGCTCCTGAAGAATCATGTAGTCAGGCATGTTGTCAAACAGCCCATCAGTTGCAGTGAGAATAATGTCTCCTAGCTGAACGTCAAAGGAACTACTATCTGCAGCATCAGGGCTGTGAAAAGACAAACATGAACAATTACAGTATCTGGTAAAGGCACATTGTAGTTGAGGCTGAAATAAAGACAAATATCCATCTAGGTCACATGTCTACTGGAGTTGACATTTGTGACTTTGGCAGTTTATTAATACACACATTTAAAGGCACTCTCAATGTAATGTGCATGTTATTTAGGATTAAATACCAGGAGGTGGAAAAGTTCAGACGCCTCAAACTTTAAATGCGGCTGATGATACAGACACACAGAATTCAGTCAAAAGGAACTAAAATAGCAGTTTGCCCATATAAAGCCTGGAAAGATAATGTGCACGACATATAATAATCAAACACGTGTATTATACTTACACTCATTTTTGTAAACAAATTAATCTAAAATTTAATGAGGGTGTTTCCTCAATGGTGTGGTGGAAATAAAGCTGGAACCACCCATGCCTCTCCCCAGCAAGCATAATTGAAACCATCTGACCCCACTGGTCTGAAGTATTCAGCCTTATCCAGCCAAAAAGCAAAAAGCATTAGTACTAGTAGCAATGGGTGGTTTTATTTACACTCTATAGCAGGGGTCCCCAACCTTTCTTACTCGTGAGCCACAGTCAAATGTAAAAAGACTTGGAGAGCAACACAAGCAGCATAAAAGTTCACAGAGGTGCCAAATAAGGGCTGTGATTGGCTATTAGGCAGCCTCTATGCACACTATCAGCTTACAGGGGGCTTTATTTGGTTGTAAGTCTTGTTTTTATTCAACCAAACCTGCCCCCAAGTCAGGAATTCAAAAAAGGCAACATCCAAGGGGTTGGTGAGCAACATGTTGCCCCCTCCTGTGACATCAGTATTAGGTTGGGAAGTTGATAGAAGTAAAAGGCATTTCAGATCAATCACAACTCTGCCACCTGAATATTCTGTAAGGGCTCTGGCACACGGGGAGATTAGTCACCCGCGACAAATCTCCCTGAAATGCCATCCCACCGGAGAAAATGTAAAAAGCCGGTGGGATGGCATACGCGGCACAGTGATTTCCCTGAAATTGTGTAAGTTTCCTCTCAAGGCAACTTCCGCGATTTACATTTTCGCCGGTGGGATGGCATTTTGGGGATATTAGTCGCCTGCAACAAGGGAGATTTGTTGTGGGTGACTAATCTCCCCATGTGCCAGAGCCCTAAGTGATTTTTGCTCATTCGGAAAAACAAAAGGGAACAGTGTGTGCTTCACATGTAAATTACAGGATTGTGATATTTACTAAACAATTATTTATTGTGTAATAATAATGTGAAGTTATTTTGTGACCTTGCCTCAGCTGAAAAGCAGTCCTGTAAGCCTTAGGCAGACAGAAAAAGGCTGATCCGTGCAGCCGAAGCAGTGTTTCATAGGCAGCAGAACAACAGGATTGAATATTATGTGTGTGAGCATTTGCTAATAGATGTCAAGGTTAAGTGCAACGGTCATACTCCTGCTGAATGTGCACCTCTTGCCAGTTTCTACTATTCATCTGCCATAAAGGCATCCTATGAGAGAGCAGATTTCTAAACACTCCCATCACGGAGCTGTGTGCCAAGTGAAGTGTGCTCTCCTTGGCTAGAACATAGTGTGCCGCTGCATTTGTTTTACTGCTGTGAAGGCAAAGTGAGATGACTTTGATCACATGCCCTGCAACTTTAGTCTCCACTGAGCAGTAACCATTCCTCCAAGGAAACATCATATCAAACCGTGAACTAATAGAGAAAAGCATACACGGTTATATAGTGATGCAGTGCAGTACTTTTTCACTATTAACTGAAACACATTATTAAATATACAAGAGGGCCTGCCTTGCTGTGTGTTAGGAAGGGGGTGAGAAAGAAATGCTGGGAGGCAGACATTAGTGGCCAACTCGGCACCTTCAGATTGACGATTTGGGTCATATATGGTCCCTGACCTATGTTCAGCTCAGCCAATACCAGACTATCAGAATGGAGGTAGGCCTTTTATGGTGATGGAGGTCAGCAGATAATTTAATGCACTGTGCCATAAGCTTTAAACCTGTGTAACCACCCTTGTCTCCCTGCCAGATGGCCACAGACTCCTTGTTATATCCCAGAGGGATTCTATAGCATTTATAATCCTATTTCAAGAAGAGGGTGATTTAGAGCACTCTTTGCAAGCACTTTTACAGAATCTCAGAAGAAAAATCAGTTTTAAATGTCTCCATTAGGCAAACCCATAAATAAAATTAAAAAAATAGAGCTATATATATGGCCTAATAATGTGTCGTACTTCTATGGACTTCATTCTTATTGTTAATAAATGAGCAGCATGAAATTGTGTGAAAAAGGCTATAACAGGATATAAACATTGGTAACATAATGGCATTTTACAAAAACATTTGATATTTTCTGTTAAAGAATAAGTAAATGGACCACTTAATAGTGTGTTAAATTGCATCAATGCCCTGTCCTAGAAGTGTGCAACCATGTTTAAAAACCCACCTAGCAGAGGAGATGGTTGGTATCTCACTGCACTAACGGGACCTGTACATTTGTGACCAGCTATATACATTTGCCTATTACACCCTCCTTTCCCCACCAAGCTATCCTACAATCAAGAATCTGCAATAACTTGCTATGGCTCTGGGACACAGCAACAACATCAGGACTTTCTGTTGCAGTAGTACAGGTATGGGATCTCTTATCTGAAAACCCTTTTTCCAGAAAGCTCCAAATTACCAGAAGGCAAATTTCCATGAACTCCATTTTAAGCAAATAAATCTATTATATTTTTTTTTTTTTAAATGATTTCCCTTTTCTTTGTAATGAAAAAGTGCCTTGTACTTGATCCTACATAAGCGGCATGAATCTATATTGGTGGCAAAACAATCCTATTATTTTTAGCAATCGTAAGGGACCGTAATATAAAAAAAAAAAAAAAAAAAATTTATATATATATATAAATTTTCCAACCGAGTCGCACTCCCAATTCGTTAAAAAGAATCTTTTATTTGCAAATCTTTAAAAAGTTCCATATAGTATCATCAAGTAGAGCAAAAATATTAGTTAGACATACCACTTAAGCGCAACGTTTCGGGAAAACTTGTGACCCCTTTCTCAAGCGCAACAGCGTGGCCATCTTACTTTTACAAAGCATATCAACTTGCCATTCCGTACTTAAAGAGAAGAAGGAAGTGACGTAGCGAGTCACCATGGAGACCAAACAACACAGTGTTCAGCCTACATGGAAGTCGATACACCTATCCATCAAAATAGCTTATACATAAGCAAGACTAATATAAAGTTTTTCATAATGACATATATATCATAAGGAAAAGAGCTTAGCAATGTATATACATATAGAAATAGAAACCTCCATATTAGAAAAGACTTAAAAGGTAGCAAAACATAGTGCATAATTAACTGGACCAAAAAATCTTTTTACAGAAATAAATGTAAATCAAAGTCTCTGTTTAACCCCATAGGGGCAAGTGTATTTAATCGATGTATCCATTCAACCTCAGTTCTTTTTAGAATAGAGACACGATCTCCACCTCGTCTAGGAGGAGGGATATATTGTATAACGCGGAATCTTAGATCTTCAGATGTATGTCCCATCTCAAGACAATGTCGAGAGACGGGCAAAGTGGTGTTACCTGTATTAACAGTTGATCTATGTTGGGAAAACCTATCTCGAACCTTCTGGGTGGTTTCACCAACATAGATCAAATCACATGGACACACTAACATATACACTACAAAGTTAGTGTCACAAGTATTGTGGCTACGGATATTATAAACTTTCCCTGTAACAGGGTGCGTGAAATTGGCACCTACCAGTACAAAACGACATTGAGCACAGCCTTTACATTTAAACATGCCTTCTTTTGGCGGACCAAGGAAGGTGAACCTTTTTGGAACAGAGGGAACCTCGGCACGAACCAACTTACTGCCTATAGTACCACCCCGTCGGAAGGACATCATGGGTGGTTGTTGGAATGTTAGAATAGAAGGGTATGACTCTCTCAAAAGGTGCCAATGTCTACTCAAAACTGTTTGTATCTGACGGCTATGTACATGATATTGTGAGACAAAAGTCATACGTTGTCCTACCCGATTCTTTTTCATTTTATTTGGGCCACTATAGTTTGACACTTTAGACAAACCTTCTTGTAATACTTTTTTAGGGTAACCCCGATTGCCCAATTTCTTTTCCATTTTATTTAAATCGTTATTGGCAGTATCCTCATCATTAGCTATTCTACACACCCGAGTAAATTGGCTAATAGGAACAGATTTTTTAACTGATGACGGATGAAAACTGTCATATCTAAGTATATCTATAACATGGTCCATCAGGACATAAAATTCACTATGACAGCAGATACCCACAAAATTGTTTTTCTGGATGTTGAAATTACTAGAAATATTGACCGTTTTCACACACGTATATATACTAAACCCACTGACCGTAACCAATTACTTAGATATGACAGTTTTCATCCGTCATCAGTTAAAAAATCTGTTTCTATTAGCCAATTTACTCGGGTGTGTAGAATAGCTAATGATGAGGATACTGCCAATAACGATTTAAATAAAATGGAAAAGAAATTGGGCAATCGGGGTTACCCTAAAAAAGTATTACAAGAAGGTTTGTCTAAAGTGTCAAACTATAGTGGCCCAAATAAAATGAAAAAGAATCGGGTAGGACAACGTATGACTTTTGTCTCACAATATCATGTACATAGCCGTCAGATACAAACAGTTTTGAGTAGACATTGGCACCTTTTGAGAGAGTCATACCCTTCTATTCTAACATTCCAACAACCACCCATGATGTCCTTCCGACGGGGTGGTACTATAGGCAGTAAGTTGGTTCGTGCCGAGGTTCCCTCTGTTCCAAAAAGGTTCACCTTCCTTGGTCCGCCAAAAGAAGGCATGTTTAAATGTAAAGGCTGTGCTCAATGTCGTTTTGTACTGGTAGGTGCCAATTTCACGCACCCTGTTACAGGGAAAGTTTATAATATCCGTAGCCACAATACTTGTGACACTAACTTTGTAGTGTATATGTTAGTGTGTCCATGTGATTTGATCTATGTTGGTGAAACCACCCAGAAGGTTCGAGATAGGTTTTCCCAACATAGATCAACTGTTAATACAGGTAACACCACTTTGCCCGTCTCTCGACATTGTCTTGAGATGGGACATACATCTGAAGATCTAAGATTCCGCGTTATACAATATATCCCTCCTCCTAGACGAGGTGGAGATCGTGTCTCTATTCTAAAAAGAACTGAGGTTGAATGGATACATCGATTAAATACACTTGCCCCTATGGGGTTAAACAGAGACTTTGATTTACATTTATTTCTGTAAAAAGATTTTTTGGTCCAGTTAATTATGCACTATGTTTTGCTACCTTTTAAGTCTTTTCTAATATGGAGGTTTCTATTTCTATATGTATATACATTGCTAAGCTCTTTTCCTTATGATATATATGTCATTATGAAAAACTTTATATTAGTCTTGCTTATGTATAAGCTATTTTGATGGATAGGTGTATCGACTTCCATGTAGGCTGAACACTGTGTTGTTTGGTCTCCATGGTGACTCGCTACGTCACTTCCTTCTTCTCTTTAAGTACGGAATGGCAAGTTGATATGCTTTGTAAAAGTAAGATGGCCACGCTGTTGCGCTTGAGAAAGGGGTCACAAGTTTTCCCGAAACGTTGCGCTTAAGTGGTATGTCTAACTAATATTTTTGCTCTACTTGATGATACTATATGGAACTTTTTAAAGATTTGCAAATAAAAGATTCTTTTTAACGAATTGGGAGTGCGACTCGGTTGGAAAATTTGTGTATACACGGAAGGACTCGCTGTGAATGGAGTTGAATACGCACCCATACTTTTGTACTTAAACTGAGTGCACCGCAAGTTGGATTGTCATATATATTATATATATATATATATATATATATATATATATAATGTACTCTTGCTCTGCACTGGTAAACTGGTATGTTTGCTTACAAAACCCTACGGGCTCAGGTACACGGGGGATTAGTCGCCCGCAACAAATCTCCCTTGTTGTTTGCAGCAAATCTCCCCAATATGACATCCCACCGGCGAAAATGTAAATCGCCGGTGGGATGGCATACGCGGTGGCGCGAACACAACTTTTACCAGTGCAGTACTTTGATTTTTTGGTAGTGTTTCTTAAATTCTTAGATTCTATAATGATTTTAGTTTTTATTTCTAAATTACACATAAAAAGGACAGGAATTAAGAATATGCCTATTGTGAAATTTCAAAATTAAATATAAAAAAAAACAACCTGTTCTACTGGAGAAGCTCTATTAACTGATATATTCTGATAAAAAATAAAAAACGTTTTCCCATGACAGTATTCCTTCAAGCAAACACACCAGTTTTACCAGTACAGAGGAAAAGTACGTTGTATTTCTGTTATTTTGAAACACTTTTTTATGCTAGTACTGTTTCTGTAAGGCATGGAGATCCAAATTACAAGATCCCTTTTCTGGAAAACCCCTGGTCTCACACATTCTGGATAATAGACCCTTTACTTGTATTAAGTACTGGCTCTAGAAACGTACACCTAATTTCAAGTTTGCCAACATGCCAGACACAAGTTATACACAATAAAAAAAAAAAAAAAACTTACAAAGCTAGAAATTTCCAGTCTTTAAAAAGTTCCATCCTTTAAAGGAGAAGGAAAGGCTAAGTCACTTGGGGGTGCTAAAATGTTAGGCAGCCCCAAGTGACTTTAATCGCTTACCTCGTACCCCGGGCTGGTGTCCCTGTTAGGAGAAAACAGCACCAGCCCGGGGTACCTGGAGCGATGAGCTTCCTCCTTCCGGCTTAATTTCACTGCGACTAACACAATAGGCACATGCGCAGAAGAGTGAAAAGCCGACTTCTCTGCTGAAGTTCGGCTTTTCACTCTACTGCGCATGTGCGTGAGCGATACAGGAAGGAGGAAGCACTGCAGCTACCCCGGGCTGGTGCTGTTCTCTCTGAACAGGGGCACCAGCCCGGGGTAAAAGGTAAGCGATTCAAGTCACTTGGG
Source organism: Xenopus tropicalis (assembly GCF_000004195.4). Lineage (NCBI taxonomy): Eukaryota > Metazoa > Chordata > Amphibia > Anura > Pipidae > Xenopus > Xenopus tropicalis. The sequence continues at coordinate 162,845,730 of NC_030677.2, forward strand.
GGTGCCTAACATTTTGGCACCCCCAAGTGACTTTGCCTTTCCTTCTCCTTTAAGCAAGAACTGTAGTCTACAGGGCAAGGGTACATACCTGTCACTTAGCACTGCTCCTTCAGCTTCTGGAGGGGCTATAGACAATTGGAATGGAGTGTTGAAGTAATGCTGCTGTTCATCTGACCGATGTACAACTTCACCTGCTCGAACAACCAGAAATCCAGAGTCTCCTAAATTTGCTGTGTGTAAACGATGACTTGTTCTGTCTAGGACAACTAGACAAGCAGTGCTACTTCCTGGAAAAGGAACACAAAAGTGTCAATGTGCATTATATGTACAGTAAACTAGACAAAAGAAAATATATCCAAAATATATAAGATTCTATTATTTCTGCAGACCCCTAATGCCCAGCCAGTAACAAATTAAAAATGCCTCCCTCCAACCCAAAACACAGAAGGCAATGATGGCTTATATGCATAAGATTGTATAATGTTTAAGGCCCAACAATAGAATTCTACCTTAAGGGCTCTGGTACACGGGGAGATTAGTCGCCCGTGGCAAAACTCCCTGCTCGCGGGCGACTAATCTCCCTGAGTTGCCTTCCCCCTGCCATCCCACCGGCGAACATGTAAGTCGCCGGTGGGATGGCAGACGCGGCGGCGCGATTTCGCGCAAATAGCCGCAAAAGACTCGCAAGGCTTTTCTGGCGATTTCCCGAAATCGCCCCGCCGCGTGTGCCATCCCGCCGGCGACTTACATGTTCGCCGGTGGGATGGCAGGGGGAAGGCAACTCGGGGAGATAAGTCGCCCGCGAGCAGGGAGTTTTGCCGCGGGCGACTAATCTCCCCGTGTACCAGAGCCCTAAAGCTTCAGTACTTCATGGTCTGAGACTATGATTTCTAGGCACCATAAAACATTTACCCTCTCTTTCTCTTTTATATTAGGATCCACCACTCCTGAAGACAGGGCAATGTTAGGTTTGAAGGCGGTTCTACTAATAGATAAGAGGAGGCAGATAAAAGGTGTTGTAGATAATGTTTTTCAAGATCTATTTTGTACCCTTCTAACATAAGCTTTAGCGTCAAAGTGTCCTGAATAGCCTTCTACTGTACCTTCTGGGAGTACATTTAGGTGTCTGCCACGAGGAATACTTTCCCAGGCCAAGAAGACTTGACTATCCCTGTATAAAAGTGTATGGGCTTGCTGCATTGTATGCATTGTAAGAAGGGGCGGCAGAGTCTGAGTTTGTTCCAGGGCAGGGGGATCTCAATAAAATAAGAACAAGAGGCTTTCATTTTACTATAGACAGTAACACTTTAAGACATATTTTGAACTGCCCTTTTTTTGTTCTTTTAAACTTCTTCTGCAGCTATCTTTTGAAACTGTTGTCTTAAAGCACACCCACACAAATGTCTGTTCATAAAAAACTACAAAGCTGACTGTATAAAATCACTTTCAGACTTCTCTGGGTTTATAAGAAAACTTATAAAAATGCATTTTAGTAGAAGTGATTGAGTACTTTCAGTTTAGCATACATTGAGGTAAGAGCAATGACTCGTGATAAAGGTTTTTATAGGTCCCATACTAATCACTACATTTGTCAACTGCATCAAACCATTTCCCATGATTTTTCTATTTAAGGCATGTTTCACTTTGTGTTCACAGTTAATTTAACATATTTTGCTTGTCTGCATTTAAGCAGATTTAAGTAAATGGACCAAAATTCAATAGGACTAGCAACACAATAAATGTGAATAATGCCTCTCTATAGGGAGAACTGTATATATTCAGATTGTTCTTGAGCTTAAATACGGAACAGATCCGCACAGTGCTTTTGTTGTAGTGTGTAATACCAGGTCATGAATTCGCTGGCACACAGCTTAATTGCTAGTGCTGTACCTTAATGTTCATTTAAAATGTGTCACTTTACACATAAAGAACAAAATACACTACAAAGAACAAAATAGTTTAATAACAGAGAAAAATGCAAAATGCACCCTGAACATAACTAACACCTATATATACACACTACTATAAAAAAAAGGAATGAAAGTATGTTCTCTGTTTTGAATATTTTTTTTCATACCATTCATGTAAAAGACATTGACAAATGCGTTTCTTATTGTTACCCAGTTTAAAATATTAAGTATGGTAACAAGTAATTATAAGTGTGTTATGATGTACAGTACACCTTTATCAACCTGTTTCCTTGTTAGTGAACTTGAACTTGGTAGTGAAATTTCTGGCAACAAGTCAGGGCATTAAAAGTCTTTTAGAAAGTTATACCAATAATAAAACCTCATGGTCATTAAAGGTTATATTATTTTAAATAGCTTGGCCTAAAATATCAGGTCAATATAGAATATGAATTCAGTAAGTGATTGGATACCTTCAGTAGCAATAACCCAGTCACCATATCTTATCTGTTATAAATAATAGCTATACTTGGAAAGCAATAAAATTGTCTCTCAGCTAGGACAGAACATCCTGAACAACTCTGACCTTTACATTAATATTAATGACATTTGCTTCATCACAAGTCTGTGCTCTACAGATGGATTTCAGCTCAGACATCTTGCGGAGACTGCTTAAATACAGTTCATGTTGTCTGGATAGAAATTCTCAGACCTAAACATTTAGGCAGTGGGCCTGGGCACAAGACTGTTATGGAATGCAGAGTTTCTTAATATATTTTTTTCCAGAAAATAAAAGGTAATGGAATTACTTTTGTGACCTAAAGGGTTAGATCCTTGCTTTAATTATATTCTATTGTAGGAGAAAAATGTAACTATATTCATGGTGACCCAACCTAAAGTGCATGAGGACCCATACTGGAAGGATAAGTTGTGGTAAGGCAGTTATAATAATTTTTAAATGCTTTACCACAACTTGCCCTTTCAATATATGAATATAATGTATTGTTTGTGATTTTAGCTATGAGAACAGAAATGCAAATATGGTATCCTTTATCTGGAAACGTGACATCCAGAAAACTCTGGAAAGGCCATCTCTTTTAGGGCCAAACAAATAACAGTTTTCTTTAATTTCAGTTTTCTCTTTATAATATTAAACCAGCACCTTGTAGTGCATATGTCCATATTGGTTGCAAAACAACCCTAGTGAGCTTATTTCATATCTACATTTTAGAGAAGACATAAGGCTGATGCCACACGTGGCGTTTTTACGCTGCGTATTTTCTAATTTTCTCGGCGGCTGAAAAACGCACAATATCATCATCCATAGAAATAACTTGAAAAGACTCGAAGCAAGCCACACAATGCGTAAATACGCTAGAAAACGCCTTACCACGGATTTTTCAAGCGTTTGCTGAAATACGCCAGTATTTGCACAGCAAGCTATTCCTATGTATACACAAAGGCAGCTGCCAGACCTAGCGGAAATACACAGCGTTTTTTACTATTTCGCACTATTAGCACCATGGAAACGGGATTTGCTACGTCAGCAGTACTAGGCTGAAAAACACCATAGTCAGGGGCTGTGTGGCTTGTGCGGCGTTGTTAGGCTGAGAAAATACGCAGCATAAAAATGCCACGTGTGGCATCAGCCTAAGGTATTGTTATTCAAATTACAGAAAAACACACCATGTCCCAAGCAATCTTGATAATAGATCCTACAGCTGGATAGGAAGGGAGGAAGCAAAGTTTTGCAGCAAAGTTTCTTGCTTACCTAGTAAAGGAACTTTGTTCTGAAGCAGCTCACAGTAACTTGAGGTGAGAATTCCAACAGGGCTGGTTGGCACAAAACGTCCCTCTTTTACCAAACGTTCACAAGTTCTCATCAGAGTCTCTGAAAACTGAGAAGGGTCAACACCATAGTCCCGCCATCCACCCACTCCATCAGCAACACCTGTGGGAAGGTTTAAAAAAAAAAAAAAATTAGGGCAGGGTCAGGGTATAGAAAGCAGAGTGCAAACATCAGTGCACATATTAAATATAAATACAACATGACTCAAGAAAAGAGGGACTGAATAAGAGAAGAACTATGATAATGCAGTCATTTTCTACTACCAATCTGCAACCTGAAAACCAGGAATTTTATAGTATGAAGTGCATGTTTAAAAAAGGAACAAAATCAAGCATCTCTGCCACATTTTCTTGAGAAACTGCAGTCCAATGTGTCCTCTAAGGAAAAGATTTTGCCTTGACCGAACTGTGAACCTTGTAATCCAATAGTACCCTGACAGACCGAACACTGCCATAGGAGATTACTCATTTTCTAGCTGGGAACAGAGAACATTTTCATCACCTAACAGTAACAGAGATAAGTAGCTAAAAGTAAATGTATTATACTTGACTTACAAAATCTAAAGAATACAAAGGAGTTTTATTAAATATTTTTGGGGATGCAATGCTCTTTGTTGTTGTTAGCATTTTTAAGGCTTTAGAATCCCAATTAGATATACTCCCTTAAGCACCTCTTTTCTCCAGCGTAAACAATCCCCACTTGACTTTTTTTTTTATAATGGAGATCCTCCACAACCTTTATGATTTGACTACTCTTTTATGGAATTTTCTGTTTCAGTAAATGTTCCTTTTAGTACTGGTGACCAAAGCTGCACTTCCATGCTGTTCTCCATTAGGAATTTGCCTTAAGGTGGCCATACACGCACCGATATTATCGTACGAAACCTCGTTTCGTACGATAATCGGTGCGTGTATGGCATGTCAGCGAGCCGACCGATATCGCAGGAAGCTGCTGATATCGGTCGACTCGCCGATCGGCCAGGTTAGAAAATTTTGATTGGGCGCCATAGAAGGCGCCTGACCAAAATTCTCCCTTCAGAGCTGAATCGGCAGAAGGAGGTAGAAATCCTATTGTTTCTACCTCCTTACCTGCCGATTCAGCCCTGAATGGTGTGTGGCGGATCTGACGATGTTTCGTGCGACCGACGGTCGTACGAAACATTGTGAGATCGCCACGTGTATGGCCAGCTTTAGTCTGAATATTGGTACAGATAAGCTGTATACTGCTATTACTTCAAGTGCATAGCATGATATTTATCAAGGGTGAACCTCATCTAATATTCAATCACCCAGATCGCCACCTTCCCTGCAAGGTAGATGACAAATAATGGGTGGATTTAATTGCAAGTACTGATTTATATCTTTAAAGCCTCAGTCCAATTAATAAGGTTAAAGCGTTAAGGCCCCCCCCCCAAAAAAAAAACACTGGAAACCACTCTGCATAAGATCCTTCAGCCAATTCTCTATCCATGTACAAAAAGCACCACCAAGACCAAGGATCCCCAACCTTTTATACCCTTGAGCCACATTTAAATGGAAAAAGTGTTGGGGAGCAACATAATCATGAAAAAGTTTCATAGGCCCTTAATGTCCAGGCTGAAACCAGAAACCAATTATCAGTTTTCCTTAAATCACCTGGAACCATACCTGATTAAAATAAATCATTAATAACGATTTGGTAAACTGTAAAAAAAACAAAACTCCCTAAATAGTTCTTGACGAGTCCCATCAGGCCCTGGAGCCTAATTCACATTTTAATTTGATTTAAATGTTTAAATACTATGTCCTTTGTCAGACAGTGACAATTTGTTTGGGTTTAGCCATCTGCTATGTGAAACCCTGAAACAATGGCTCTTCTAGAGCGAGTATTTTTACTACAAAATATGTTATCAAAATATTTCTATTCTTAATAGACTCTCAACCTGAATCGTTTACTGTTGATATAAAATGTGTATGAGGTCTTTGCATGTGAAGCTATCAAGCTTTTATGTCTTGTTATTTTTTTTTTACATAGTGCCAACATATTCCACAGCACTTTCTAACTATATTCATATTTATGTTCTTATGTCTGAGTTTAACCACACAGGTTGGGCCTTAATGCTTTGTTGCTTCTTTCCCAAAAGAATACAGGAAATTAATAAAGAACAGGAACACTTTAATTGCAGTTCATTAGAGGTCCCACCAAACAATATGTAAAATCTACAGATGCACCAAATCCAGGGTTTGGTTTGCAATTTTGTTGAATCTGAGCGTTTTGGATAAGCCCGAATGCCAAGTATTCAGTCTATGACTATGTAGCTTTGGAAAACTGAACAGGACAATTATTTACTAAGAACTGATTAGTTCTTTTAGTGAAATTTAAATAAACAAATTAGGGTTACATGCTCATGCTATCCTATGGAGGATTTGATATTTGGTTACATTTACCTTGGAGCTATGTGGCAGCATGCAAAATAATATATATTTTGCTCAGTTCACACCTTCAGCAGTATGAGAAACTGTACTTTTACCATCATGTATTTCATTTTATATAAATGATTCATGTCATAGTCAAATGAGTGAAAGAGTGCTGCAGGCCTGTCACATTTCATAAGGCAGATTGTGTTAAATAAATTACTAGTGCAATGAAACTGTGGTTAAAGAAAAAAAGGATCAAACAAGCAACACACATTTCACCCTTCTCTCTTCACACTAACCAGAGCTTTCCAGTGAGCCCTGAAGTTTTTTGGGTCCTGCTCTTTGCAATCTGTGTATTTGATATACAAAACTTCCCAACTGAGCAATGCCTAAAACTCCTTCATATTCAGTCCAACTGATTCCAAATGTTTAATTTCAGGCAAAATATAGCAATTGTAAAATATAGCAACATGTTTTTTGTTTATTAAGGGTACACTTTTAACTGTGCTCAAGTCTCAAACAAATTAGGGGTTTGTTTTGGAAATCAGTCAAATGTCATATGGACTTAATGGCGTGTAACTGCATACAACAATGGAGCTACTGTATTGTTGAGTATGGTTGGCAGGTGCCATCTCATCCACCCCACTTACCTAAGAGAATGGAAAGCAATCCTCAGCTGGTAGCAGCAATGAAAATACAACACGTGGCACTGCTTTTACACAGCTTATGTTGTTTAAACTGGCCCAAAATTGCACCCTTTAGTTTTTTTTTTTTTATAGATCTTTAGTTTTTTTTTTTATAGATTTGGCAAGGTTAACATAAAATGGAACACTTAGATTGTAAACTCTATTGTCCTTCCTCTTGTCTCACTTAGCACTTAATCTTTAATATAACTTTACTTTGTATTTATTATTGTAATGACCCCCGTTTGTTCTGCTGTACAGTGCTACGTACATAAGTAGTGCTATACAAAAATACTGTACAATGAATGCATTTATAAAGCTTTACAGATGAATTAACAATATGCATGGTAAAGAAATCATAATCAGTGTATGTATAATTTTTTATGCTGAAAATTACATTGTTTTGTAACATCATTCTATAAATTGGCAGGGGGGAAGCAACTGAGCATAAAACATGGCCTAGAATGCCATGTATAATCTGTAAAAATATTTTACACAATTTTTATTTTGAGGTACATTTATACAATCCGCTTCATAGTTCCATAATAAATGTGTCAACCTACACAGTGTACCATGTTGGCGAAATTGATAAATTGTATTCAAAACCCTTTTTTTTTTAGGATATTTTGATGGAAAAGGAGGTGAAGAAGCATATCTTGGCAACACAACCTGCATTTATCTACCAACAATAATATGACTAATGAACTAAAAATTTGTGATTACCCATCCCGCCCAAAGATGCTACTATACACCCCCCCAAGCCGTCTCTGGCATTTTCCAGACTATCCAGACAAGGCCGGGTAACTAGATCAGTAACCTTAATGCAAAAGGCTAATGCAAAAATGTAAACATTTTTGTTACTGGTGATTTACTACATGTGAAACATGTTGGGAACATGTTACAACAGTTAGAGTAGTGCAATGTCATGAATGTATGCTCTCCATAATACAGTTTATGTAAAACAACAAATCACTGAAATTATAGAACAGTGTATAAGCCTTGCTCAGGTGCTCAATGCAAATAGGTTCTAATTAACATGAAAAATATTTCAGCCTCTGGAGAAACCCAAGTGCATTAGCTGTGCAGACGCACAAAATATGTTCTTTCTAATAAAGCTAACACAGACATATGAAAGCCTAGCAGCATACCACAAATATACTGGCAACTATGTGCACAATGTAGAGCACTCGCCTGCTTGTAGCTTTCAGCTGGTGACTCAGGCAGGAAAAATCTCACTTGGTGTGGGCTGCAAATAAGATTAAACAGGAAAGCCCATTGATTTAGGACTGCAACCCTATAATACCTCAATACTGCAGGGCTGATAACTAAGCCGATTTATATGTAGCTATGCATTTCACATCTGCACACATTACTAATCAGCCCTGCAGTGTATAGACCAATCTTATTTTACAGAGGCCAGTATATCGGAATTACTAATTAGCAAATCATCATATGTACTGTATTTTATAAAGATCTAATAGCTCATATACAAGGGCACTACTGATTTCAATGCTATCCAGGAATTCTATGGTGGTGCATACCACAATAGAGGTTAATTACAAATACAAATCATTGTATTTTATACGTCTCCAGTCTTATAAAGATAATGCAATATCCCTATATCCCGGTATGCATGTAAACCTAGAATTATATTAAAGGGGTTTTCCTTCCAAAAATGTTTTTCACATAAAGACAAAAATATAAATCTAAGCAGTCTTCCAGTATAATTAATAATAACGGCAAATAAAAGCAGTAATTGTTTCTCTATTTCTGTTCTCTGGTTCTGACTCTTAAAGGATTTGTAAAGCCTAAGTTTTCCTACTATTTATATAAGTTGGCCACATCACCCCAACCAAACAGCATAATATGTACTGCATATATCCTCTCCGTTCACCAGCACCATTAGAGTTTCCTATAACAAATAGCGGCCTTAAACCTGGTGGCCCTTTGACACATCATCAAAGCTAGAGCCGAGTTTCTATGGGAATCAGTTCCAAACTCCTAAAAAAAAAAAAATCCCATTTACATGGGTTTATCCTATAGGCTAAAGCTCACCCACTGGGTTTTAGAGCAGAAGCCAGGATAATAGCTGATCAGATTCCCAACTACAGACCAGTTTCACCCTTCTTGGGGCTCATCAGTACATCACTACACTGATGAGCCTCAAGAAAGGCAAAACTGATCAGCTATTATCCTGGCTTCTGCTTTAAAACGCAGTGGGTGAGCTTTAAGCCTACAGGATAAATCCATGTAAATGGGATTTTTTTTTTTTTTTGAATTTGGAATTCATTCCCAGAACTCTTTTTTTTTTTTATTTGTATCGGTCTCTTCAACCTTAATGATTTGTTTATGGGAATCAGCAATGCCATCTCTTTATTGGTGACTACACTGAAGGGGCACGTTTAGTAATCTGAGCCAAGAAGATTCACTGCCTTAGCTTGAAAGTGAGCATGCCCAGTAGCCAATAGCTTAAGTAGGGGCAAGGAAGGGGCAAAGTGGGTTAGAGTAAGAGAAGGAATCCTAAGTGATTAAGGGGATGCTGCAGCCTTACTATTAACATTTCAACAACCAGAGCGGCAGATGTTTAAAGATTTAAAAAGTGTCCATTAAAATAATGTACCAGAAGTCAGTTCTCCTCGACATGCCAGCCGGCTACTTCTTCATAGTTTTGGAACTCTGAACCAGAGCTCCACAGCCAGAGAGAAGCTGCAAGAACATTTACCAATATTCATAAACTAGGGAATAGATCTTCCAATATCCTTGAATCCATCAGTGTTCTGGTTGAATGAAATGAAATAACTACATTTTAAAAATCAAGATAAGAGAGTCAATAATGGGGCATAATTACATTTCTGATGACAATTGGTTACAGTCTTACACAGTGGTGACAAGTCCTACCTAATGGTACACTCCTACATCTACCAGGCCTGGGCTGCATCACACTGTTTTACAGCTCTGAATAGTTAGGATTCTGAGACTGGTCTCATGTATGCTTCTCTATTCACAGAGCCAAAAGGTACAGAGTGCAGAACAGCTTGAGAGATATTATCACCCCAGTACATTTATTGCCAAACAAATTATGACCGCAGCCGGTAACAACTAGATTTAGCAGAACTACAATCTGCTTTCTGACATGCCTAAAATCCATTTGCATGACCTTCAGCTTAACCAGATCAGACAGCCTTAAACAATGTCTGTTTCAGTTCGACAGAATTGCACAGAACCAAAATACATGGTCATTTATCATAAGGTTGTGTTCTCTCTTATAAATCCTTAAAAGAATCAGGGTAATGGCATTCAAGGTAAAAAAAAAAAATAAGTGCTGCGTACCCTTGCAACGCTTTATAAATAAAGTTATTCATACATACAATAAAAAAAATATGGCCCCAAAGCCCACACCATTGCATTGCAATCTCACAAGCAATTATTTGGAGGGATGTTTTGGGCCTGATTGGGATGATTCTTACTGAAAAATCCCTTATTTACAGATACAAATTTAATTAAAAAGTAGCTTTTGGTAGAGAGCCCAGAAAGTTACATCTACACCTGCACTTAGATACATTGTTTCTCACATTTAATTAAAAAGTAGCTTTTGGCAGAGAGCCCAGAACTGCACTTAGAAACATTGTTTCTCACATTTAAAATTAAATAAGTGGGCTTTTGGCAGAGAGCCCAGAAAGTTACACCTACACCTGCACTTAGATACATTGTTTCTCACATTTAATTAAATAAGTAGTAAACTGGTCTCTTGGGGGAACTGAGACTTGCAGCTTAAAGGGCAATTTCATCTTTTTAAACACATAAAACAAGACCCCAAAGCCCCCAGAAATGTGTTCAAATGTTAAATAACCTGACAAATTTAGTCAAATGGGAGTGGTATTTAGGGGATGTGGTTTCAAAAACGGGCGGAAATAATGGCGGAAATTGTGAGCAGTATTTAAAATTCTCTTCACAACCAGTTCCTCTCCCCCAACAGGAGAGAGAGTCAGATGATAACAAAAAAACTTAAGGAGAACTGACTTCTGCTATATCATGTCAAAAGTAAACCCAAAAAGGGACAGAAATTTAACAGTTGGAAATTAAACAAAAGTTGGGGGGGGCACCAAGAGGTTTCTGGGTATCTGAGATATTTTCTTTTTTTTTTTTAGACTGCTAATACCAGGGTTTGGTCAAAAGAGTCAGAAACCTTAGGAAGTTAGGGTCACTGACACGGACCTTCAAACAGAACTGCTGAGATGAAAGCTGTCTTAAACTGCCAATATCTTAGATACTACTAAAAGCAAGCTGCAAAAGTGCTCAGAGGAGCACTCAGTAGATTTACATCAGCTATTTTTTGGGGGTTGAGAAACCCTTTAAGACAAAAACAAATATTGATTTCTGCAATAAACAAAATGTTCCTGAAAATCTGCTGAAATCCCATAATCCCCTTTTATGGTCTGAAGCAAAGAATAAGTCTTTTGCATGACTCACTAAACTTTTTTGGTCGCAGATCTGGAAAACTGACAAGCTCTTTTCCAAAGCTTGCCTTAACATACAGTGACTCATTACTGCAGCTCAGAAACAAATACAAATTGTGCAGTAATTCAATTTCTAAATACGTATTCTCTTGCTGTTTGAATTAAAATGATGTAAATTGCAACTAATTAGATTCATTAAAATGTTAAAATTTTTGTGACATATAGCAGGGTAGAAAAAAGTGGAGTTAGAATGCAGCCCACATCACCACTTCTACTGTATGGTATAATGAATGCAAGTCCGAGTGTAAAACCTGGTGCAAAAACCATGCCTGTAACAGCTTCTTACTGCTTGTCATTATACCCGAATGCACATGAGTGCACCAAATGCACCAAGGTCCATTTGCCGCTGCTCCATATGCATTCAAAGGTCACCTGTGCCCCCTATAGCCACCTGTGCCCCCTTGAGCTGCACCACTTTTTACACTCAAGAATGTGTTCTTTCCCTGAACTTGTCCTATTAGCCATTCTAAGGTTGGGTGAAATTAGTGTTAATTTCTAGAATTAATTGACACTTACACCATGTATGCTTAAAGGAGAAGGAAACTATATTAAAATTATATTTTAAAACCGATTCAAGGTGCATGCTGACTACTATCTACAAATAAAAGGAGAAGGAAAGTAATTTTGGCATTTTACTGCAAATATATTTGCCACATTAGTGCCACCTAGAACACTACAATTATTCTGCAGAAAACTTTCACACCCGAGAAAAGAGCCCTAGAAGCTCTCTGATTGCAACTGCCATTTTAGCTTAGTCTTCACAGCTTCCTGCTTGCAGTCTAGTCATTATAGCTCAGATCACACATTCCTATGGGTAGGGGAGTGAGTTTTATGAATTCTTATGGGAGGGGGGAGCAAGAGAGGGGAGAGAGGAGGGAGCTGTGCAGACTCTGGCCCCAGAAATGAAAGAATTTTTCTGAGAGAGGAAGTCATATACCCTAAGAACATGTTAACAAAAAAGGAGACAAGAAATCCTGTGTAACTTTTGATAGAGGACTTAGTGCAGCTTTTCTGTGAGTGTTTATGGCTGTATTTACGGCTGTATTTACATAGACCTTTCTAATAAAGCTTACTTAGTTTTTACCTTTCCTTCTCCTTTAAGAATTTCTTCTAAACGCTATTGAATTTAATGCGTTACATCATGTAATGGTATGCATTTCTGGAGTAATCACAAATTATTAGTGAAAACACAGCTTAAAAGAGAAGGAAAGTTTTAATAACTGGGGTGGATTTCAAATGTTAGGCACCCCAAGTAATTATAATCACTTACCTGATACTCTGGGCCGTTGCTCCTTTTAGCAGAAAATTGCACCGGCCCAGGGTACTGCTCAGCGAGTGAGCCTCTCCCTGCTTCTTCCTTCTTTTCATGGGTGTGCATGCACAGTAGCTGAATGAATAGCCGAATAAAATGAAAAAGCAGCCATTTTCATTCTACTGCATGTGTGGTGGCTAGAGGCAGTTAAAGACAGAAGCAGCGTAACAAGAGGATTGCTCTGTGGTGCTCACTGATAAGCCCCGGCCCTGGGTATCTCATAAGTAATATCACTGGGGGTGCCAACAAACATTTTGCACCCCTCAGTGACTGAATCTTTCCCTCTCAAACAAATATCACCACTTTTAACTTTGTATTGTATTCTGTCTGCTGACTTCAGAAATGGTGATAGTGTAGAATCAGGAGTAAGAAATAAATATCTTGATAAATAGAAGATAACAATCATTTTAACATCTTTACTAAAAATGGCAGCCTGTTTTGGTGCAGAAAGACTCCCCAGTGTACTTATGTGTGAGCATGCAAAGTGGCTTCCCCATAATCATTCAGGACTCCATAATGGCCATAAGCAGAGTTGAGGTCATTCATGCGCCGAGAAACTACAGCTTTATCTTAGAGTAAAATATGTCTACCCACATTGCAGCCTATAATAAAAGTAAAAATAAAAAAAAAAAAAGTTTCCATAAAAATGGAGTAGAAAATTCTAGATATATGATTAGGTTTTTAATGTAACTATGTATCAAGCAAGCAGAAAGGCCAGCTCAATATAAGGCTGTTTAAACAAACATCCTCCAAATGTTTATTTTCTAAACATTCAAATTCAGGACCTCACCAAGAAGAGAAGTCTATTATTATTGTACATGTATTTACAAAGGGAAAACATAACTCACTGCATGTTACGGCAGAAGGCTGTAAATATCAAACTTTAAACAAAATACAATTTTACTTTTACTTTTTAAACCCAATTTTACATCCCTACGGGTTGCAATGAATGATACACATACAGTAGATTTTAAGTTTCGCAGGGGACCGCGTCAAAACAGTTCCATTCTTGAAGATGTAAAATCTGGGTTCTACTGTATCTTGTTATTAAAAGCAGTGTTTATTTTACTGCTGTTTTGCCTAAAGCATGAGGGGATATAGAAAAGCAACATGGGTCATGGGTGCAATGTAACATGCTGTGTGGAGTTTGTGTATTCTCTCCTTGTTTTCGTGCATTCTTATAGCACAGGCAATTAACAGCACAAGTATTTATGCATAATTTTATTTATATAGTGCCACTTGTGCATTTAGCACAATACTAAAAGTTCAATAAACAGAGCCAGCACTCCGGTTGGGGAAACAATAGTTGTGTTTTTTTTTTGTTGTTTTTTTTAAATAAGTAAAGCCCCCCCCCCAGGCATTTCGCACCAGGAGGGAGCTTCCGGTGTCAGCGCCAAATTGAGGCACATACATAATGAGCAAGTGCTACAACTCGCTCATTATTTGCATGAGTGACACAAGCTTTTGAGGCACATCCACCACTCCCATGTCAGGCACATAAGACGACAGATGGGTCGCCTGCACTGTGCAGGCAGCCTAGAGATTGGGTTCTATTAGCCCGCATCTCTGGAAGGGAAACATTAGGGGGTGACAGGTGTCCTTTAAGTGCTAAGTTTTTAATATACAAGGGGAAGAGGTCCCTGTCCCATAGTGCAGGATCTAAGTGGAAGGGTAAATTACAGACATCAATAGGAGGAAAATAAATACTGCAACTTATAGAGGCTGTCTTTGTACCTTAAAGTGCCAAAATCAGATGCTATGTCAGATATTATGCAAGGTCTGCATCAGGTAGTATTTCAGTTTATTTCTGAAGAGACAGATGGAATATTCCCTATTCTGCTATTAGTGCTTTATTGGTGAATATATCATTACAGAATATCCCCATAGCAAAGTTTCTGGTTCTACAGACTGGTTGTCTACTACAGACTATTTTGCATACAGATTACTTTGCAAATTTAGAAATCCCTCCATTGCACTAATGACCCACTATAAGTGCAGAGCAGGATCATATTAACTTTAACAAAAATTTAGCACATAAAACCTTGTGGGTGAGCTTTAGCCTACAAGGTATAGCATGAAAATGAAAATGTTAGCAGCAAAAATGGAAAACTGGTTTGTGTCTGTGAACTACCTCCCTTTTTTCTACCTGTACACAGATTAATTTGTTTAAATGGAAATTAACTCTGTAATAACAAACCCCTTCCTTCCAAACTGCAGAATAGCCATTTATTAGCCAATTGGGCTCACCTTTGTTATTGCTATAAAGGCTAAATACCTGTTTTTGCAGTAATAAATGTGTGCCCGAGCTTCAGCCATTATTGCTTACTTCAGGGGCTGCCAATTAAAATTTGTGTTGAGCCAGAAGGTGAAAAAAAATACTTGCAAACTTCACTTCAATCATGTCTATAAATAAAAAGCAGCAAAATACCTAGCTGTTTTTTCTGTAGCTCTACTCTATTCTAAGTTATAAACATAGAATTTCAGACAGTAGCTGTGTGCCACTTTCAGGACAGCCAAAGAGCACTACCCACACCAATAGCACCGTTACCTTCCCATCAAGGCTGTGTGTCACTCTACACTAGAAAAGCTAAAGTTCTGGCTAAACAAACAGAAGTTTGGCTTTTCAACTTGCTACACCCTGCCACCTGAAGCAAAATTTTCACCTTGTCTTGGGGCAGGAGTGGCACCAGATAACAGTTTGGAGAGGAGCAAATATAAAACAGTAAAGTCAAAGAATTAAAGTGACATGTCTGTATATGTTGCAGATTGTAAGCTCTTTTGGGCAGGGCTCTCTTCGCCTCTTGTATCGGTAATTGATTGCTTTATAGGTTACTCTGTATGTCCAATGTACAGTGCTGCGGAATATGTTGGCGCTTTATAAATAAATGTTAATAATAATATCTAGTTGCACAGATTTGTTACCATAAAAAGCAAAAATACAGCCAAAAATTAGAAATTATTTGCTTTTTATTTGTTCACACTTATTGCACAAAAGATCTTCTACCAGCATTTAACATGAGTTCCCCCACAAAGTTTGCAATAAACTGTGACCCCCAATATGCCTATATACTTACTGCATGCAATATTTCAAAACACTTAAGACTCGTGTCCACCAGCTCAAATACAGGTCAGTATAACTACAGCATCCACCCCAGTGTAGGCACCAACAAGCAGATGCCATGTCTGGCAGTGCATTCTAAAGATGGGATTGCATTTTCCCCACTGGTGTATTTATGTCGGTTGGGAAAAAGCAACATGCGACAGTAGCTTTAGCCTCAGATACTGTAACTCTTCCCCAAATGTAAAAAACTACATAGTAAGTATAAACAGAAAAGGATTACACAAAGAATTTACAAGGTTTACACTGATCTCATAAAGCAAAAAATTCAACTAAAGGGCCATAAAAAAGTTGTTCTCATTTTGTGTGCATGCACTCAAGGACTGGGCACTGTAAATGCACTCCCTCATTTCTAGAGAAGACAGTGGCCACAATGGAAGAACCTTGGCTGAAACATAAAATCCCTGTAACACCCATATAAATCTGCACACAAACCCTAACTTCCATTCAAACCTCTGCCTGACACCACCTTAAAATGCTTAAAAATGTTCACTTCTGATCTGACCTGCACCCCCAGACGATCTCAGAGGTGGGCAGCATATAGGTAGCTACATCACCAGAGAGGGCAGTGTATAGGCCATGAGGTCAACCCAACTTCCTATGGGTAATCCCTTAGGTCCTGAACCACCATAGCCCACAGTCTGCAAGCAAGGACACATACAGGTGTATGTGTACAGCAAAAGCTGAAAGGAACAGAACATTGCAAGAATATTGTATAATCACACAACAAACATACAGAGGAAGAAATACATGGAGATGATTGGTAACACAGGTTACCATTGGTAACACAGGTAATACAGCTCTTCTAGATTTCCATCAATACCTGATACAGTTACAGATACTACTCTTAAGGTGGCCATACACGGACCGATATTATCGTACGAAACCTCGTTTCGTACGATAATCGGTGCGTGTATGGCATGTCGGCGAGTCGACCGATATCGCAGGAAGCTGCTGATATCGGACGACTCGCCGATCGGACCAGTTTGAAAATTTTGATCGGGCGCCATAGAAGGCGCCTGACCAAAATTCTCCCTTCAGAGCTGAATCGGCAGAAGGAGGTAGAAATCCTATTGTTTCTACCTCCTTACCTGCCGATTCAGCCCTGAATGGTGTGTGGCGGATCTTACGATGGTCGTACGAAACATCGTCAGATCGCCACGTGTATGGCCACCTTTACAGTGATGGGAATAAACAGTGCCAGCTGTATAATACTATAGTTTTACAACATGCTTTCAAATTATTTAAAAGGTTGCTAAATAGTGTGAAGTTCTTTTGCTGTTAAAATTGACTTTAAAAGTCTGTTAATAGCAGAACATGCAAGGCATTTTGGGAATTG
The DNA here is from genome assembly GCF_000004195.4 of Xenopus tropicalis. NCBI lineage: Eukaryota > Metazoa > Chordata > Amphibia > Anura > Pipidae > Xenopus > Xenopus tropicalis. Next base: position 162,862,851 of record NC_030677.2, read on the forward strand.
GTGCCTTGACTGGAGGACAGCTGGTACCCTAGTTAGGTTTATCAGAGTAGGGAATGGCAAGAGACACATACTGTTTTCAGTTTCAATTACATTTTTAACAACCCTAAAACCACAACATTTTTACTTAACATATAAGGGAAATCTGCTAAAACAACACTTTGTTTAATTATGTAAAGAACTTCTTATTTTTTGTGCGGACATACTTCTTAAAACAATGGCCTGAGAAACAGGTGCTGCTAATGTAAAAATCTGTGTTCTCTAGGTGCAGGACAATAGAATTATATTTCCTATTACACTGCAAACCTGCAGGTGTTGCAGTGCAATGACTTCACTAAAAGAACATGCATAAGTTATGGGTGGGAACCCCTGCCTTAAACTGTCAGAATTTACAAAAGCCCAACTTTAAAGGGGCTGTTTACCTTCAGAACTATTCATCCAAGTAGTTTTCAAAGAGGCTACCTCCTGCTCAGTCACTTCTAATAGCTTGGTCATTTTCTATGTAGAGGCAATAATCTTAGAGTGGTTTCAGTCATGGAGTGTGAATGCTCCAAAAGCAGACAGCTTTATGAGAAGATGCATTCTGCAAGTGATGCTGCACTGAGAATACAAATGCTCACACATTAGTGGTTTCCAAAATGTGGGGCTGGACAGAGTAGTGATTTGGGGTGAGATATGGGGAATTTTTCATATAAGGTTTTCATGATCTTGGCAAAAGGGAACTGAACTGCAAAGTTCTATAAACCTGTGCCATACATAAATGCCCAAATGTGGGGAAGTCTTTGAACTGAGAAACTTGCTTTTCAGACTGGACAGTGCAGAGGGGTGGCACTTAGAAAAGGAAACTAACCAGATTTTAAAGGACATGAAATTCACTGGGGGTGCCACCAGCTCATAAAATTACTTTTTCTCTTCTATTAAAAAAACTACTCTGGCCCAGTTATGTATGTGAGCCCAATGCTGCTATTTCTGTTAATTCTCCAAGGGATCCTTTGCCATTCTGATCTGTTGGCATAAAAGCTCACTGAAGCAACGGCTAATGCCTCAGAGCCAGCAAGGGCTTCCCTGTGAGTAACCTGATCACACACCGCACATGCAGACTAAGGGCCATAGTGACCTTGGGCAGGACACTGATGCACCCCATGGGAACACTGTAGTACATTTACCCGGGCAACAGTGGCGGAATATGAAAGCAGCGGACCTGCAGCTCCTAACTACCCCGACCGGGAGGCCCTGTAGACAGGCGCAGTGTTAGGGGGCAATCAAGACTTTTCCCCACAAGCATTTTGCCCCAGTCCCCTGTGCAGACAGCAAGTTCCGCCGCTCTGTGTGTAATACACAACCCACAGGCTTTATAAACACAGTGTGGAGTAAGGGGACAATACAGCGAGGGGACAATACAGCGGGGGGACAGCTCGCCAGCACGGAGCCACGACTGCCACTGACCGGACAGGAAGACTTGGCACCCTACTTACCCAAAACATCCGCCGTCCGGTGCCTAGCAATAAAACAAGCGTCGTCTCCGTAGCACATGCCTTTCTTTAGTATTCCTTTCCGGGCATCCTTCCCGAAGCCGCAGCTTGCAGTAACCAGGCTATAGTCCCGTGAGTCAGTCTGAGACAGGCCCCCAAGCACCGCTCTGGCCACCAACCTGCCGCAAGAAAGCACTGAGAACATGGCACCAGCTGGGGCCCGGCGCCTCTTGCTATCCTCTGTGTCTCTTCCTCACACCCTCCTCAAGGGCACCTCCGACTATTTCCTCACTCCCTCTGTAGTTGATCACTTGCGCCCTCCTTCTGTTAACTCTTACAATACCACTGCCTATCGTGACGGCTCAGTCCTCCACCCCTCCTCTCCGCTCAGTGCCGGCTGTCATGCGCTCCTACAAGCTCTTCCACCGCCATCTTGGTTGCACACACACACTCCGTCAGTTGGGGCGGAAGAAGGGCGTAAACTGCAGAGTAACACGTGACTAAAAGGCGTCATAGCTACGTCACACGGAATCCCTGCAGTGGAAATGCTTCTTGTTATGCGTGTGGTTAAGCCCCTTGCGAGGCAGCCCTGTAACCCCTAGAGTGCCAGATAACTGAGCTCTTAGCAGCAACATTTCTCTACTTAGTCTTTATTAATCACACAAGTTTCCACAGCAAGCAAATAGACAGGGTATAATTTTTTATTATTGCTAAAAACACGTTTCTAAAGTGCTATATATATATTTTTTTTTTGCAGTGCTTTTGCAGATTGTTTAAAGGTAAAGAGATAGGATAACATCAGAGAGAGCATTCCAAAGAAGGAGAGCACCTTGGGATGCCACACTAAAAAAAATGTAACAGCCTATTGATCTTGTGGAACATCAGTGACACAGGCAGTGTTATGAGGCAAAGGGGTGTGTTTGTGTTTTTTGTGCAATGGGCTTTGGTTTGCCCCCAGTCAGGATCAGGGTTAGACTGGGCTGGAGGGGCAACAGGAAAAAACCTGGTGGGCCCAGCCGACCCAAAACCAATCTCTGTCGGCACTCCCCCACTGATCATCCTACCCCAGTTGCACCAAGTGTGCCAATGTACACCAATGTATGTGTGCACAGGGGGTTGAGTGGGCATTGGGGGCCCCGGGGGGGTTATGGGGGCCACGGTGGTTGCCCTTGTGGGCTGCAGTCCTGGTGGGCCCTGCACAATTCAGTCCAACTCCAGCCGGGATAATTTGTTCTACGGGAGATTGCCGCCTAGCAACAGCTAATTGGTTTGGCAGCAGCTTGCCAAAGATAAACTGGAAAAATGTATTTTACCACTTCAGCCACTTTTCTGCTTTCCCCTTCTGACATGCTGGTGCATTTAATATGTGGAGCAAGCACAGGTCTGCTCAGGACAGTATACAGCAGGAAGGGGAGTAGCTGAAAGGGGAAGTTAGATTTTTTTACCTCAGCGTTCATGGAGGATGCAGTTTCTTTATCTGCCACAGACTCCATTATGTTTCCACCTCAGTTTCCTTCCAAATACCACAAAAAAAGGAGAGTGTAATCTCCTTTATATTTTAAACATGAGGAGAGACATTTTTCCTCTGTTCTGAAGAAAAAGAGTGACGTTAGACTCTGCTTTCTTTCCTCCTCATTTGACTGCCCCAGGAAGGGTACAGTCAGGGTTCAGTCTCTATGGATACTCCTAAGATTAAACAAGGAGTTTTTAAATGTAATGATATCTCTTCTCCGTTTGGAGTTAAACTAAAGGTCCCCATACACTATAAGATCCGCTCGCTTGGCGATGTCGCCAAGCGAGCGGATCTTTACCCGATATCCGCCCCTACGGGTGGGCGATATCGGGTAGGAAGTTGCTTTAAAAAAAAATAATCCGATCGTTTGGCCCTGAGGCCAAACGATCGGACTACATTTGCGGCCATGGGCAGTCGGTTCGGGGACCGCATCAACGAGCCGATGCGGTCCCCGATCCGACCGGATTTTCTAACCTGGCCGATCGATATCTGGCCAATTTCAGGCCAGATATCGGTCGGCCAGGCCGCTCGTTTCTGCCCATACACGGGCCGATTAGCTGCCGAATCGGTCCAAGGGACCCATATCGGCAGCTTCTATCGGCCCGTGTATGGGGGCCTTAATAGTATCTCATGGTTCCACTCTCAGTAAAGAGGGCCATTTGGATTGCTCTAATGGACCCTGTAGGAGGTCTGTCTCTATAGGCATTGATTCCCAGGAGTTTGACGCATGCTCCACTCATTATTGTTTGGGTAATTGAGTAATCAGTTATCTTCCTGAGTGAGTTTGCAGGACAGATAACTTTCTGTTAATGCTCATGGAGGATGCAATTTCTTTCACTGCAACAAACTCTATGGCATTATCTTTTTGTACCTCCCTGATATAGGAAGATAATATAATTTACACTTGCTTACTTGTATTCCTGATATGCAAAAATTAATTGTTCATTACTTTTACCCACCTCCCAGGGCTGTAACTGCAGAGAAAGCAGAGAATGCAATTGCAGGGCAGCCCAGGAGTGAACAATCAGGGTGCACTTCACTACATGTTGTACTTCTATAACTGTGTATGTGACCCATCCCTTGAAGAGAAGATGGGTCAGTTGGACAGGTCACATTCAGCAAGTGTGAATACAAACATAAATATATATATATAATTTGTACCAGCACCCAGGCAAGCTGTTGGCCATTGGACCTGTTATGTGAATATGTATATATGGACTTCAAAATAAAAGGAATAATAGATCCTCCAACTATTCTTCATGTTGGTCAATAGGCAATATAAATAAACTTGCCATTAAGTCCCTAGGTTACTCTTCCCACAGGGAGCTACTAAGCTTCTTTTGAAATACATTTTTTTATTCTATGTCATAGTATTTGTCATAGTATTTGCCATATTCTTTCTCAAGAATTATGAAAGCAGTAGTGAATCACCTACGCCACTGGGCAAGTCTTGCCTGAGTTACTTGGATGATCTTTCAGTAGTAGATCACACTAGATGGTTCTTGATAACTGTGGAAGATCAGATATTTTGCCCATTAGCCCATTAGCAGATAGTAGTGTTTTAATTAACTCAAATCAAATCAATACTGGACCCAGAACAACAATGGCCATTTATGAGGTGCAACTGTAACTTGATTACCTTTACTCTTAAGATACCCACAGAGACAATATTATAAGATGTTTATACTATTTTAAAGGAACAGTAACACCAAAAAATGAAAGTGTTTTAAAGTAATTAAAATGTAATGTACAGTTGCCCTGCGCTGGTAAAACTGGTAAGTTTGCAACAGAAACGCTACTATAGTTTATATAAATGAGCTGCTATGTCAACATGGGGGCAGCCATTGAAGTTGGGAAAAAGGAGAAAAGGCACAGGCACATAGCAGATAACAGATAAGCTTTGTAGAATATAATGGGGTTTTATCTGTTATCTACTAAGTAACCTGTGCCTTTTTTCCTGTAAATGGCTGCCCCCATGGCTACACAGAAGCTTTATTTATATAAACTATAGTAGTTTTTCTAAGGAAAACACACCAGTTGTACCAGTACAGAGCAGCATTACATTATATAGTAATTACTTTTATACACTTTCATTTTTTGGTGTTACTGTCCCTTTAAAAGCAACTCACACTGACTGGTGGTAAGCATTGTCTTTCTCCTGGAGCTAGCTCCAGTTTTCCACAAAGCTTCACTTTTGTGTGGAGATTTTCAATTTCTCCTGAACTTTCTACTGAAGGACTGAAACTCAAAAAAGAATTTATAGAAACTAAATACTGGAGCAAAAAACAAATGAAACAAAACAAAAAACAAAACCTGACAGTTCTCTTCCATCATAGAACAACTCCTGGACCTAGTAGTCCCAACCAATGTATCATTCAGTTTAGGGAAGTCTCACAACACCAGAACAATGAAAGGGTTCTGGTATCCAATACAGTATATTACCATGTGCATTTACTAAAGTCATCCCAACATCATTCCAATATCATTCCAATCTAACAAATTTGTTTGAGAATTTTGCACAAGGTGGCATGTACAAAGGCCTTTGCGCCTCTCTTAGTATTGATTCACAGAACACTTGTGAACATACTTCGAGACAGGGCAACACAAGTCATCATAGTATTTCCATTTACTTTTCAAAATGTGGTATATTTTGCAATAAAGGTTTCATGGTCTTAAAGTTTCCTCAGGTTTAGAACAGAATTCCTCCAGGCCTAGGAGTTTCTACAGAAATGAATCTATTCATTGTGGTTGTTAGCACTTATAATGGTTAGATATTTCAGCTCTTTTCTTTTTTTGTAGCTAAGGATGTAATTGTTACGCAATATATTCAGTTGGTCTTACCTTCATATTTAACATAGATCTTGATCAGGACCGCCATCAGAAATCACGGGGCCCCTCACAACATTTTCTGGGCTCCCCTCCCACCAATATAAAGGACTCTCAGACATGAGACATTGGTAGCCAGCAGGGCCCCCCTAGTACATTGGTAGCCAGCAGGGCCCCCTAGTACATTGGTAGCCAGCAGGGCCCCCTAGTACATTGGTAGCCAGCAGTGCCCACCCTAGTACATTGGTAGCCAGCAGTGCCCCCCCTAGTACATTGGTAGCCAGCAGTGCCCCCCCTAGTACATTGGTAGCCAGCAGTGCCCCCCTAGTACATTGGTAGCCAGCAGTGCCCCCCTAGTACATTGGTAGCCAGCAGTGCCCCTCTAGTACATTGGTAGCCAGCAGGGCCCCCCTAGTACATTGGTAGCCAGCAGTGCCCCCCCTAGTAAATTGGTAGCCAGCAGTGCCCCAACCCTAGTACATTGGTAGCCAGCAGTGCCCCAACCCTAGTACATTGGTAGCCAGCAGTGCCCCAACCCTAGTACATTGGTAGCCAGCAGTGCCCCAACCCTAGTACATTGGTAGCCAGCAGGGCCCCCCTAGTACATTGGTAGCCAGCAGGGCCCCCCTAGTACATTGATAGCCAGCAGGTCCCCCCTAGTACATTGGTAGCCAGCAGTGCCCCAACCCTAGTACATTGGTAGCCAGCAGTGCCCCAACCCTAGTACATTGGTAGCCAGCAGTGCCCCCCTAGTACATTGGTAGCCAGCAGTGCCCCCCTAGTACATTGGTAGGCAGCAGTGCCCCAACCCTAGTACATTGGTAGCCAGCAGTGCCCCCCTAGTACATTGGTAGCCAGCAGGCCCCCCCTAGTACATTGGTAGCCAGCAGTGCCCCAACCCTAGTACATTGGTAGCCAGCAGGGCCCCCCTAGTACATTGGTAGCCAGCAGGGCCCCCCTAGTACATTGATAGCCAGCAGGTCCCCCCTAGTACATTGGTAGCCAGCAGTGCCCCAACCCTAGTACATTGGTAGCCAGCAGTGCCCCAACCCTAGTACATTGGTAGCCAGCAGTGCCCCCCTAGTACATTGGTAGCCAACAGTGCCCCCCTAGTACATTGGTAGGCAGCAGTGCCCCAACCCTAGTACATTGGTAGCCAGCAGTGCCCCCCTAGTACATTGGTAGCCAGCAGGCCCCCCCTAGTACATTGGTAGCCAGCAGTGCCCCAACCCTAGTACATTGGTAGCCAGCAGTGCCCCAACCCTAGTACATTGGTAGCCAGCAGTGCCCCCCTAGTACATTGGTAGGCAGCAGTGCCCCCCAGTACATTGGTAGGCAGCAGTGCCCCAACCCTAGTACATTGGTAGCCAGCAGTGCCCCAACCCTAGTACATTGGTAGCCAGCAGTGCCCCCCTAGTACATTGGTACCCAGCAGTGCCCCCCTAGTACATTGGTAGCCAGCAGTGCCCCAACCCTAGTACATTGGTAGCCAGCAGTGCCCCAACCCTAGTACATTGGTAGCCAGCAGGGCCCCCCTAGTACATTGGTAGCCAGCAGTGCCCAAACCCTAGTACATTGGTAGCCAGCAGTGCCCAAACCCTAGTACATTGGTAGCCAGCAGTGCCCAAACCCTAGTACATTGGTAGCCAGCAGTGCCCCAACCCTAGTACATTGGTAGCCAGCAGTGCCCAAACCCTAGTACATTGGTAGGCAGCACAGCACAGCCCCCCTTGTCTTGTGCGGCTCCTCCGTTCATGATAGCACTGCACTTCTGAGTGCCGAAATACGCCAGGTCCTTTTATAAGGTTGCGCCCCGTGTGTACTGACGTGCATGTACGCAAGGGGCGCGACCAATAGGATCACCCGCTGACCACCAATGACAGGGCCCGGAATTGATTTAAGGGGGCCCGAGCTACTAAGAAAACTGTAGCACCGCCGGGCCCCCTTTTAAAGTTAAAATCGTCCGGGCCCGGGACAACTGTACCCCCTGTACCCCCCCTGATGGCGGCCCTGATCTTGATTACAGTTTCCTGTAAATTGCTTTTACAACAAACTATAAGGAGTGCCTTTTCTACAGAGGCTAGTTCATTCTCATTATGAATACATTGTAGGACATCAAACTCACGTTGTCATTCCTATAAAAGGTGTCTTAAATCTATCATGACTAGTGCTCAATATTAAATGAGCATGTCTAATAGCCATAGCTTTCTCAGCTGTGGGAGAAGAACTCTCTCTTATACACTTTTCTGACCCTTGGTTATGAATGACATTATCCTTGAGAGGGTAACAAAAACGTATTTCTGCAGTGTGTTTGAATTACACACAATATAAGACACTGATCCTTCCTTGGTGTATTTAGTTACACAGAACTTACTCCCTAAGAGGAACTATTACCCATTATTAATAACTTCAAGATAATCTCACAAGATTATTAGTGAATATTAGTGAGATCTGTTTGCTATAAAATTTTAATATCGATACCTTCTAGCTTAAGAGACATACCTTTGGAGGATCCACAACAACAAAGGCTGCTCCAGGATGTTGCTACCTTTCTATTATAATGAGCGTACCCTCTGGTTTCTTCCAGAAAGTTTATAAGCACCATGACATAAGGGGCGTTCATAAAAGCAACATCTAGGTGTGAGCTACTCTCCCATTAGCTGTTGCTAGGTGGAAATCTCCCATAGAACAAAGAAGTGTTTGCAGGAATCTATGACCTGCAAACAGCATTTGTTCTAGGGACAGCGCCCACCCTTGTCCCACCCTTAAATTACATCATGCATTTCCAGAATTCCTAGCTAGAGATGTAGCGAACTGTTCGCCGGAGAACTAATTCGCACGAAAATCGGGTGTTCGCAAGTTCGCAAGTTCGCGAACTTTTAGCGATGTTCGCAATTTTGGGTTCGCCTTAGCTGGAACCAAATTTTGACCTCTCACCCCAGAGCCAGCAGATACATGGCAGCCAATCAGGCAGCTCTCCCTCCTGGACCACCCCCGGACCACTCCCTTCCATATATAAACTGAAGCCCAGCAGCCATTTTACATTCTGCCTGTGTGTGCTTGATGAGTTAGCATAGGGAGAGAGCTGTGCAGGGGTTTGAGGGACAGTTTAGGTAGCTTTGCTGACTAGTAATCTACTTTCTACTGCTATGTATGTAGCTGCTGTGGGCAGCTGTCCTTCTGATCTCATCTGCTGTAATCCAATAGTCCTTGTAAGGACTGCTTTTATTTTCTGATTACAACAACGTATTTTTCAGAGAAATTTTTGCCCTTGATCCCCCTCCTGCATGCCACTGTCCAGGTCGTAGCACCCTTTAAACAACTTTAAAATCAGTTTTCTGGCCATAAATGGCTTTTCTTGGTTTCGCCTAAGTTCGCCTTCTCATTGAAGTCTATGGGGTTCGCAAAGTTCGCAAAAGTTCGCACTTTTTGGCAGAAGTTCGCAAACGGGTTCGCGAACTTTTTTTGTGAGGTTCGCTACATCCCTATTCCTAGCAGTTGCAATTATCTAGTGAGTTCTTCTTCTTCATGCCTCACTTGGTTTACACCAGAATTCTAGGAAAGATTTGGATTATTAATCCAAACCCAAGGAGAACTAGAAAAGATGCTACATTTATCATTCTGAAAGTACTGAATTTCTCTTCCTCAATGTACTTTGGTTAATTTTACAGTGAATGTTGTGCTATGAGTAGTTAAATGCTATACATATCTGTTTGAAGGGACTATAGTCTCATCTGTTACTTTTATTCCTAGACAATTACAACTTGAACTGCATCTTCATCTCTTATCATTTCTTTTAAGGGAGAAAGAAAAAGTCGTGCAAGGTACGAAAAAGTCTCGAAAAATGCGATTGGACCGATTGAACAAACGCTCGGAGCGTTCGTGGATAAGTAAATGTGCCCCTTGGTCTCAGTCTCGGTGCTGGAGTGAGGCATTATGAGAACTTTCTTTACACAGCTCAGCGTTTTTTCTTCCTGTTTGGCTTCTCATCATCTGAACAGGTGAAATATGGGGAGACTTAAGGGCACTATTGAGAGAACTGAAGGTATGCCTGCAGCTTGACATTAACTCTTTATTAGCCTTTCCTTCTCCTTTAAATCTCTGTTCCTTTAAAGGACATTCCCTTATTTTAAGGATTGTCATCCAGCAGACTCCTGGTAAAAAAAAATCTAACTTCCCCATTCAGCTACTCCCCTTCCTGCTGTATACTGTCCAATCAGCACTGAGCAGACCTGTGCTTGCTCCCACATATTAAAGGCACAAGCACGTCAGAAGGGGAAAGCAGAAACATGGCTGTAGTGGTAAAATACATTTTTCCAGTGTATCTTCGGGAGGCTGCTGCTAAACCCATTAGCTGTTGCTAGGTGGCAATTCTATCCCTAGAACAAATGCTGTTTGCAGGTCATAGATTCCTGCAAACACTTCTATCATCTATAATGTCCAGTGGACATAAGGCTGATGTCAGACGTGGTGTATTCTCGGCAAGCAGAAAAACGCTTGCCGAGAAAACGCCCAGCTACTCTACCTGTGCCTGCACCAGAATGAATGGAATACGCTGAGGTGCAGGCACATGTAGCCGAAATACACATAAAAACGCATTCTCTCGCGTTTTTATGCGTATTTCTGCTACATTTGCCTGCACCCGAGTGTATCTTATTCATTTGGGTGCAGGCACAGGTAGAACACATTTACAGTAGCGGGCAAGTTCTCTGCAAGTGTTTTTCGGCTTGCCGAGTATACGCCACGTCTGACATCAGCCTTAGTGTCTTTTCTGCATGGTGTCTATTTCACAGTGTCTAGGAAAGTGATCCTCTGAGATGGATAGGTTTCCCAAACAGGTGTTAACAGGAGTTAAAAGGCATTAACCCTTTCAGCCCTTGCAGATTTTCACAAAACATTTGCACAAAACATCAATATATTTCCATCTTCGCTATATAATGGTGATTAATTTTGAGTGGTGATTTCATAACATAGGATGATAAAATGTGAAATCTGATCATATCTTCCTAGTGTTATAGACTCCTGACTTACTTACAGATTTACTTACTATAGAACTGTAGAATCCAGAAGTTCAATATTTTTTCTGAAATATTGCTTTCCTAACAATCAAGTTCAATTCAGGTTTGTTGCCATCTCAGCTATGTACAGGTAAGCAAGATGCTATTACAAATCAGACAGTGGTTCTGAAACTGTGGGACTGGCCCCTCTCTGGTAGGTTTTAAAGCTCTTCTTAAGTGGGCTCAAGCTGAAGGCTATTTATGGTAAGGTCAGAGGAGAGTGCCTATTTGTCCTCCTAGATACTACTGGAAAAAAAACAAAGAAGTCTGACAACCACAGAGCTGTCATGCCAAGCTCTATATTGACTCTATAAGTTTTCCATCCAGCCCTCAGTGCAGTTTGCAGCATGCATAGGGGTGCAAGAGTACACCCCCAGTGATCATCTTAGGATCATTTTGTGCCCCTTGTGCCAGAAGTGCATTGTCAGGAGGTGCAGCTAACCCTGTTCTTACCTGCAACTTGTTTGACTCAAACTGTAATAAGGCTCTCTTATTTATGGGCAATCATTCCTACACTCCCTTGCAGTGACCTTTTTTGTGAGGTGCCACTGCATGGGGTTGCATGAGTTAACAGGCCCATTTTATTCTTTAGGTATTGTACTGACTAAGAATACAGATTGAACTTTGCATTCCCATCAACGAATTCAAGAGGTCCTTTTGCTCTGGCACTTAAAATTAAGTGTAATCTTTCAGAGACTTCAATATTCTGGGGCAAATTTATTGGAAATTTTTGCCCATGGCTCCTTATACTACAAAAGAAGATGTGACTGGACGACCAACTTGTAGTATCAGTTGTTCAATAGCAAATTTTCTTTTTAGAACATCAGCCAGTGTTGGGCTGGGGTGTCAGGACCCACTGACAGGCATCTTGACCATTTTCAGTGACTTAACTACCATACACAGACTCCCAGACCACTGGGGGTACAGCCCCTGGCCAGACTGCAGGGTCTGTAACATGGTAGTCCTTCTGCCCAGCCCTTTCTCCTGCAGCAAGATGGGAAAGGGGCTGCAGGAAAATTGGTTGTGCTGGGCCTTCCTAAAGTTTTTTCTGTGGGTTGGCCGCTGATCAGTTCTCTAATATTACTGAATACCCAATGCCACAATTTTTGTAATATTTTTATTTGAAAGCACTGAAACTCCAAAATATTTTTTGTAAATATAACATTGTGCTTTGAAATCTGCTGTTTGCATAAACACTATCTACAGCAATAACAAATCCCTAATTCGGTGCATCCCTATTATAAACCATTTTATTTTCTTGGACTGACGGGTAGTGTATTATGTTGTCGGTCACATAATTTGTACTGTGTTTCAAAGTCATACAAGTATCTTGTTTAGTACTCACCAATGGTTCAAAGCTAAAATAGGAAACACTTCTAATGTTCTTGAATTTGTTTGGCACTAGTCCCCAGATCTGCATGAAAAGGGATCTGTTATGTCTAGAGTACCAATATTCAAAGTCATGGATTGTCCAAGTAATCTTAAAGGTATATTTTTGCCCACTTGATCACCATACAAAAAGGCATTACATACATTAAATTGTTTTCTTTGAATGTTTATGTCACTGCCCAAAAATACTATACACATACATAAGCCTGGCCTATTATTTGAAACATTTGGGGTTGCAATCAACTGACTTTCCTAAAATTTCAAGGATAGTTAGAAAAAAAACATTATTACAATTATGGAAAACTATGGCCCGTTTTTAGACCACTGAGAAAAACAAAATTATACCTAAAGGCTTTAATTATATTAATTATAGTAATTTATAGGGAACAAAGAATCTTGTTATAAACAGTCTGTGGGAATAATTTTGCTTAGGTCTAAAAACATTTAAAGGGGTTTGCCACCAAAAAAAAATTATTTTTTTTTATAATTCAATAGAATATGTGATTCTAAACAACTTTTCAATATACATGAATACATTTTAAAGTTATTTGTGTAAAAAAAAGTGTTGTGTATAAAAATGTATCATTTTCTGGTTTCTAACTCTTAAAACAGAATTTCCTCTAGGTCTTTTAATGAGCTAGCTTGCAATATTGAGTCATCACCAGAGTGGAGAAATGTAAACAGCCAGGCAAATACTGCTTTTTCTAGCAATTACATTTACAATTATATTTAAAACCACTAAAATGTGTAATTAATGAATACTGGAAAGTTGCCATTATATTTTTCTTTCCTTATGCAACAAATGTTATTTGACAACTTCATAAAATTAAGACCAAATGAAGTTGTTTGAAATTATGAGCATCTAATTTTCTATGCAGCACAACATTACAGAAGTGTTTTATTGCATTCAGTTTCATCCCCCTAGCCCACAAGATAATGACCTGCTAGATGGAAGTGTAGGTTTTTTGTTGAGAACTTTTTGCCTTCTGCAGCATATCAATTACTGGACCTGAAAGCCCCTGCCGTGTTAATTACTTCCTTTCAATTTCAATCCTGCCAAGGTGAAACTGAGAAGAAAGATAAAGCAGAAAGATAAAGATGAGGCTTTATTTTACTGGCATTATTATTGTTAACTGGTATAATCATTATAATCATCAGCGAGGATTTACTGGATGTTATCAACACTGCTAAAACTTTCCTTTGATTTTGCTAATGCATAATAGAAATTAATTCAAGATAGTGGCCATGCTAATTATACAGGTAATTTAGCTTGTGTAAGTGATTTTACAATGTATGGAAAAATATAAAATGCAAAGGCTTCTGTATATACTGTTTTCTAAAAACTTGATATTAAAATGGCTACAATGCTGTCCTTTTTAAAAAAATTATTTGATTTTTGAGTCATAATTAAGCACAGAATGCA